>NC_059227.1:1817500-2172500 GCF_020615455.1 Coregonus clupeaformis
GACTATGACCTTGCTTGTTTACCCGCCCGTGGGACAGACTATGTTTGTTCCCACACTCGGGACTCTGACTCTCTATTGGTTACACGGTCTCTTGGACTAACCACCTCTCGCCGGCTTTGTATTCATGTTACCTGATGAAATTGCTGTACAATATGATCTTGTTGCCATCTGATGCACATTCACGTCATAAAAAATCAACACTGCAGAGCTCACCCTGTCCTCGGCCGTGCCCTGATTGTATTACTGCTGATGATATCTGGAAATGTGCATGTACACCCTGGCCCATCTACTGTTGCTAGCCCCAATTCTGACATGTGCTCTGATATCTGCTTCACTGATTTCTGCTCTCGTAAAAGCCTGGGCTTTCTGCACGTTAACACAAGAAGCTTATTACCTCAAATTGATCAATTGAAAGTGTGGGTTCAAAGTTCCAATCCAGATGTGTTGGTTATTACTGAGATGTTAAGAAAGAGTGTTTTGAAAACTGATGTTAAGCTTTCTGTTTATAACCTTTTTCATCAAGATGAATCTTCCAAAGGCGGTGGAGTAGCAATCTTTACCAAGGAACACTTTCAGTGCTCGGTTGTCTCCACCAAGTCTGTCCCCAAACAATTTGATTTGCTGGTTTTAAGCATTAAACTTTCAAATAGCTCTTTGTTGATTGTTTCTGGGTGTTATCGTACCTACCTGCCATAAGCTCTCTCCTGGCCACTTACACAAAATCTGAATTTGTCCTGCTAGGTGACCTAAACTGGGACATGCTTAAACCACCTGACCAAGTCCTAAAGCAATGGGACTCCCTAAATCTTTCTCAGATTACTACCAATCCCACAAGGTATGACTCCAAACACCCAGAAAAGGCTACTCTCCTTGATGTTATCCTCATAAATAATCCTGATAGGTATCAGTCGGGTGTTTTCTGTAATGACTTTAGTGATCACAGTTTTACAGCCTGTGTTTTTAATGGTTACTCAGTGAAACGAACTGTCCTGATTTGTCATAGATGCTTGCTAAAAAACTGAGCAAGCCTTCCTTCATGACATGGCCTCTGTAAATTGGTATAGAAGACGCTTGGACCTTCTTTTTTGATATTTTCAGTGGTATTGTTAACAAAAACGCCCCCATAAAGAAAATGAGAATTAAAAACAGGTTCAGCCCCTGGTTCGACCGTGATCTGGCAGAGTTACTCCACCTCAACAATTCCATTTGGCGAAAGGCTCTGCACACGCTTACTCAGGCTGACTGGCTCTCGTTCAGGCAAATGAGAAATAAGTGCACTCAGGCTATCCGGAAGGCTAAAGATAGTTACTTTAAGGAGCAGTTCTCTCTCTGTGGGTCTAACCCCAAGAAGTTCTGGAAAACAGTTAACAACCTGGAGAATAAACCCTCCTCCTCACAGCTACCCATGTCCCTTAATGTTGATGATGAGGTTGTTACTGACAAAGAGCACATGGCTGATTAAGTCAGGATTCCTATTTGACTCAGCCATGCTTCCTTGCCCATCCAACATTTCCTCATCTCCCAGTCCTTCTAATGCTACTATCCCCGATGCTCCTCCCTCTTTTTCCCCTGCCCCGCTACAAGGTTTCTCCCTGCAGGCGGTCATGGAGTCCGAGGTGCTAAAGGAGCTCCTTAAACTTGACACCAAAAAAACATCTAGGTCAGATGGTTTAGACCCATTCTTCTTTAAGGTTGCAGCCCATATCATCGCCAAGCCAGTCTTTGACCTTTTTAACCTGTCTCTCCTCTCTGAGGAGGTTCCCATTGCTTGGAAGGCAGCCACGGTGCGTCCTTTATTTAAAGGGGGATATCAAGCTGATCCTAACTGTTATAGGCCAATTTCTGTTTTGCGCTGTTTATCAAAAGTGTTGGAAAAACTTGACAATATTCAGCTGACTGGCTTTCTTGATGTCTATAGTATTCTCTCTGGTATGCAATCTGGTTTTCGCTCAGGTTATGGATGTGTCACAGCAACCTTAAAGGTCCTAAATGATGTCACCATTGCCCTTGATTCTAAGCAATGTTGTGCTGCTATTTTTATTGACTAGGCCAAAACTTTTGATACATTTTTACATTTTACATTTTAATCATTTAGCAGACACTCTTATCCAGAGCGACTTACAAATTGGTGCATTCACCTTATGATAGCCAGTGGGACAACCACTTTACAATATTCTTTAATTTTTTTTTGCTTTGGGGTGGGGTAAGGGGGGGTAGAAGGATTACTTTATCCTATCCCAGGTATTACTTAAAGATACGGTAGACCATTCCATCCTTGTCGGCTTGCTAAGGAGTATTGGTGTCTCTGAGGGGTCTTTGGCCTGGTTTGCTAACTACCTCTCTCAAAGAGTGCAGTGTATAAAGTCAGAACATCTGCTATCTCAGCCCTGCCTGTCACCAAGGGAGTACCCCAAGGCTCGATCCTAGGCCCCACGCTCTTCTCAATTTACATCAACAACATAGCTCAGGCAGTAGGAAGCTCTCATAATTTATATGCAGGTGATACCGTCTTATACTCAACTGGTCCCTCCCCGGATTTTGTGTTAAACGCTCTACAACAAAGCTTTCTTAGTGTCCAACAAGCTTTCTCTGCCCTTAACCTTGTTCTGAACACCTCCAAAACAAAGGTCATGTGGTTTGGTAAGAAGAATGCCCCTCTCCCACCGATGTGATTACTACCTCTGAGGGTTTAGAGCTTGAGGTAGTCACCACATACAAGTACTTGGGAGTATGGCTAGACAGTACACTGTCCTTCACTCAGCACATATCAAAGCCGCAGGCTAAGGTTAAATCTAGATTATAGATTGGCAGGTATGGGTGCTCTCAAGCGGCTAGATGTTCTTTACCATTCGGCAATCAGATTTGCCACCAATACTCCTTATAGGATACATCAATGCACTCTATACTCCTCTGTAAACTGGTCATACCTGTATACAGTGGGGGAAAAAGTATTTAGTCAGCCACCAATTGTGCAAGTTCTCCCACTTAAAAAGATGAGAGAGGCCTGTAATTTTCATCATAGGTACACGTCAACTATGACAGACAAATTGAGATTTTTTTTTTCTAGAAAATCACATTGTAGGATTTGTAATGAATTTATTTGCAAATTATGGTGGAAAATAAGTATTTGGTCACCTACAAACAAGCAAGATTTCTGGCTCTCACAGACCTGTAACTTCTTCTTTAAGAGGCTCCTCTGTCCTCCACTCGTTACCTATATTAATGGCACCAGTTTGAACTTGTTATCAGTATAAAAGACACCTGTCCACAACCTCAAACAGTCACACTCCAAACTCCACTATGGCCAAGACCAAAGAGCTGTCAAAGGACACCAGAAACAAAATTGTAGACCTGCACCAGGCTGGGAAGACTGAATCTGCAATAGGTAAGCAGCTTGGTTTGAAGCAATCAACTGTGGGAGCAATTATTAGGAAATGGAAGACATACAAGACCACTGATAATCTCCCTCGATCTGGGGCTCCACGCAAGATCTCACCCCGTGGGGTCAAAATTATCACAAGAACGGTGAGCAAAAATCCCAGAACCACACGGGGGGACCTAGTGAATGACCTGCAGAGCGCTGGGACCAAAGTAACAAAGCCTACCATCAGTAACACACTACGCCGCCAGGGACTCAAATCCTGCAGTGCGAGACGTGTCCCCCTGCTTAAGCCAGTACATTTCCAGGCCCATCTGAAGTTTGCTAGAGTGCATTTGGATGATCCAGAAGAGGATTGGGTGAATGTCATATGGTCAGATGAAACCAAAATATAACTTTTTGGTAAAAACTCAACTCGTCTTGTTTGGAGGACAAAGAATGCTGAGTTGCATCCAAAGAACACCATACCTACTGTGAAGTATGGGGGTGGAAACATCATGCTTTGGGGCTGTTTTTCTGCAAAGGGACCAGGACGACTGATCCGTGTAAAGGAAAGAATGAATGGGGCCATGTATCGTGAGATTTTGAGTGAAAACCTCCTTCCATCAGCAAGGGCATTGAAGATGAAACGTGGCTGGGTCTTTCAGCATGACAATGATCCCAAACACACCGCCCGGGCAACGAAGGAGTGGCTTCGTAAGAAGCATTTCAAGGTCCTGGAGTGGCCTAGCCAGTCTCCAGATCTCAACCCCATAGAAAATCTTTGGAGGGAGTTGAAAGTCCGTGTTGCCCAGCGACAAACCCAAAACATCACTGCTCTAGAGGAGATCTGCATGGAGGAATGGGCCAAAATACCAGCAACAGTGTGTGAAAACCTTGTGAAGACTTACAGAAAACGTTTGACCTGTGTCATTGCCAACAAAGGGTATATAACAAAGTATTGAGAAACTTTTGTTATTGACCAAATACTTATTTTCCACCATAATTTGCAAATAAATTCATAAAAAATCCTACAATGTGATTTTCTGGAAAAAATGTTCTCATTTTGTCTGTCATAGTTGACGTGTACCTATGATGAAAATTACAGGCCTCTCATCTTTTTAAGTGGGAGAACTTGCACAATTGGTGGCTGACTAAATACTTTTTTCCCCCACTGTACCCGTCGCAAGACCCACTGGTTGATGCTTATTTACAAAACCCTCTTAGGTCTCACTCCCCCCTATCTGAGATACCTACTGCAGCCCTCATCCTCCACACACAACACCCACTCTGCCAGTCACATTCTTGTAAAGGTCCCCAAAGCGCACACATCCCTGGGTCGCTCCTCTTTCCAGTTCGCTGCAGCTAGCGACTGGAACGTGCTGCAAAAAACACTTAAACTGGACAGTTTTATCTCCATCTCTTCATTCAAAGACTCAATAATGGACACTCTTACTGACAGTTGTGGCTGCTTTGCGTGATCTATTGTTGTCTCTACCTTCTTGCCCTTTGTGCGGTTGTCTGTGCCCAATAATGTTTTCATGTTGGGTTGCTACCTTGCTGTGTTGTCGTGTGTTGCTGCCATGCTATGTTGTTGTCTTAGGTCTCTCTTTATGTAGTGTTGTGTTGTCTCTCTTGTTGTGATGTGTGTTTGGTGCTATACATGTATATATATATTTTTTAATCCCAGCCCCCGTCCCCGCAGGAGGCCTTTTACCTTTTGGTAGGCCGTCATTGTAAATAAGAATTTGTTCTAAACTGACTTGCCTAGTTAAATAAAGGTTAAAATAATAATAATAATAATAATACATTTAAAAAATCAGTAACATTTCTTGGCTCTTGTTTAACTGTATTTATTTCTGCCCATCCTCTTTGTAGGACAAAAAGAAACATCGTCTTTTATTTTGTTGTTACATGTACATTCTACACACATTTTACAGTAGTAATTAATAGAGTAGTTAAATAGCAAGAATAAAGTAATTTATACATCGTGTTTTTAGTCATAATTATTATAGAACATGAGCTTTTAAACCCACCCCTCAGCTACTCTCAGTCCATCCCACTTATCTCCGTAAACTGCCCACTTATGATTTCCATGTGCCATATATTTTTATGTTTCACATAAATTCCGAACCTGTCTAATCGCATAGTATCTACAGATTGTAAGTTAAAGATAAATATGTGTACTAAAATTATTATTATATTGTTGATTGATTGACTATGGTTTTCCAAATCTCCCAACATTGCTATTTGTAGGGTTCATTTTAGATAAATGTTGTGATTTTTCAGCCATTCCTGAATCTGTGACCAGAAAGCAGTTACATAGGGGCAATACCAAAATAAGTGATCTAACGATTCTGTCTCTTCATCGCAAAATCTGCAGAACATTCTGTTTGGCAAGAATTTTGTACCACGGAATCGGCACATCAAAAATCTCTTTCCAAATATTTTGCAACCTGTAATGCGCCGCGGTCAACATTTTGGTCCTCAAGTAAAACTGATCTATATTTTGTAGACATTTTTTTGTGTGCCAATTTTGGTCTTTAGGAAAGGGCAGACAAACAAGTTCCCTACCTATCTTTTTTAACTTTCCAATACCCGTCATCAGTACCTTTTAGCCATATTTGGCCATGAATAGGAGTCCACGTTCTTGTGAATACAATAGAACTGCAATTACCTGTGAAACAAAGCATTCTTTGTCCACAAATTCTTTCATATACCAAACACTCTGAATATGCATGTCATGTTAATGAGGACCTGAATACTTGGGACTTTATGGAATGCTGTGTCTGGGTTCTGTAATGTGGCTCCTGGGTGCTGTACATCAGGAGTTTGGAGCTGTGTTAGCCAGATGGTGTTTGCTTAGCCTAGCCATGCTAACGACGCAGTTAGCGGTACACGCGCCAAGCCATGGCCCTGGCCTTGATATAGACTGACAATAACAGTCGTTACAGATTATTTTTTCCTAAAAGCTACAGTGCCTTTTTCCACATTTTGTTGTTACAGCCTGAATTTAAAATGGATTAAAATGATTTTTTTGTCACCCCATAATATCAAAGGGAATTCTGTTGAAAAGCCGAAATGTCTTGAGTCAATAAGGATTCAACCACTTTGTTATGGCAAGTCTAAATAAGTTCAGGAGTAAAAATTTGCTTAATAAGTCACATAATAAGTTGCATGGACTCTGTGTGCAATAATGGTGTTTAACATGATTTTTGAATGACTACCTCATCTCTGTAACCCACACGTACAATTATCTGTTAGCTCCCTCAGTCGAGCAGTGAATTTCAAAAACCGAGTCAATCACAAAGACCAGGGAGGTTTTCCAATGCCTTGCAAAGAAAGGCACCTATAAGTAGATGGTTAAAAATAGTAAATCAGACATTGAATATCCCTTTGAGCATGGTGTAGTTAGTAATTACACTTTGGATGGTGTATCAATACACCCAGTCACTACAAAGATACAGGCTTCCTTCCTAACGCAGTTGCCGGAGAGGAAGGAAACCGCTCAGGGATTTCACAGTGAGACCAATGGTGACTTTAAAACCATGACAGAGTGTAATGGCTGTGATAGGAGAAAACTGAGGATGGATCAACAACATTGTAGTTACTACACAATACTAACCTAAATGACAGAGTGAAAAGAAGGAATCCTGTACATAATACAAATATTCCAAAACATGGATCCTGTTTGCAACAAGGCACTAATATAATACTGCAAGAAATGTGGCAAAGCAATTAAATTTTTGTCCTGAATACAAAGTGATTATTCCACTGTGCCTGTATTTTGTTGGAGCTATCCAGCGCAACTGTGTACGATGGAATAAACTCTGTATTCGGTGATTTACCCTCCTGCGCCTGACTCCTTCTAATCACACTCATCACAGTAACACAACAAAGTGTGGAATTATTCCAGGGGTATGAATACATTCTGAAGGCACTGTAACTAGCTAGCCAAGCCACAGAATGAGAACTGGATTGGCAATAGACATTGTGAATGGATGGATCGAATGTGTCAAGGGAGAGCCAACATGGCATCCAGTTTCAATTAAAACCACTGCTTTCAGGTTGGCCAAATGGAAACAGCCTCTTTGGTTGTCAGTATGGCTCTGGCGATGGATGGCACTTCCTGTGGTAATGGACAGGTGGCTGATGTGTGTATGTGTGCGTGCGCACGCATGTGTGATGGTTTGTCGTAGTTTAATCCCTATAATCCCTGGGGCTGTGTGTGTGTGTGTGTGTGTGTGTGTGTGTGTGTGTGTGTGTGTGTGTGTGTGTGTGTGTGTGTGTGTGTGTGTGTGTGTGTGTGTGTGTGTGTGTGTGTGTGTGTGTGTGTGTGTGTGTGTGTGTGTGTGTGTGTGTGTGTGTGTGTGTGTGTGTGTGTGTGTGTGTGTGTGTGTGTGTGTGTGTGTGTGTTTGAGTGAAGGTGACAGATGTGGCGTAGGAAGACCGGCTACCGCATCTCAGATCATTCAAATATGACACAGAAAAACGTTGACCCATCCTTCATCCTCTTTACATTTTTACATTTTAGTCATTTAGCAGACACTCTTATCCAGAGCGATTTACAGTTAGTGCATTCATCTTAAGATAGCTTTGTGGGACAACCACATATCACAGGCATAGAAAGTTAAAACATTCTCAATAAAGTAGCTATCAGGTTTGAGCATAGCCTGAAGGTAGGGAGGGGCAGTTCCTCTTGCTGTTCTGTAGGTAAGCACTCTTTCTCTGTCTTCTTTCACCCACTCTCATTCTCTCTCCCTCCTTTCTATCGCTCTCATGCGTTTATCTGATGGTGGAGATTGACAGATCTGTGTCGCAGGGAGGATATAACAGCTAGCCAAAGCTAAAGTTAAAACCACTGAGCCTATGTAATTGAACTGCCAAAGACTATTTAGATAAACAAAGCTCTTTGAACTGAAACTTAGTTTGAGGTGGAGCACACTGTCGCACAATGCGTCTAATATATTGAAACTCTTATAGAATGACAATAAGCACTTGTGATTTATTACATTTATTTGAGCAGCGGCAATGTACATCAAAACATATGTCTCAGAAGTGAGAAGTGATGCGTTGTACCGGATTTAGCTAATAGCTCATTTACATGTGCAGTCCCCGGACAGGTGAACATATAAACATGAAAACATTACAGTGAGGGAAAAAAGTATTTGATCCCCTGCTGATTTTGTATGTTTGCCCACTGACAAAGACATGATCATTCTATAATTTTAATGGTAGGTTTATTTGAACAAAAAAATCCAGAAAAATGCATGTCAAAAATGTTATGAATTGATTTGCATTTTAATGAGGGAAATAAGTATTTGACCTCTGCAAAACATGACTTAGTACTTGGTGGCAAACCCTTGTTGGCAATCACAGAGATCAGACGTTTCTTGTAGTTGGCCACCAGGTTTGCACACATCTCAGGAGGGATTTTGTTCCACTCCTCTAGCAGATCTTCTCCAAGTCATTAAGGTTTCGAGGCTGACGTTTGGCAACTCGAACCTTCAGCTCCCTCCACAGATTTTCTATGGGATTAAGGTCTGGAGACTGGCTAGGCCACTCCAGGACCTTAATGTGCTTCTTCTTGAGCCACTCCTTTGTTGCCTTGGCCGTGTGTTTTGGGTCATTGTCATGCTGGAATACCCATCCACGACCCATTTTCAATGCCCTGGCTGAGGGAAGGAGGTTCTCACCCAAGATTTGATGGCCCCGTCCATCGTCCCTTTGATGCGGTGAAGTTGTCCTGTCCCCTTAGCAGAAAAACACCCCCAAAGCATAATGTTTCCACCTCCATGTTTTTGATGGTGGGGATGGTGTTCTTGGGGCCATAGGCAGCATTCCTCCTCCTCCAAACACGGCAAGTTGAGTTGATGCCAAAGAGCACGATTTTGGTCTCATCTGACCACAACACTTTCACCCAGTTACCTCTGAATCATTCCGATGTTCATTGGCAAACTTCAGACGGCCCTGTATATGTGCTTTCTTGAGCAGGGGGACCTTGTGGGCGCTGCAGGATTTCAGTCCTTCACAGCGTAGTGTGTTACCAATTGTTTTCTTGGTGACTATGGTCCCAGCTGCCTTGAGATCATTGACAAGATCCTCCCATGTAGTTCTGGGCTGATTCCTCACCGTTCTCATGATCATTGCAACTCCACGAGGTGAGATCTTGCCTGGAGCCCCAGGCCGAGGGAGATTGACAGTTATTTTGTGTTTCTTCCATTTGCGAATAATCGCACTACCTGTCACCTTCTCACCAAGCTGCTTGGCGATGGTCTTGTAGCCCATTCCAGCCTTGTGTAGGTCTACAATCTTGTCCCTGACATCCTTGGAGAGCTATTTGGTCTTGGCCATGGTGGAGAGTTTGGAATCTGATTGATTGATTGCTTCTGTGGACAGTTGTCTTTTATACAGGTAACAAGATGAGATTAGGAGCACTCCCTTTAAGAGTGTGCTCCTAAGCTCAGCTCGTTACCTGTATAAAAGACACCTGGGAGCCAGAAATCTTTCTGATTGAGAGGGGGTCAAATACTTATTTCCCTCATTAAAATGCAAATCAATTTATAACATTTTTGACATGCGTTTTTCTGGATTATTTTGTTGTTATTCTGTCTCTCACTGTTCAAATAAACCTACCATTAAAAGTATAGACTGATCATTTCTTTGTCAGTGGGCAAACGTACAAAATCAGCAGGGGATCAAATACTGTATATCCAAACAGACAGCATACATACAGTACCAGTCAAACGTTTGGACACACCTATTCATTCAAGGGTTTTTCTTTATTTTTTATATTTTCTACCTTGTAGAATAATAGTGAAGACATCAAAGCTATGAAATAACAATCATGTAGTAACCCAAAAAGTGTTTAAAAAATATCTAAATATATTTTATATTTGAGATTCTTCAAAGTAGCCACCCTTTGCCTTGATGACAGCTTTGCACACTCTGTGCATTCTCTCAACCAGCTTCACCTGGAATGCTTTTCCAACAGTCTTGAAGGAGTTCCCACATATGCTGAGCACTTGATGGCTGGTTTTCCTTCACTCTGATGTCCAACTCATCCAAAACCATCTCAAGTGGTTAGAGGTCGGGTGATTGTGGAGGCCAGGTCATCTGATGCAGCACTCCATAACTCTTCTTCTTGGTAAAATAGCCCTTACACAGCCTGGAGGTGTGTTGGGTCATTGACCTGTTGAAAAAGAAATGATAGTCCCACTAAGCCCAAACCAGATGGGATGGCGTATCGCTGCAGGAAACTGTGGTAGCCATGATGGTTAAGTGTGCCTTGAATTCTAAATATATCACAGACCAGCAAAGCACCCCCACACCATCACACCTCCTCCTCCATGCTTCACGGTGGGAACTACACATGCGGAGATCATCCGTTCACCTACACTGCGTCTCACAAAGACACGGCGGTTGGAACCAAAAATCTCAAATTTGGACTCCAGACCAAACAACATATTTCCACCGGTCCAATGTCCGTTGCTCGTGTTTCTTGGCCCAAGCAAGTCTCTTATTATTATTGGTGTCCTTTAGCAGTGGTTTCTTTGCAGCAATTCGACCATGAAGGCCTGATTCATGCAGTCTCCTCTGAACAGTTGATGTTGAGATGTCTGATACTTGAACTCTGTGAAGCATTTATTTGGGCTGCAATTTCTGAGGCTGGTAACTCTGGGCAGCAGAGGTAACTCTGGGTCTTTTTCTTCCTGTGTCGGTCCTCATGAGAGCAATTTTTTTGATGGATTTTGCGACTGCACTTGAAGATACTTTCAAAGTTGTTGAAATTTTCCGCATTGACGGACCTTCATGTTTTAAAGTAATGATGGACTGTCGTTTCTCTTTGCTTATTTGAGCTGTTCTTGCCATAATATGGACTTGGTATTTTACCAAATAGGGCTATCTTTTGTATACCACCCCTTCCTTGTCACAACACAACTGATTGGCTCAAATGCATTCAGAAGAAAATAAATTCCACAAATTAACTTTTTACAAAGCACAGCTGTGAATTGAAATGCATTCCAGGTGACTACCTCATGAAGCTGGTTGAGAAAATGTCATGAATGTGCAAAGCTGTCATCAAGGCAAAGGGTGGCTACTTTGAAGAAACTCAAATATAACATATGTTTTGATTTGTTTAACACTTGTTTGGTTACTACATGATTCCATATGTGTTATTTCATAGTTTTGATATCTTCACTACTATTCTACAATGTAGAAAATAGTAAAAATTAAGAAAAACCCTGGAATGAGTAGGTGTGTCCAAACTTTTGACTGGGACTGTACATCAGACATATTAAAAAATGGAGGTCAGGACATATAGACACATTTCAAAACAGAAGTCAAGACATTACACATAACAAAGTCATGCAGTTCATTTGTACTGATTCATTTCTCTTCTCTCTCCCATAGGGATGATGAGCATGCTCTGATCCTGCAGTACTGCCAGACCCTGGGGGCAGAGGTATCTCCCTGCAGCCAGCCGCAGAGCCCTGCCCAGATCCTACAGGCCGTGGAGAGAGAGGAGCGGGGAGAGCTGGAGCGAATCATCCAGCGCCTGGAGGACGAGCAGAGGTATGGGATAGGTCAACGAAGGTCTCTGTCAAATGTCAGCACTACTAGGTTCCACCCTCTTACCAAAAGTGATGTCCAGTATCTTCCTCTCATAGTTCCTCTTCTCTTCTCGCCCTCTCATTACCCCAGTCAAACTTTCACACACACATACACATTGACACTCTGTTTCTCTCTCTCTCCCCCTCTTTGAATAGTGAATGGAGGTAGAGTAAGGTCAGCGGTGACTGTGCACTCTAGTGTACTTGGAGCTGCTGTGTCTCTCTCTGTGTCTGAGGCAGTGGCTGTGTCTGTGATTTAGCTCTACTCACAGTCTGCTTTATGAGCCAGGCTATAAACGCCAGCTAAAGTAATACAGTCAGTCTGGAGCCTACGGCTCTATACACACACAGATAAAAACAGGGCCAGTACCTCTTTGTACAGTGGCTTTAGATAAGATTTCACTGAGACAGAGAAGGGGTAGTGGGAGATTTGAGTAGTACTATTGGGCTCATCATACAGTATTTGTGGGCACGATTGTGTGGTGACTGTGTGTATGTGTGTGTGCGCTTGTGTGTCTGCATGTGTGTGTGTGTGCACTGTCTGACTTCTGCATCTCCCTCTCGCCCGTCTCTGTGTCTCCCCAAGGACCCTGCAGAGGGAGTATGAGAAGCTGAAGGAGCAGCACGGGGGCCAGAGGGGGCCTGGTTCTGTGGGGCACTGGGACCCTGAGGGGTCCTCTCACCCCAGGGGTCCTAACGAGGCTGACCTGCTGGCTGAGGCCAAACTGCTCCGGCAGCACAAGGGTCGTCTGGAGGCCCGCATGGACATACTGGAGGAGCACAACAAACAGCTGGAGTCCCAGCTCCACCGGCTCAGACAGCTCCTGCACCAGGTGGGGAACACTTAGAGGGACACATACAGTATAGACACACACACACACACACACACGCACACACACCACCTCAGACAGCTTGCCAGTGCAATATGTGTGTTGATAACACACACATGGAGACAAACATGCTTGTTCCAGCTGTGGTATTACTTGCACTGATCATGCAACAACAATAAAACATCCTTCTTAGCCTAGAAAGTGTCCTTGTTTGTTTCATAACTCATTCCTCTAAAGTTAGAATCTGAGCATATTCCAACCAGCCTCCTAATCCCTCCCTATGCAGTAACCCAATCCATCTATCCTATGTTAATGCGTCTCCTGATGCTCAATAAGTTAGGATGATTCTTTAGATGTGTGGAAAATAAAAGCTCTCCAACCAAACAGAGTCAATCAGAGCAGGTAAACGTCAGGCAGGTATTGACTCAGGGCCCTGGAGCTGAAAGCAGCGAGGCATAGTATTAAGTAACCTCAGCCTGGGAAAGATAAGGTGACTCGGCTGATTCTTAGGGGATTAAGGGGTCATTTAAACCTTGCAAGACACACACACAAATACACACACACACACCCACATACACACCACTTCCTCCAGCCTAGCCCACCCAAATTCTAAGACCGGCATTGTACACAAACATGAACATCCACGCATAGACACATCCATGCATTCACAGAGTCCTCAGATATCCAGATCCTGACTTTTTTTACTAAATTGTTTTAACGAGATTATAAATCATTCAAAAGAGAAACTAAGTCGTTCAAATGAGAATTCCAAGAGTCTAATTTAAATGTACCTTCCGTAGTGCTCTGAAATTCACAGAATAAATATTTATTCAGCTTTTCAGCCCATCATTGTCAGTTTATGGCTAACCAAATGACAGGTTCTCTCAAGTGAGGCGTAAGAAGGATGTTCCTAATTCACAGGAGACTTTTGAAAATGTATATTATGAATACAATTCTATTCATTTTACCATAGGGTGGAGAGAAATATTTGCAGTTTTAAATATGATATCTGAGTGAGAGTGACAAAAATCAGTGGGGGCCCCCGGTCGGTAATTTGACCATGATTACTACAAGTTTAGATAGCTAGCTAGACTAATTTGCCAATCTTAAAAATGTTAGCTGACATGGGTTAATTGCGTGACAGTCAGTGACTGACATAACAAGAGATAAACTGCTGATGCCCAACCACATTTTGAAATTGCAAATTGAGTATTATACTATTCTAAACTCTCAACAGTTGAGACACCGACTGAGTTTCACATTTTTGTTTATTATAGTTTTTTGGGGGAAATTGACCATGCGGGTCGCCAGTTGCCCATCCCTGGTCTACACTATGTTTTGTTGGCTTTTACCAATGTATCTTTAGTACTCAAATGTTACTGATACATTGATCTGACTGCTATACTGTATATAATACACAACACTATCTCATGTGGCATACTGTAATGAATCACTTATAGTAGATAGTAACAAAATAGATGGTACTGGTTCAAACAGCATTTATTAGAGTGATTTGACAAAATTGGTTAGGCAATGTCTGGCTGTGAAGCTGAATCATAGGAGTATAATTACAACAGACCCATTATATCCTCTGCCTCCTTGATTCCCATGTAGACTCCTGTCAGTGAGGGATATTTGCGACAATTACACAAACTACACATGAAGGCAAGACTCTTCTTTTCCCTCGTCCCAGTCTCTCTCCCTTCAGTGCCCACTCCAACACCAGTCGATATGCAACCAGCCTGTATTGACTGAGAACAAATATGTTATTTGTGAATAGCTAGATACAAATAATCTAATAACAAGAAACTATTTGATTTGATCAGAGTGCAATTATAAAACAACAAAAGTAATCAATAGATTATGTCCTTTATATTTTGTTTCTGTATGCTGGGACAAGCAAGAATAATGTCACTTACTTGATAGACAGCTGTCCATTCGGTCCAGCAGGTATGAGCTGCTTCTTCCATTTTATTTTTGGGACATGGAGCAGTCTCTATAACTCCAGGATTGATGAGCGCAAAAAAGTCTAAGGGGTTTGTTACACAATCTCTGGTTGTACTGCTTTCTTTGCTGTAGCCCCGCAATTGATGGCAGTAACAAGTCCCACTCTGCGCAGCACAAACACTCATCGTTGGTTGCCATGGGTTGACATGCCCCGCAGTTGCACCACCACTCCCCCTCAGACCTGGCTCTCACCACCGCTCCTGGTAGCTCGGTTACAGGCGCCGCTGATTCATCCTCCCTCCGTGTTGCTCAGCGTCCAACTGCACAAGTTCCTCAGTAAATTCTGGCTTGAGTAAATAAAACATTATTCTACCTCAAAGTCCAACAGGATTTATCAAATGTTATGATGATTTGCCAATACGAAAGCAAGCTATCTACTTTAGCTACTACAGTACGCAACAGCTGGCTTCCTCCCGGGAGTTTTGTTTACAAAACCACAGCAAGCCTTGGCGGGAAGACAATGCAGCAGAATCCAAAGTAGTCTGTAAATGAGGAAGTTTTAAAATAGGATAATAGGATAATATAGAGCTGGCTGGCTTCTCCGTGCATCGGCAGGACAGAGCAGCTACGTATGTGTCTATTTGTCAATAACTGCTGGTGCGCAATGTCTAATATTGAAGAAGTCTCGAGGTATTGCTAGCCTGAGGTAGAATGTTTTATTTATTTTATTTAACCTTTACTTAACTAGGCAAGTCAGTTAAGAACAAATTCGTATTTACAATGACGGCCTACCCCGGACGACGCTGGGCCAATTGTGCGCCGCCCTATGGGATTCCCAATTACAGCCGGATTGTGATACAGCCTGGAATCTAACCGGAGTCTGTAGTGACACCTCTAGCACTGAGATGCAGTGCCTTAGACTGCTGCACCACTCGGGAGCAGTAAATACCTCATGATAAATTGTAGAGCACATTATCTACCAAGAGAGTTCTCATCTATATTATTCATAGCCGTCTATTCACATTTACATTTACATTTTAGCTATTTACCACCACAAACCGATGCTGGCAGTAAGACCGCACTCAACGAGCTGTATAAGGCCATAAGTAAACAAGAAAATGCTCATCCGGAAGTGGCGCTCCTAGTGGCCGGGGACTTTAATGCAGGCAAACTTAAATCTGTTTGACCTAATTTCTATCAGCATGTCACATGTGCAACAGAGGAAAAAAAACTCTAGACCACCTTTACTCCACACACAGAGATGCATACAAAGCTCTCCCTCGCCCTCCATTTGGCAAATCTGACCATACTTCTATCCTCCTGATTCCTGCTTACAAGCAAAAACTAAAGCAGGAAGTACCAGTGACTCGCTCAATACAGAAGTGGTCAGATGACGTGGATGCTACGCTACAGGACTGTTTTGCTAGCACAGACTGTAATATGTTTTGGGATTCATCCAATGGCACTGAGGAGTATACCACTTCAGTCACCAGCTTCATCAATAAGTGCATCGACGACGTCTTCCCCACAGTGACCGTACGTACATTTTCCAACCAGAAGCCATGGATTACAGGCAACATCAACACCAAGCTAAAGGCTAGAGCTGCCGCTTTCAAGGAGCGGGACACTAATCCGGACGCTTATAAGATATCCCACTATGCCCTCAGATGAACTATCAAACAGGCAAAGCGTCAATACAGGACTAAGATTGAATCCTACTACACCGGCTCTGACGCTCGTCGGATGTGGCAGGGCTTGCAAAATATTACGGACTACAAAGGGAAACCCAGCCGCGTGCCCAGTGACTCGAGCCTACCAGACGAGCTAAATGCCTTTTAATGCTCGCTTCGAGGCAAGCAACACTGAAGCATGCATGAGAGCACCAGCTGTTCCGGACAACTGTGTGATCACGTTCTCCGTAGCCGATGTGAGCAAGACCTTTAAACAGGTCAACGTTCACAAAGCTGCGGGGCCAGACGGATTACCAGGACATGTACTCAAAGCATGCGCGGACCAACTGGTAAGTGTCTTCACTGACATTTTCAACCTCTTCCTGACCGAGTCTGTAATTCCTACATGTTTCAAACAGACCACCATAGTTCCTGTGCCCAAGAAAAGTGAAGGTAACCTGCCTAAATGATTACTGCCCTGTAGCACTCGGTAGCCATGAAGTGCTTTGAAAGGCTGGTCATGGCTCACATCAACACCATCATGCCGGAAACCCTAGACCCACTCCAATTCACATACCGCCCCAAAGACGTTGTGTGAATGCGCTGGAGATGTATCCATCACGTTAACGTTTACTACAGCTGGGGACTGAAGAGGAGTTAGGAGGCGAGCCAGAGATTGTACAGACAGGGAGGGAGTAGAGGAGCGAAGGATGGGATAGGCAGGCAGGCTAAATTGATTGTCTCTGGAAAGCTAAGGGGCATATTGGACTCTAGTAAATGTCAGTGGACATCAGGTGCCCTGTTCTGTGTGTGTGCGTGCGTGCGTGCGTGTTCATACATTCATGCTTTTACTACATTGATGAACTGTCAAGTTTGCTTGAGAGGATCCTTAAAAACGTGTTGAGTATGCTGTCTTACAGTATTAACTTTGTTTATTCCTTTGATTGGTATTCTGTCTCTTTCTCTTTTTCATGGTAACTGAAATGCCTTAGCCAAGTAGAAAAACAACAACATGGATTCTCTGAAGTTTCTAAGCCAGATCCCAATCAAATAATTGTACTTTTTCATGAATGAAAGTCATCAAATTAAACAAATAAGAACCTAAACCCTTAGATATTTAGCTGAACTCAAGACAGGGAGTGACAGTGTTTGACACAAATTGGGACAGGGCTATAGACACATGTAAATATTACTACACGTGATGACATCTTTTATCCCAGCCCCATCGTGTCACACTGTGTGGTATTCCCTTGTTTGTGACTGATGATTTCTATGTAGAGCAATATTTTGTTTGATGTCTTCACCAGTGAAGTATGCCACTATGAATAATGAATAGTGAGGACTCCATGTTTTAGTATTGACGCTTGTCCTTGTCTCTCTCCTTCCTTATTTTTTTAATTTTCTTTCTGTCTTTGTTGTTGTTTCTCTCTCGATTCTTCTGTTCTCCTCTTCTCGTCTTACTTGATCCTCATTCCCTCCTCTTGTTTTTTTCCCCTCCTCCCTTGTCCTCTTTTCTACTCCATCTATCTTTCATCGTTCCTCCTCTCTCTTCCTCTCTCTCAGCCGGAGATGGACTCCAGGGTGAATGGAGTGTCATCCCCCAGCATGCAAGAACGAGGGGCCCTCACCGAACACACAGGTCGGTTCGACACACACAAACACACGCACACGCACACACATGCACACGCACACGCAGTGTGTTAAACTGTTGTTTGTGTGTGTGTGTTTCAGATGAGCTGTTGGACCACCCACACAACATAAGCTCTGACCTGGCAGACGTCATGAACAGATCAACTGCATGCAGTCGTAAATCCTCTAACTCTACCTCTCTCTCATCTTTTCTCTGTTTACCTCCCTCTCCTCTTGCCTTTTCCTAGGGAAGAGGAGTTTAGTTAAAAGTAATCTAAAGGGTGCTGCGGGGGTATCAATACTGGTTTACTCCTCACCTAGCAGGCATAATGGCTCAACAATGATCGCAACAACACTTAAAGATAATACTTAGTTTATGCGTGTGTGTGTAGGAGCGGCCCAGGGGCATCTGAACTTAGCTTCAACCAATCAGTGTAGGTGCATGGAGATAGTCAATATTGTGTTTTTTCTCACAAAGTTGTTTCTGTTTCTCTTGTAGCTTCAAGCCTCTCCTCGAGACCACAGGTAATCTATATTTCTCATCCCCCTGCATAATGCCCGTTTCACTCAGGATTTGATAGGAGGAAATTAGCTGGAGCTCATTTCGTAAAGGGTGAATGCGCAAATTAGACAAATAGGTATACTGTCGCTAGCTACATGGCAGGCAGTCCAACTGTTCAATGAACTGAATGTACAAGAGATTCAGCCACTCTCTGGAGGAAAATGGCAGTTTTGTGCTCATCAAGGGGAGTAGATGAGGACAAAGGGGAGGGAGTAACAAAACACACAGAAAATGAAATAAATCACTGAAATGTACTCAACGTATCTTGTATATGGAGGCAGAGATGGATTCTAAGGCTCTGTAGACCAGCAGCACAAGTTACCAGCTGTTACTGTAATTACTGTATAGTCTGCTCTCTCGCTCTCTCTCCCACCCTCTCTCTCTCGCCTCTTAACATCTCAGCCCATCTCAACTCTCCCCATTGCCTTTACAGTCAGTTAAACCATTTATTTGTTACGTAGTAGTATTTGGCTGCTCCTTCACAAGGGCCTATTTATTTTCCTTCTCCAGTATTTTCTTCTTCTTCCCTTGATGTCCATTATGTTAGCCAGTGCTATCTGTTTTTTTCACATATTTAATTAAACCTGGGTCAGTTTTGGTATTTATGTCCTCTTAATATGAACCCGTAGTCAACACAGGGAGAAATGTGCTTAGGACCACATTTACCACTTATCTCTCCTTTCTTCCCTTCTTTCTTATCTATACTGAACAAATTATAGTTACAGTTCATATAAGGAAATCAGTCAATAGAAATAAATTCATTAAGCCCTAATCGATGGATTTCACATGACTTGGAATACAGATATGCAGATGTTGTGTGGTCCTCTGTAGCTCAGCTGGTAGAGCACGGCGCTTGTAACGCCAAGGTAGTGGGTTCAAACCCCGGGACCACCCATAGACAAAAAAATGGATGCACGCATGACTATAAGTCGCTTTGGATAAAAGCGTCTGCTAAATGGCATATTATTATTATTATGTTGGTCACAGATATCTTAAAAAAGAAGGTAGGGGCGTGGATCAGAAAACCAGTCAGTATCTGGTGTGACCACCATTTGCCTCATGCAGCGTGACACATCTCCTTCGCATAGAGTTGATCAGGCTGTTGATTGTGGCCTGTGGAATGTTGTCCCACTCCTCTTCAATGGCTGTGTGAAGTTGCTGGATATTGGCGGGAACTGGAACACGCTGTCGTACACGTCGATCTAGAGCATCCCAAACATGCTCAATGGGTGACATGTCTGGTGAGTATGCAGGCCATGGATGAACTAGGACATTTTCAGCTTCCAGGAATTGTCTACAGATTCTTACGACATGGGGCTGTGCATTGTCATGCTGAAACATGAGGTGATCACGGTGGATGAATGGCACAATCAATTTCAATCAATTTTATTTTATATAGCCCTTCTTACATCAGCTAATATCTCGAAGTGCTGTACAGAAACCCAGCCTAAAACCCCAAACAGCTAGTAATGCAGGTGTAGAAGCACGGTGGCTAGGAAAAACTCCCTAGAAAGGCGAAAGCCTAGGAAGAACAATGGGCCTCAGGATCTCGTTACGGTATCTCTGTGCATTCAAATTGCCATCGATAAAATGTAATTGTGTACGTTGTCCGTAACTTATGCCTTCCCTTACCATAACCCCACTGCCACCATGGGGCACTGTGTTCACAACGTTGACATCAGGAAACCACTCGCTCACATGACACCATAAACGTGGTCTGCAGTTGTAAGGCCGGTTGGACGTACTGTCAAATTCTCTAAAACGACGTTGGAGGCGGCTTATGGTAGAGAAATGAACGTTAAATTCTCTGGCAACAGCTCTGGTGGACATTCCTGTAGTCAGCATGCCAATTGCACGCTCTCTCAAAATCTGAGACATCTGTGGCATTGTGTTGTGTGACAAAACTGCACATTTTAAAGTGGCCTTTTATTGTACCCAGCACAAGGTGCACCTGTGTAATGATAATTCTGTTTAATCAGCTTCTTGCCACACCTGTCAGGTGGATGGATTATCTTGGCAAAGGAGAAATACTCACTAACAGGGATGTAAACAAATTTGTGCAAAGAATTTGAGAGAAATAAGCTTTTTGTGCATATTGAACATTTCTGTGATCTTTTATTTCAGCTCATGGGACCAACACTTTACATGTTGTGCTTATATTTTTGTTCAGTGTAACTCCATTAAAAGTGGTTGCTGCAGGTTTCTCTAAGCCCGGAGTGTGGTTGAATAGGTTCAGATATCCATTCAGATGCCAGTCTCTTGTTCCGAGGAGACCCCGGTGTTACATTTAAAAGCCTATCCCAGAATCCTTAGTGACCATCTGCGTCCCTTATCTCTCCTGTCTCCTCTCTTTAAATGGGTTGTGAAAGGCATGAGAGACTGCCAGTCTTTTTGCCAACCTGCCCTGATTGCATTTTAAGAGCCTCCGATACTTTTCATCAAATATCTGCTGATGAGTGTTACAGCGAAATATATGTATTTTCTACGCATCCCCTGAACTCTCATTCCCTCCCCATATAGAGATAACTGTGGGTAGACACACTTTTAATCTTTTGGAAGAGTGTATTTGCTCTGCTTAATGTGTATTTTACCTCAGTGGATATTTAGACAGAGACTTGATTTACCCAGAGATAAGAGGGATACCCTATTTGGTCTTGATCATTATTGACATGTCTGCCAACTTTGTTTAGTATAGCTAATGTGTGTGCATGTGTGTTCTCACCAGTGTGTGTGTGCATGTGTGTGTTTGTATGTGGATGTTCTAATAAGTAATGTGTGTGTTTTATCTGTGTTTTCAGGTGATGTGAGGACCATCAGAAAAGTTCCTTTCGGAGAGACAGAAACATTCCCAAACACACAGCTTATACTCTCTCCCTCGCTTCACTTTTCCGGAGGACAGACGGAGAGCTAGAGCCCCTAGCAAGAGACCTCCCTAAAACCCAAAGACACACAGGACCACAGAACTTTACTGCTATTACCACATTGTCGTCGTCTTGTACTATGCAAAATGTCAAATTTATGAACTGTAGATCGTACCTGGAGTCGGTTAAACATTTGTCAGTGATTTGTATGAACATGCTGATGATTATGGAGTTTGGGGGCTTTGTATAAGAACATATGCTTTTTGTGGATTTTCTGTTGTTTTTGTTTTGTTTTGCTTTCACTGGGAATCAAACTGTTTACATTATTGTTATTCCACTGCTCCCCTCTGCTTCTACCCTACTGCCGTCATCACGATGGACATGGTCACTGTTTTTCTCTCTGATTTGGGAAAGAGAAGGCCCATTTTAAGATTATCGCCTAAAATGATCATTTTAGACAATAGAAAATGTTTTTCCTCCCTTTAAAGAGTTATTGATGCGATTCTGCCGAAGTTGTCATGCCGGCCGCAATTGCAATGTAAACTTAACCCCTCCTGTGCCTATACAGTTGTCATTAAAAGTGTGGCAGACTGATTTAACGTTGTAGTAATTATGTTGGATTGTTATATTAAGGCGAGATAGTGGAAACGATACATTAATTTAACTTAAAGCTGTTCAGAAATAATCGGGTTTGTAAGAGGCCATTGTAAGAGGTCATTGTGTACAATAGTTTTATAAATCGATGTAAAAAAAAAAGAAAAAGAAAAAAAAGCCATGATTGCCTTGCTACCTCAGACACAAACACCTTTTCATTTGCGTGGTCTGTAACTTGTTTCATTTCAATTTGACTGTACTTCATTTCAATTTTACTGTACTTCATTTCAAGTTTACTGTACTTCATTTCAATTTTACTGCTGTGGGGAGATACCCAGCAGAGTAAAATAACAGACAATACACATTCTATTACTTTACCACCAATGGGTCTGTGGCCCTGCTGCCCCTCATCAGTATACTGTGTCTGCATGTGTTGATTTTCCCCTGTCAGACCTCTAGCACTGGTCTCGCTCTCTCAGAGTTATGCGTCGTGTTTTCTGCTATGCTATCCTGTAAAACTTGTTCGTTTTAATAACACTACCATAACCTCCTCCAACTATGTCCTTGGACTGATGATGATGATAGTGGTAGAGATGATGATGATGGAGATAATTGTCTTTCCTGAGGTATGTAGTATAGATTGACCACACTACATGTAATATGGCTACATATGTTTTATTCTAAATACATTTTTATAACAACTGTTGTTTCTGTGGACTCTTGATTCAAGGACTTATTAACAATGTGTGCTTCCCCAGAATAGTACATTTGGTCTACTCTACAAGCTGGCAACTGTGTGTTAGTCTTGTAATACAAAACAACGTGTGAAAAATGGCTAGATCCTTTATGGTGTTCTTTGCAGTACAAATGTCCACTGTATGTTAAACAGTTAGTAAATCAAGTGACATTGTGAATACTGAATAGTGTCGTTAGGATTGTTGTC
Organism: Coregonus clupeaformis; assembly: GCF_020615455.1. Taxonomy (NCBI): domain Eukaryota; kingdom Metazoa; phylum Chordata; class Actinopteri; order Salmoniformes; family Salmonidae; genus Coregonus; species Coregonus clupeaformis. The sequence continues at coordinate 1,840,510 of NC_059227.1, forward strand.
AGTTTGTCACAGACAACAACCCAGTAGATATGACTTTCTAATGTGAAGCATTCTATCACCATTCATTAATTTTTTGAACAAACACATATGTAAAGTTGTTTACCCTCCCTCCTTGCAAACGTCTCATCAGGAAAATATTACCCAGGATTCAACGGTGTACCATGGCGGGCATCCATAACGGTTATGATGGAAATGGTCCTCATATGAGCAGAAATCTGCCACGTCGCCAGGTGCCCAGCGTGGGCTTAATCATCATTATTTATCAAAGGAATTGATTGCACAGCGTGAGGTTCTGTCATTATAGTAATGTTACCAGAGGAAGGCACTGAGCGGGAACTGAGAGAACAAATGAATGATGGGAAGTAATTAGCCAACAAACCCAGCTTCCTCCCTTCCTCATGCAGTCCTCTGTTACCCCATAGTAAGCTGAACATTTATTTCACTAGAGTATTACTCACATCCAGAAGAATTCATCACTTATTCCCGTACACCCTTTTATTTAAAGCGTATGTGATGTCCAATTAATGTTGTTGGAGGTGAGATTCATCTTGGTCATATAAATGGTGGAAAAATTGTTCATGTATGCTCATTGCTTTGTACACCATCTGTATTATTTTTGAAAGAGATTAGTTTATCAATCACTTCCTTCTTCCCTTCCATTCTTCTTTGTCTTTCCTTTCTTCCACCTTACTTCTGTTTCTCTATCCCTCCTTTCCTTCCTTCCTTTCTAAGGTTATCATGACATATCCTAAATGCTGTTATGTAAAAAATAAACAATAATTGGTCATTTAGCAGATGCTCTTATCCAGAGCTACTTACAGGAGCAATTAGGGTTAAGTGCCTTGCTCAAGGGCACATCGACAGATTTTTCACCTAGTCAGCTCGGGGATTAGAACCAGTGACCTTTCAGTTACTGGCACAACACTCATAACCACTAAGCTACCTGCCGCCTGCAACGTGATGGAAACCTAACCACTCACCTAATTCCCCTCACCAATTTCTTCCAGCACAGTGATCAGCCATAGAAAATGAGTTTTCAGACTTTAACCGTACTCAGACCGATCCCTTGATCATTTCCTTCATGATGATCTTGATCAAATCTATTTGTAGAGCAGCCAGCATGTACCCCAGAGTCACTAATTAGTTTAAGTAGTGCAGCCAGAATATCTGCATGCTGGGCAAGTCTGTGCTTTATTCCATCTCCAGTGACAGCCTTCCTCCTACAGTTCAATATTTTTATATTTAACCCTTATTCTACCAGGTAAGTTGACTGAGAACACATTATTTACAGCAACGACCTGGGGAATAGTTACAGGGGAGAGGTGGAGGGATGAATGAGCCAATTGGAAGCTGGGGATGATTAGGTGAAACAGCAGCCTGCATATAGTAGTATATAGTAAATAGAGCAAGGGGTAAGTCTTTCAACTCCTTAGGCACTGTTCAAATAGAGATATTTCTTCCTCCAATGTCCCAGGGTGTGTCAATTAGTCAAACACACCCAGTTTGTACCCTAGCGATGTTCTCACTTGTAAAGGTAAATACATTATTAATAAGTTATGAACTTGTGTACCCAGAGGAGGCTCTTCACTGCTTTCAGTACCACTGACCATTAAAAGCCAAGGCATAGCAGGAACAACTTATTTAGTATCCATGGCTCCCCTGAATGCATGCACTCGGACCAAGGTGTCAACTTTTAGAGAAGTTTGAGAAGTTCAGTAGCGGAATTGCTCATGTTTAGTTTGTAGGTGTTGAAAGGTCACAGAAAACATCTTGCCATCCAATCTGAAACTAAAGTGCCAAGATGTTTAATCTCAGCCTTGGAAACATGCTTTGACCTTTCTGCTAAAGGCTAAGCTAGATCTGGCTAGCTAGCTGACATCCATGGATGAATATCTCATGCTCACATTCTACAACAGTGTAGCATAGCAGTAAACCTGGACAAGTCATAATCTGCTAACCGGTAGTTCCAGTGGATTGTAGTGCTGCTTGTACATGAATCTGTCATGGTGTAGCATGAACCAAGCTTGGCAGTTAGATCATACATCATTCTACACATCATCAATGACCCAAGCCCAGCTCAGCTAATCCCTTTCATTGTGACGCAGAGTTGTCAAAATGCTTCAGCAAATGTACATTACATCAGGGGCGCCGGTAGACACAATGTGGGTAACCTGGTTTGTGTCCCTCTAGCTGCCCTGGGTGCCTCTGCTGATCCTGCAGCTGTTGTGTGCAGTGATCATGTACCTAGGAACCATATTTATACTGTTAGCACTGAGCCGGTGTGCCCGAGGAGGCAGTCCACTGTGTGCAGCTCACCCTGCACTAACGTAAAGAACATGAGCACATCTACTGCTGTTAAGCTTCCCAGTAAAGCAATAAAAACAAGTAAGCATCCCAGAAGAAAAGTGCTCAAAATAGCCCATGTTAACATATGTAGCTTAAGAAACAAGGTTCATGAAATCAATAATTTGCTAGTAACAGATGACATTCATTTTCTGACTATCTCTGAAACTCATTTAGATAATACCTTTGATGATACAGTGGTAGAAATACAAGGTTATAACATTTACAGAAAAGATAGAAATGCCAATGGTGGAGGTGTTGCTGTTTATATTCAGAACCACATTCCTGTGATGATTAGAGAGGATCTCATGTTCAATACTGTTGAAGTAATATGGCTACATGTTCATCTGCCTCACCTAAAGCCAATTTTGGTGGGACGCTGCTATAGACCACCAAGTACTAACAGTCTGGCTACACAACCGATTGGCAAACTTATTGCAAATTGAGAAATCATGTGACTAAACTGAATAAAAAGAAGAAACATCACTATGAATCAAGGATAAATGACATAAAGAATGATAGTAAAAAGCTTTGGAGCACCTTAAATGACATTTTGGGAAGAAAGGCAAACTCAGCTCCATCATTCATTGAATCAGATGGCTCATTCATCACAAAAGCAACTGATATTGCCAACTACTTTAATAATTGTTTCAAGATGAGCAAACTTAGGCATGACATGCCAGCAACAATTGCTGACACTACACATCCAAGTATATCTGACCAAATTATGAAAGACAAGCATTGTAATTTTGAATTCCGTAAAGTGAGTGTGGAAGAGGTGAAAAGATTGTTGACTATTAACAATGACAAGCCACCGGGGTCTGACAACTTGGATGGAAAATTGCGAAGGATAATAACGGACGATGTTGCCACTCCTATTTGCCATATTTTCAATATAAGCCTACTAGAATGTGTGTGCCCCCAGGCTTGGAGGGAAGCAAAAGTCATTCCGCTACCTAAGAATAGTAAAGCCCCCTTTACTGGCTCAAATAGACATGCCACTGGCTTTATGCGGATGACTCAACACTATACACATCAGCTACTACAGCAACTGAAATAACTGCAACACTTAACAAAGAGTTGCAGTTCGTTTCGGAATGGGTGGCAAGGAATAAGTTAGTCCTGAATATTTCCAAAACTAAAAGCATTGTATTTGGGTCAAATCATTCACTAAACCCTAAACCTCAACTACATCTTGTAATGAATCATGTGGAAATTGAGCAAGATGAGGAGACTAAACTGCTTGGAGTAACCCTGGATTGTAGACTGTCATGGTCAAAGCATATTGATACAACAGTAGCTAAGATGGGGAGAAGTATGTCCATAATTAAGAGCTGCTATGCCTTCTTAACAACACTATCAACAAGGCAGGTCCTACAGGCCCTAGTTTTGTCGCACCTAGACTACTGTTCAGTACTGTGGTCAGGTGCCACAAAGAGGGACATGGGAAAATTGCAGTTGGCTCAGAACAGGGCAGCACGGCTGGCCCTTAAAAGTACACGGAGAGCTAACATTAATGACATGCATGTCAGTCTCTCCTGGCTCAGAGTGGAAGAGAGATTGACTTCATCACTGCTTGTTTTTGTAAGAGCTGAATGTACCACTATCACACAGCTCGGAAACCCATGCATACCCCACAAGACATGCCACCAGAGGTCTCTTCACAGTCCCCAAGTCCAGAACAGACTACGGGAGGCGCACAGTACTACATAGAGCCATGACTACATGGAACTCTATTCCACATCAGGTCACTGATGCAAGCAGTAGAATCAGATTTAAAAAACAGGTAAAATACACCTTATGGAACAACAGGGACTGTGAAGAGACACACACAAGGGTATAGACACAGCAGCTAATGGGGATCCCTAATAAATACAAATACAAAAAATCTCAGTCCCTCGATAAGAAGCTCTGGGCATTCAAACAAGAACAGTCACATTTAATTCCTTTGTTATTCTCTTCCCTGGTGTGTCACAATCTGTTTGTACTAAATGTCTTTGTTACTAAGTAAAACAACAAAACATCAACCTCTCTCGGCTTTTCCCTCAACTCCCTAAGCTGTCCTCCCACAGGCTTGCTGTGAAGTGGCCAGTCATCATGGTGGTTCCAGCGAAGGGGACAGGAAGGGAGGGGGAAATGGGCTGATAGGGGGGAGATCGGTTCGGTTTTTTTGGCCCTACATGGTGCCGCTGGCACGCTGGCCCCCTCTCTTCCCGTCTCCTTTGAGCAGATGCCTGGCAGCGGGGTGTGTGTGTGTGTGTGGTGGCGGAGACAGTGGTGGTGGATGAGCAGGTAGCTGCCTCCTGGCAGGGAACAGATGCAGTGAGAGAAAGAGGGATAGAAAAAGAGGTTGGTGTGGGCCGGAAACCTGCAGGATGGATGGAGGGAGGGAGGGAGGGAGGGAGAGATACGTAAGGAAAGAGGGAGTGAAAGAGAAAGATGGTGTTGGGGTGACAGAGACAGAGACAGGACACTATACAGTGAGACTGAGAAAACAGTGTGAGGGAGGAAGAGAGATGTGAAGACAGGGACATTTTAAAGTAAAGTCCCTGAGTCACCCTAAATTAATAAGTAGCTTAATATGCATACTTACTCTGCAAAGTACTGGAACATACTGTATCTAAAATTGTCTGACTGTATAGAGCAGCGTTGGCATTAGCTGCATCATTGCCTCGCTCTGTGACGTCTCTTATTTTACTGTATTGTGAAGTTCTGTTAATGGGTGAACACTGCCCTGAGGACAATGCTCCCAGTGAGACTGGCTCTGGCTGGCTGCTACACAGAGCATGTTTGTCCTAGTCAGAGTCGGCATGTTTAGCTAAAGGCCTTAAATAAAGGGAGGGAGGCTGAGATCTGGGGAGGGGAGAGTGGGAACTAACAAATCAAATCAAATGTTATTTGCCACATGCGACGAATACAACAGTTACAGTGAAATGCTTACGTACAAGCCCTTAACCAACAATGCAGTTTTAAGAAAAATAAGTGTTAAGTAAAAAAATAGATAATTAAAACATTTAAATAACAAATAATTAAAGTAAAATAAAATAACAGTAGGGAGGCTGTATTCAGGGTGTACCGATACAGAGTCAATGTGCGGGGGCACCGGTTAGTTGAGGTAATTGAGGTAATATGTGCACTCTTCAGATATATCACTGCTGCCTAATGCACTTCATTAACACTCCCACTAATATGACAGACTGCAGACAGAGTTCCATGCAGACACAGCCACCACGCTGCTGCTTTAACATAAATCACACTCATCTACTCATCTCTCTCTTCTCTCATTCCCATTCATTTCTAGTACTGTACCGCATTCACCTTTTTCTCTTAATTAATGTTCTCTCTCTCCACACCTCTTGTGCTTTCTCTTCTTAATGTGTTTTTCCTCACTTCTCTATCCATTTTCCCATTTCACCTCCTTTCTATCACGCTCATCCTCTTTCCTTTCCTCTCTCTCTACTGTGCCCTCAGATTCACACACTAACCAAGCCATTAGCGCTAGCAATCATCCACACATTTTTCATCCCACTTTTACAACATGATTGCATTGCCCCTTTGACAGATACAGACACACCTTCCCTGCAGCCATGATACATCTACAGAGCTTTCTAAAAATGGTTTAATTCTGGTTATACTCCTCTTCTCTTCTGTCACGGCACTTTCCCTACCACCTAGCACAGGCCTGGAGCTAATGGGGGGAGACAAATATAAATCAGTGTGTCGAGGGTGGAGGCATTTGGGAGGGGCGGGGGATCAGTCAATACCCCCATAGTGGCATTACAGTATGGGTCATTAGCTATGCTCTAATCATTGGTATCACGGTGTTAAGAGAGCTGCAGCCGCCACACCATTAGCTCAAATCACACCAATAAACAAGAACAGGCCTTTATTTACTTTCTGTTTATTCCCCATTTTCCCCCCTTGTTCATGCCGTGTCATTCCTCATTGCAAAGGGTGAACTGGGCCTGGAGCTCTACACTTAAAGATTGACTGTCATGTCTTGTTCTATTGTTACAATAGAAAATGATTAAGTCAAGTAATGAATAATTACAGTTATGGATCAGTGAACAATAACATTATTGATCGTTAACATATAATTGATTGACACTTAAGTTCTGAGAATAATTATTCAAACTAACAAGTTTTGGCCAGCATTGAAAGTGTCTGTCTTGTGTTTAGTCCCAAGTGTTTTACTAAGTCATTTTGACAAAAATTAATCAAACCTAAATAGATAGAATGCAAAACTGCTGCATTCCATAACAAGCTTAATTTGCATAATAAGCCGTATTTCTACTGGGAGAAGACCTGCTGCTGATCAGTCTTCTTAGGTAGATGTATTAAACCACACAACAATTTAGCTCTTTAGGCCCTTTGCATAGAGATCCTATTAAATTACTAGAGGGGCTATGACATAAACATGGGGTGAAAATTGCAGCCAAATAGACATTTCAACCAAGAGGTTCCCCAGTAAACATCCGACGCTGCAGTGCGCCATAATTGCTAGCTAGCTAGTTAGTTGGCTAATTAGCACAAAATTACAAGTTTGTGTTTCTTGATCCAACCACAAAAACAGAACAAACAAGTTTTATACACACATTGACTTGTTGCTACCAGATCCACTAAAAAAAATCATCAGACAACATTTATTTCCCATTTATTTTCTGTTTGCTCTGGTGGTGTAAGCTACATTTGGCTAACACAACAAATAACCACAGAGCTAGCGTGATGTGAAGGTTAAGAAAGATCAGCTTACCTTGTTAGCCAGCTAGATAGATTAATTTATCTCACGACAGCCAACAATATAATTAAATGTAGCTAGCACACAAGTCAAATGTTTGATTGCCACATTTACATCAAAGTTAGCTAGCAGCAGTAATTACCCCACTATCAACCCCTCTCTCCCCCCTCAGCAATCGGTCTCTCCTAACTCTTCGTCTGCTTCCTCCAAAATGCAACTTTATTTTACACAGGTGTGTATTGCCCACTTAGTTTCAATTAAGAAACATGCTGTAGTTTTAATAACCGCTAGCTTGTGCAAGGCATATATTTTGGACCTCAGTTTACAAGACCTAGCTAGTGGTTTGTTTACATATAGTAAAGCTAGACTATAATACAAATGCTAGCGCTAACACTTTGTGGTGATAATGTTGAACTACATATACAGTACCAGTCAAAAGTTTGGACACACCTACTCATTCAAGGATTATTCTTTATATTTTGCTATTTTCTACAATGTAGAATAATAGTGAAGACATCAAAACTATGAAATAACACATATTGAATCATGTAGTAACCAAAAAAGTGTTAAACAAATCGAAATATATTTTATATTTGAGATTCTTCAAAGTAGCCACCCGTTGCCTTGATGACAGCTTTGTACAACAGTCTTGAAGGAGTTTCCACATATGCTGAGCACTTGTTGGCTGCTTTTCCTTCACTCTGCGGTCCAACTCATCACAAACCATCTCAATTGGGTTGTGGTCGGGTGATTGTGGAGGCCAGGTCATCTGATGCAGCACTTCATCTCTCTCCTTCTTGGTCAAATAGCCCTTACACAGCCTGGAGGTGTGTTTTGGGTCATTGTCCTGTTGAAAAATAAGTGATAGTCCCACTAAGCGCAAACCAGATGGGATAACGTACTGTTTAACACTTTTTTGGTTACTACATGATTCCATATGTGTTATTTCAGTTTTGATGTCTTCACTTTTATTCTACAATATAGAAAATAGTAAAAAATAAAGAAAAACCCTTGAATGAGTACATTGAGGGAAATAAGTATTTGATCCCCTGCTGATTTTGTACGTTTGCCCACTGACAAAGAAATTATCAGTCTATCATTTAAATGGTAGGTTTATTTGAACAGTGCGAGACAGAATAACAACAAAAAAATCCAGGAAAACGCATGTCAAAAATGTTATAAATGTTTGCATTTTAATGAGGGAAATAAGTATTTGACCCCCTCTCAATCAGAAAGATTTCTGGCTCCTAGGTGTCTTTTATACAGGTAACAAGCTGAGATTAGGAGCACACTCTTAAAGGGAGTGCTCCTAATCTCAGTTTGTTACCTGTATAATAGACACCTGTCCACAGAAGCAATCAATCAATCAGATTCCAAACTCTCCACCATGGCCAAGACCAAAGAGCTCTCCAAGGATGTCAGGGACAAGATTGTAGACCTACACAAGGCTGGAATGGGCTACAAGACCATCGCCAAGCAGCTTGGTGAGAAGGTGACAACAGTTGGTGCGATTATTCGCAAATGGAAGAAACACAAAAGAACTGTCAATCTCCCTCGGCCTGGTCTCCATGCAAGATCTCACCTCGTGGAGTTGCAATGATCATGAGAACGGTGAGGAATCAGCCCAGAACTACACGGGAGGATCTTGTCAATGATCTCAAGGCAGCTGAGACCATTGTCACCAACAATTGGTAACACACTACGCCTTGAAGGACTGAAATCCTGCAGCGCCCGCAAGGTCCCCCTGCTCAAGAAAGCACATATACAGGCCCGTCTGAAGTTTGCCAATGAACATCTGAATGATTCAAAGGAGAACTGGGTGAAAGTGTTGTGGTCAGATGAGACCAAAATGGAGCACTTTGGCATCAACTTAAACTCGCCGTGTTTGGAGGAGGAGGAATGCTGCCTATGACCCCAAGAACACCATCCCCACCGTCAAACATGGAGGTGGAAACATTATGCTTTGGGGGTGGTTTTCTGCTAAGGGGACAGGACAACTTCACCGCATCATAGGGACGATGGACGGGGCCATGTACCGTCAAATCTTGTGTGAGAACCACCTTCCCTCAGCCAGGGCATTGAAAATGGGTCATGGATGGGTATTCCAAAATCAGCAGGGGATCAAATACTTTTTTCCCTCACTGTAGGTGTGTCCACATTTTTGACTGGTACTGTAATTACACCAGGATGATACATAACATGAAGCAAACAAATTGCAACTTTATTTCAAGCAACATGCATTTTGAAATTAAATCAAATTAACCTTAAAATATTCCTTTCAGCACACCCTCATGCTAATTATATTTGCTAATAATGTCTCTCTCCTGTGCATGTCATCCTTATGGCCTACCTTCATTACAAGGGTAGGGCTTGTACTAATCCTTTTCATGACGGCATGTACAGTCATGGTCAAAAGTTTTGAGAATGACACAAATATTAATTTTCACAAAGTCTGCTGCCTCAGCTTTTATATGATGGCAATTTGCATATACTCCAGAATGTTATGAAGAGTTATCAGTTGAATTGCAATTAATTGCAAAGTCCCTCTTTGCCATGAAAATGAACTTAATCCCAAAAAGACATTTCCACTGCATTTCAGCCATGCCACAAAAGGACCAGCTGACATCATGTCAGTGATTCTTTCGTAACACAGGTGAGAGTGTTGACGAGGACAAGGCTGGTGATCAAGAATGGGCTGCCATCAGTCAGGATGTGGCCCAGAAGTTAATTGACAGCATGCCAGGGCGGATAGCAGAGGTCTTGAAAAAGAAGGGTCAACACTGCAAATATTGACTCTTTGCATAAACAATGTAATTGTCAATAAAAGCCTTTGACACTTATGGAATGCTTGTAATTATACCATATTAACATCTGACAAAAATATCTAAAAACACTGAAGCAGCAAACTTTGTGAAGACCAATACTTGTGTCATTCTCAAAACCTTTGACATCGACTGTACAGTAGCTGAATAAGTCAAATCTGGTGTCCTTCAACCTGGTTGCCTAATTAATTGTCTAATGAAACAGAAAACCCCCCAAACTGCTCTTGCCAGTATCAGCTTTTTATTTTCTTTAAAGTTATTAGCAATTTATTCCCACACACATACTGTGGGGAAAAAAAGTATTTAGTCAGCCACCAATTGTGCAAGTTCTCCCACATGAAAAGATGAGAGAGGCCTGTAATTTTCATCATAGGTACACGTCAACTATGACAGACAAATTGAGGAAAAAAAATACAGAAAATCACATTGTAGGATTTTTAATGAATTTATTTGCAAATTGTGGTGGAAAATAAGTATTTGGTCACCTACAAACAAGCAAGATTTCTGGCTCTCACAGACCTGTAACTTCTTCTTTCAGAGGCTCCTCTGTCCTCCACTCGTTACCTGTATTAATGGCACCTGTTTGAACTTGTTATCAGTATAAAAGACACCTGTCCACAACCTCAAACAGTCACACTCCAAACTCCACTATGGCCAAGACCAAAGAGCTGTCAAAGGACACCAGAAACAAAATTATAGACCTGCACCAGGCTGGGAAGACTGAATCTGCAATAGGTAAGCAGCTTGGTTTGAAGAAATCAACTGTGGGAGCAATTATTAGGAAATGGAAGACATACAAGACCACTGATAATCTCCCTCGATCTGGGGCTCCACGCAAGATCTCACCCCGTGGGGTCAAAATGATCACAAGAACGGTGAGCAAAAATCCCAGAACCACACGGGGGGACGTAGTGAATGACCTGCAGAGAGCTGGGACCAAAGACACAAAGCCTACCATCAGTAACACACTATGCCGCCAGGGACTCAAATCCTGCAGTGCAAGACGTGTCCCCCTGCTTAAGCCAGTACATGTCCAGGCCCATCTGAAGTTTGCTAGAGTGCATTTGGATGATCCAGAAGAGGATTGGGAGAATGTCATATGGTCAGATGAAACCAAAATATAACTTTTTGGTAAAAACTCAACTCGTCGTGTTTGGAGGACAAAGAATGCTGAGTTGCATCCAAAGAACACCATACCTACTGTGAAGCATGGGGGTGGAAACATCATGCTTTGGGGCTGTTTTTCTGCAAAGGGACCAGGACGACTGATCCGTGTAAAGGAAAGAATGAATGGGGCCATGTATCGTGAGATTCTGAGTGAAAACCTCCTTCCATCAGCAAGGGCATTGAAGATGAAACGTGGCTGGGTCTTTCAGCATGACAATGATCCCAAACACACCGCCCGGGCAACGAAGGAGTGGCTTCGTAAGAAACATTTCAAGGTCCTGGAGTGGCCTAGCCAGTCTCCAGATCTCAACCCCATAGAAAATCTTTGGAGGGAGTTGAAAGTCTGTGTTGCCCAGCGACAGCCCCAAAACATCACTGCTCTAGAGGAGATCTGCATGGAGGAATGGGCCAAAATACCAGCAACAGTGTGTGAAAACCTTGTGAAGACTTACAGAAAACGTTTGACCTGTGTCATTGCCAACAAAGGGTATATAACAAAGTATTGAGAAACTTTTCTTATTGACCAAATACTTATTTTCCACCATTATTTGCAAATACATTCAATACAAATCCTACAATGTGATTTTCTGGATTTCTTTTTCTCATTTTGTCTGTCATAGTTGACATGTTCCTATGATGAAAATTACAGGCCTCTCTCATCTTTTTAAGTGGGAGAACTTGCACAATTGGTGGCTGACTAAATACTTTTTTTCCCAACTGTACGTTTTAAAATATGTGAGCTTTTCCTATTTCTAATAGCATAACATAAACAAAATGTATACAATATGTGAGGATTTGCTAATCTTGAAATCAAATCGAATTTGATTAACACATATTTATCAGATGTTATTGCAGGTGTAGCGAAATGCTTGTGTTCCTAGCTCCAACAGTGCAGTAGTATCTAACAATTCACATTAATACACACAAATCTAAAAGTATAAGAATGGAATTAAGCAATATATAAATATTAGGACGAGCAATGTCGGAGTGGCATTGACTAAAATACAGTAGAATAGAATACAGTATACATATGAGATGAGTAAAGCAGTATGTCAACATTATTTAAGTGACTACTGTTCCATACCTCTTAAGGATCTGACACTTTTTTCAATTTTCGCCTAAAATGACATACACAAATCTAACTGCCTGTAGCTCAGGACCTGAAGCAAGGATATGCATATTCTTGATACCACTTGAAAGGAAACACTTTGAAGTTTGTGGAAATTTTAAATTAATGTAGGAGAATATAACACATTAGATCTGGTAAAAGATAATACAAACAAAAAAAACATGTGTTTTCTATTTTATTGTTTTATCATCTTTGAAATGGAAGAGAAAGGACACAATATAAAATTGCAGTTTAGGCGCAAATTACATTTTGACCACTAGATGTGTGTGCACAGTTTCAGATTGATCCAGTGAAGCATTGCAATACTGGACTATTTTGTATCAAGTCTGCCCAAATGTGCCGAATTGGTCAATTGATACATTTTCAAATACATAACTATAGAGAACATACAAAATGTAAGTTTACACACTCCCAGGAAGGTCATACATGATAGATCATTAGCTTATACACTAACTTTCACACATCTAGATGGCCGGGCAGAGTGGGTGTGGAGCCAGAGACAGCAATTTGAAGTTCCTACATTAGAATATAAAAATGGATTTTATCAAACTATGCTACATTATATCTCTGGGACCCTCAGGATGACAAATCAGAGCAAGATTACTGAATGTAAGTACATTATTCACCTTCAGAGGTGAATGTATCAAACCAGTTGCCGTGATCCATTTTTTGTTGTTGTGCACTCTCCTCAAACAATAGCATGGTATTTTTTAAATGTAATAGCTATTGTAAATTGGACGGTGCAGTTAGATTAACAATATTTTAAGCTTTCTGTCCATATAAGACATGTCTATGTCCTGGAACGTTTGCTGTTACTTACAACAGTCATGCTAATCACATTAGTGCACATTAGCTCAACCGTCCTGTATATGGGACACCGATCCCGTAGAGGTTAAGGTGGCCAGTGATTCCATGTCTATGTATATAGGACAGCAGCCTCTAAGGTGCAGGGTTGAGTAACCGGGTGGTAGCCGGCTAGTGATGGCTATTTAACAGTCTGATGGCCTTGAGACAGAAGCTGTTTTTCAGTCTCTCGGTCCCAGCTTTGATGCACCTGTACTGACCTCGTCTTCTGGATGATAGCGGGGTGAACAGGCCGTGGCTCGGGTGGTTGATGTCCTTGATTATCTTTTTGGCCTTCCTGTGACATCGGATGCTGTAGGTGTCCAGGAGGGCAAGCAGTGTGCCCCCGGTGAAGCGTTGGGCAGACCGCACCACCCTCTGGAGAGCCCTGTGGATGCGGGCAGTGCAGTTGCCGTACCAGGCAGTGATACAGCCCGACAGGAACCTCTCAATTGTGCATCTGTAAAAGTTTGTGAGGGTCTTAGGGACCAAGACAAATTTATTCAGCCTCCTGAGGTTGAAGAAGCGCTGTTGCGCCTTCTTCACCACACTGTCTGTGTGGGTGGACTATTTCATATTGTCAGTGATGTGTACGCAGAGGAACTTTAAGCTTTTCACCTTCTCCACTGCGGTCCTGTCGATGTGGATAGGGGCTTGCTCCCTCTGCTGTTTCGTGAAGTCCGCAATCAGCTCCTTTGTTTTGTTGACGTTGAGGGAGAGGTGATTTACCCAGCACCACTCCGCCAGGGCCCTCACCTCCTCCCTGTAGGCTGTCTCATCATTGTTGGTAATCAGGCCTACTACTGTTGTGTCGTCTGCAAACTTGATGATTGAGTTGGAGGCGTGCAGGGCCACACAGTCATGGGTGAACAGGGAGTACAGGAGGGGGCTGAGCACGCACCCTTGTGGGGCCCCTGTGTTGAGGATCAGCAAAGTGGAAGTGTTGTTTCCTACCTTCACCACCTGGCGGCGGCCTGTCAGGAAGTCCAGGACCCAGTTGCACAGGGCGGGGTTCAGACCCAGGGCCCCGAGCTTATTGATGAGCTTGGAGGGTACTACAGTTTTGAAGGCTGAGCTATAGTCAATGAACAGCATTCTTACATAGGTATTCCTCTTGTCCAGATGGGATAGGGCATTGCGCAGTGCGATGGCATCGTCTGTGGCTTTATTGGGGCGATAAGCAAATTGAAGTGGATCTAGGGAGGCAGGTAAGGTAGAGGTCATATGATCCTTAACCATCCTCTCAAAGCACTTCATGATGACAGAAGTGAGTGCTACGGGGCGATAGTCATTTAGATCAGTTACCTTTGCTTTCTTGGGTACAGGAACAATGGTGGACATCTTGAAGCAAGTGGGGACAGCAGACTGGGATAGGGAGAGATTGAATATGTCCGTAAACACTCCAGCCATCTGGTCTGCGGATGCTCTGAGGACACAGCTAGGGATGCCGTCTGGGTCGGCAGCCTTGCGAGGGTTTACACGCTTAAATGTCTTACTCACATCAGGCATGGAGAAGGAGAGCCCACATTCCTTGGTAGCGAGCCAAGTCGGTGGCACTGTGTTATCCTCAAAGCGGACGAAGAAGGTGTTTAGCTTGTCCGAGAACAAGACGTTGGTGTCCGCGACGTGGCTGGTTTTCCCTTTGTAATCCGTGATTGTCTGTACACCCTGCCACATAAGTCTTGTGTCTGAGGCGTTGAATTCCGACTCCACTTCGTCTCTGTACTGACGTTTTGCCTGTTTGATTGCCTTATGGAGGGAATAACTACACTGTTTGTATTCAACCATATTCCCAGTTACCTTGCCATGGTTACATGCAGTGATTCGCGCTTTCAGTTTTGTGCGAATGCTGCCATCTATCCACAGTTTCTGGTTTGGGTAGGTTTTAATAGTCACAGTGGCAACAACATCCCCTATACAATTCCTGATGAACTCAGTCAACGTGTCTGTGTTTATGTCAATGTTATTCTCAGAGGCTACCCGGAACATATCCCAGTCCACATGATCAAAACAATCTTGAAGCATGGATTCCGATTGGTCAGACCTTAGCACGGGTACTTACTGTTTGAGTTTCTGCCTATAGGAAGGGAGGAGCACAATGGAGTCGTGATCTGATTTGCCGAAGGGAGGGCAGGGGAGGGCCTTGTAGGCATCCCAGAAGGGGGAGTAGAAGTGGTCAAGTGTTTTTCCAAAGCGAGTACTACAGTCAATGTGTTGATAGAACTGTGTGTAGCATTTTCCTCAAATTTGTTTTGTTAAAATCCCCAGCTACAATAAATGCGGCTTCAGGATATGTGGTTTCCAGTTTGCATAAAGTCCAGTGTAGTTCCTTGAGGGCGGTCGTGGTATCGGCTTGAGGGGAAATATACACGGCTGTGACTATAACCGAAGATACATTTATTGGGAGGTAATACGGTAGGCATTTGACTGTGAGGTATTCTAGGTCGGGTGAACAAAAGGACTTGAGTTTCTGTATGTTATCACAATCACACCATGAGTAGTTAATCATGAAACATACAACACCGCCTTTCTTCTTCCCGGAGAGTTCTTTATTCCTGTCTGCGTGATGTACTGAGAACTCAGCTGGCTGTATGGACGGGGACAGTACATCCTGAGAGAGCCATGATTCCGTGAAACAGAGTATGTTACAGTCCCTGATGTCTCTCTGGAAGGAGATCCTCGCCCTGAGCTCGTCTATTTTATTGCCCAGAGACTGAACATTAGCGAGTAATATACTTGGAAGCCCACTCCAAATACCTATTTTCCACCGGCGGCGTCTTGGAGCAGCCTCTTGGATAAGTTCAATTACCCTGGGGGGTACGAACAAAGGATACAATTCAGGAAAGTCGAATTACTGGTCGTAATGCTGGTGAGTTACCACCGCTCTGATAACCAAAAGTTATTTCCGGCTGTATGTAATAACACAAAAAACGTTCTGGGCTAATAATGTAAGAAATAACAATCAAAAAAACAAAATACTGCAAAGCTGCTTAGTATAGAAATGACAAGCCACATGTTCAAGTGTAATGGACATGCCCACGAGGCCAATACTAATCCCATCATATGTCTGCATTGGGCATGCATGCCATAAATAATCTGACATTCACTGTAAGCAATGGAACCAAAAGGGTAAAGCACAGCTAGTGGAGGCAAGAGAAAAATACCCTGGAGGGCGACCACATGGGCTGCAAAGTAGCCACGTAATGTATGAGTTCCATCCCTGTATGGCTTACCGGGCCGGGACGCAAACCCTAATCAAATGACACTTGAAGCTAGCATGCCAACCACTGGAGAAGGAGGACAGTGAGTGAAGCAAAATGAAGCAAATCAGTCCAAAATTGCAGGAGGAGATCCTCCCGCAGCTGAGATGTTTATGGTATTAAAATATATATATATTCATGATAGACAGGAGGAGAGACTAATTCAAGTCTCAGGGGGGATGACCACATCACAATGGCTACTCACCTCTGCTACAGTCACACCCCTTTCACCTCCTACGCCACCGACAGTATAACTCAGCCGCCGACCGTGTGATTTGAGTCAATGTAGCAGAAATAAATACAAACAAAATGTATTTTGTGGGTGCTAGGTTGATTCAGTTCACACAGTCTGCTCTGTTTGCTGCTGAGGTTCATGCGGAGGAGGAGGTCAGTGAGTATGTAAGAGGGGTGAGTGTGTAGCACGTGAGCTAGTTGACAGGTGAGTGCTAGGCTCTTTCTCAATTCATCCTTCCTCGATTCCTCTCAGCGCCTCCTTCTCAAAACCCATTGGAGAAAAAGGTCAGAGGGGAGGGACCTTGTACTTTCTCCTCCAATAAAGTTGGTATACAATACAGGTGAGTTGATAGGATGCGAGTAATCAATGAAAGACAAAGTGAGACAAAGCCCTAGTAGCAACCCTGAGACCTGAATTACTATTATCCTAGCCCAACCAAAATCATGTTTTTTGTAGGATAATGGACGCTGCTTTGTGGGTATGAAGTGCTTTTGTGGACAGGGGTTGCATCCTAGGTCAGCCATTCAGGAATTGTTACACCCACACCAATGATCAAGGACATCAGCTTCAGCTGCAAATCTGTGCAATATCAGACAATGAGAGTGACAACCAAATAAAACAGACAAACAGGGAATGTTCAGTTAACAAAAAATACACTATACTTAATTCAAAGAATGAACACTATTTCATATCGTACAGAGCATGCCTATGTAAATGGTTTGTGGGTTTAGACATCCATCTTACTCTAAAACAAGAGATGATTGAATAGTTAAATGAATACTTTCTAATACAAATAATAAGCAGAATGTCAGGGCTGGGCTGGAACAGAAACCTACCTACCCAGTAGCTAGATCTCTATCAGCAAGGTGGCCCATGCATGTTCTAGGTCTATGTATTGTTACTTTTAGCAGTATTTTTGTAGTCCTACAACTAATTCTAACAGTAACCCAATAGCATACAGTATATAACCCATTGGAGATATACCCTTCAGTCTCTTCAGGACATCGGACTTTCTTTGGGACCTTCATCCACAGACAGGGTTCTGTATCTGAGGTTGGGAAACTTGCTTCATTATTCTCAAGTGATATAACATTGGATATTTTGTTGCAATTTTGTTTTTGTATTGTCATAGTTCTCTCTTTGGGACTGGAAATATGTTCATTAGCTAGCTATCTTAGCTATTAGCTAGGTAGCTAACATTGTTTTTAGTAGATAAAGCTAATGTTTGTTTTACAAAAAAAACAAATATTGGATGGCTGTCTATCCTACAGTATTCATATGTAGCTAGCTAGCTGATGTTACCTGGAATAGATGATTAACTTGATAAACAATCTACCTGTGTGCTACACATCATCCTGGTGGCCCCACCTTCTGCTGCTAACGTTATTATCCATGTAGGAAATGCAGCCCGCTGCGATGCTTCTTTGGGAAATCTATAAACTTTAAATTTCTAAAATAGATTCGTCCCCGGTCTTAAGAACCATCCCACCCGCGAATACTATGGTCAAAATGCTAATTTTGGCCTTGACCTTGAGAAAACAACTATACTAAGGGAGCTAGCTTAGCTAGCTAGCTGTTAACAGCCGCGATGGAACAGTTGTTGTTTACAAACGCACCGGAACTTCTTTGGGGTTCCAGGATTCACTTCCGCTCCTCCTCAAAAAGCTGTAAAGATATATCAGACTCATTTTCAAGCAAATTTTTCATTGACTTATACTGCACAATAGACATCTAAGTTAGATGTAAAATTGCATGACTAAGATCTGGGCAAAAGTCAAAATTAATGACAGATTTCTTGACAAACATTACTATTGCCGCTTTTTTCAAGTTTTTCAAGCGAAGGTCTTTTAAGGGAGTACGGGAGCGAACTCGTTCGGTTTGCCTCGCCGAGTTCGACTAGGCACCAGCAGAAATGAAGCATGCTGATTCCTTTACCACTTGATGGGAAAGAGAGGTAAATGGAATGTAATGATATATATATGGGTATTACTGACGGTGACTCTCGATAGCGGCTAATATTTAACATGACACAAATTAACTTGTTGGAAAGGTGGCATCCTATGATGGTGCCACGTTGAACGTCACTGAGCTCTTCAGTAAGGCCAGTCTACAGCCAATGTTTGTCTATGGTGATTGCATGGATGTGTGCTCAATTTTATGCACCTGTCAGCAACGGGTGTGACTGAAAAAGCCGAATCCATTAATTTGAAGGGGTGTCCACATACTTTTGTATATATAGTGTATGGGGAAACATGAACTCGCTAAAAAATTTATTAGGGGAATTAAATAATGCGTGTTCGTGACCAGAGCTACTGAGTCAGCTTAGTCACATTTCCCTCCCCTTCTCCACAGGCAAAACTCGTCTTTGACGACAACGCTGTTAGGGCTCAATGTTTTATTTATTTCCCCTTTATTTAACCAGGTAAGCCAGTTGAGAACAAGTTCTCATTTTCTACTGCGACCTGGCCAAGATAAAGCAAAGCAGTGCGAATAGAGATACTGAGGTGCAAATTAGCAAAATAAATAACAATATGGGGATGAGGTAGTTGGGTGGACTAATTTCAGATGGGCTGTGTACAGGTGCAGTGATCGGTAAGGTGCTCTGACAAATGATGATTAAAGTTAGTGAGGGAGATAAGAGTCTCCAGCTTCAGAGATTTTTGCAATTCGTTCCAATCATTGGCAGCAGAGAACTGGAAGGAATGGCGGGCAAAGGAGGTGTTGGCTTTGGGGATGACCAGTGAGATATACCTGCTGGACCGCATACTACGGGTGGGTGTTGCTATGGTGACCAATGAGCTAAGATAAGGTGGGGATTTGCCTAGCAATGATTTATAGATGGCCTGGAGCCAGTGGGTTTGGCAACGAATATGTAGTGAGGACCAGCCAACAAGAGCGTACAGGTCACAGTGGTGGGTAGTATATGGGGCTTTGGTGACAAAACGGATGGCAATGTGATAGACTACATCCAATTTGCTGAGTAGAGTGTTGGAGGCTATTTTGTAAATGACATCGCCGAAGTCAAGGATTGGTAGGATAGTCAGTTTTAAAAGGGCATGTTTGGCAGCATGAGTGAAGGAGGCTTTGTTGCGAAATAGGAAGCCGATTCTAGATTTAACTTTGGATTGGAGATTCTTAATGTGAGTCTGGAAGGAGAGTTTACAGTCTAACCAGACACCTAGGTATTTGTAGTTGTTCACATAATCTAGGTCAGACCCGTCGAGAGTAGTGATTCTAGTCGGATGGGCGGGTGCCAGCAGCGTTCGATTGAAGAGCATGCATTTAGTTTTACTAGTGTTTAAGAGCAGTTGGAGGCTACTGAATGAGTGATGTATTGCATTGAAGCTTGTTTGGAGGTTTGTTAACACAGTGTCCAATGAAGGGTCAGATGTATACAAAATGGTGTCATCTGCGTAGAGGTGGATCTGAGAGTCACCAGCAGCAAGAGCGACATCATTGATGTACACAGAGAAAAGAGTCGGCTCAAGAATTGAACCCTGTGGCACCCCCATAGAGACTGCCATAGGTCCAGACAACAGGCCATCTGATTTGACACATTGAACTCTATCTGAGAAGTAGTTGGTGAACCTTGCGAGGCAGTCATTTGAGAAACCAAGGCTATTTAGTCTGCCAATAAGAATGCGGTGGTTGACAGAGTCGAAAGCCTTGGCCAGGTCGATGAAGACGGCTGAGGTGCACCCATGACCAGCTCGGAAACCGGATTGCATAGCGGAGAAAGTACGATGGGATTCGAAATGGTCGGTGATCTGTTTGTTAACTTGGCTTTCAAAAACTTTAGAAAGGCAGGGCAGTATGGATATAGGTCTGTACAGTTTGGATCTAGAGTGTCACCCCCTTTGAAGAGGGGGATGACCGCGGCAGCTTTCTAATCTCTGGGGTTCTCAGACGTTACAAAAGAGAGGTTGAACAGGCTAGTAATAGGGGTTGTGACAATTTCGGTGGCTAGTTTTTAGAAAGAAAGGGTCCAGATTGTGTAGCCCAGATGATTTGTAGGGGTCCAGATTTTGCAGCTCTTTCAGAACATCAGCTGTCTGAATTTGTGTGAAGGAGAAGCAGGGGGGGCATGGGCAAGTTGCAGCGGAGGGTGCAGAGCTGGTGGCCGGGGTAGTGGTAGCCAGGTGGAAAGCATGGCCAGCCGTAGCAAAATGCTTGTTGAAATTCTCGATTATTGTAGATTTATCAGTGGTGACAGTGTTTCCTAGCAGCTGGGAGGAGGTGCTCTTATTCTCTATGGACTTTACAGTGTCCCAAAACCTTTTGGAGTTAGTGCTACAGGATGCAAATTTTTGTTTGAAAAAGTTAGCCTTTGCTTTCCTAACTGCTTGTGTATATTGGTTCCTAACTTCCCTGAAAAGTTGCATATCGCGGGGGCTATTTGATGCTAATGCAGTACGCCACAGGATGTTTTTGTGCTGGTCAAGGGCAGTCAAGTCTGAGGAGAACCAGGGGCTATATCTGTTCTTAGTTCTGTATTTTTTGAATGGGGCATGCTTATTTAAGATTGAGAGGAAATTACTTTTAAAGAACAACCAGGCATCCTCTACTCACGGAATGAGATCTATATCCATCCAGGATACCTGGGCCAGGTCAATTAGGAAGGCCTGCTCGTTAAAGTGTTTTAGGGAGCGTTTGACAGTGATGAGGGGTGGTCGTTTGACCGCGGACCCGTTACGGACGCAGGCAATAAGGCAGTGATCGCTGAGATCCTGGTTGAAGACAGTGGAGGTGTATTTAGAGGGTAAGTTAGTCAGGATGATATCTATGAGGGTACCCATGTTTACGGATTTAGGGTTGTACCTGGTAGGTTCCTTGATAATTTGTGTGAGATTGAGGGCATCTAGTTTGGATTGTAGGATGGCCGGGGTGTTAAGCATATCCCAATTTAGGTCACCAAGCAGTACGAACTCTGAGGATAAATGGGGGGCAATCAAATAGGTAATCAGAACATTTCATCCCCTCAAATGACCAAGGTACCCAAATCAGAGGACACATGAGAAAGCAACATAATTGTCCATTACCAGTAACCACTGGGTAGTACCAAATAGGCACCAGCAACACAGGTGTGTCCATGTAACAGTACCTTGGAAAGGTGAACGCTGGCTCATCCGAGCTAACGCATAGTTGAGGCGAGTTCAGATCAGCCAGTTCAGGCCTAGAACAGGTCCCAATGTCGGTGGAACCAACAGGGGGTGCAGACATCCTCCCATGGCTTTTGCAGGGGGTGAGAGAAAATGTTCTCCATGAGGCAGTCCCGTACCTTTGTGTTGCACCTCCTCCAGGCCAAGTGTAGAAGACTGTAGAATCCCCTGACAGCTCAGGGAAAAAGTTGGAGAGACACTGTAGTTCAGGGTTATCCTTCAGGCGCTCTGCCAGGCAGGCTAGACTCAGGAGCAACTTTCATCTCCCACGGCTGTTGAAACACACAGGTCGCCACTCCATATCCGAACCGGCGACAGTGACCGCACCAGTCGGACACCTTTGGACAGCTGGCCCAGTCATGATCGGTCTCCAAGCAGTACCGACAGTAGCGGCACACATCGCTGCGTTGGTGGCAGGAACAAGGCTCCTCCCCATGTGAAATGCTGCAGCCCATCTCCTCCAACTGAAAACGCTGCGCCCTGAAGCACTCCTCCAGGAGAGACGAAACTGGATACTGCCGAGTCCATCTCAGCCAACGGATAGGGAACCTCTCCTCCAGCCGTCAAACCAGGGTTGGTGTGGTCCGCTCATCGTTGGTCCAGCAGCCACATCCACTGGTAGTCTCCTTCATCCTCCGTCTTGGGTTGTGGGAAACGGATTCCACCAGGCCTTACTGCTGATTGTTTGCGATGCCCTGCAGCCACTGGATCCCACCACTTCCACCAAATGTCATAGGGACTGGATATTGGAGCAGCCTTAAGGGTAGTAATTAGCAGGAGGTAGCAGGATCAGCTGCAAAATAGTGTCCAGTTTATTAACAGTGAAAAGGTGGTTCCCGGTGAATGACAAAATACAATGAATATTTACATAATCTAAAAAAAGGTATTTACAAAATGAACAGAGTCAAAATATAGGTTTGAATATAAATCAAAACCTAAGCCTCAATCAGGCCTACCCTGCCAAACCAAAATAAACTATAGCAGGTTGAGGTATACCAGGCTATGGACAGCCTCCCCACACAACTCACATACCAGAGCTAGAACATCCCTCCAGCTCGCTTCTTCTTCTGTGTATTTTGTTATGGCTGTTGGCAACCAACTTTAAGGTGCATTACCGCCACCAACTGGAATGGAGTGTTGACCAGAGACGGGGAAGATATAAATCCTACACAATATTCTCGTCTCACTAAGGAAACGAAATACATAATTAAATACTACATCCCCTGAAGATTTCCCCAGCAGTTCACTTAATATTGGCTCTTCAACCCCATTACTCATCAAATCTAATAACAATCGCTCCCTTTCCCTCCCATATTTCTGGCACTGAAATAGAACGCGTTCCACTGTCTCCATCTCCTCCTCACACCTCCCAGTCGGATGCTTCCTCACCAATTTCAATGTGCTATTGAGCCATGTGTGTCTCAGTCTCAGCCTTGTGATTACACTTTCCTCCCTTCTCTCTCGGCCTGATGACCTCCCTGCCCCCACCTTTTCCTGAATCTTATACAAGTGTCTTCCCTTTCCCTCCCTGTTCCACAACTCTTGCCATTTGTTTTTAACCACTATTTTATCAACCCCTTGGCTTTTGCTTTACTGATTGACAATTCCATCTCAACATTAGGATTTTTAAAAGCCTGCTTGGCAATAACCTCCACCTCCTCATTCCCCTCTACTCCCACATGAGCTGGTACCCAGAGGAACATCACAAATACCCCCATCTGTCTCACCCTATACAAGCACTGCAAAACCTCATACAATACATCCTGCCTGCTCCGAGACACAAATTAATTTAAGCTCATCAGTGCTGCACAGGAGTCAGAGCAGATGACTACCCTTTCTGGCCTCACCTCCTCCACCCACTCTGCAGAGTATGGCCATCATGATTCGTTGCTCTTTTTGTCACTGCCACCTTAAACTCAGGAACACTAAAAGCTGCATCTGTCCTCCCTGTTTTTGGGTCCTTAGATCCGTCTGTGAATATATTGAAGAAAGCATAGTATTGTGTTCTTAAATGTTGACTTACAACTGAATCTCCTCCCTCCTCAACATCTCTTACCCTCTCTTACCCTCTCTTTGATTTGATTTGATTTGATTTGAAGCAACCCTAGATCTATCACTGGCTGAGGGAGAAACCAAGGTGGGATAGATGGAAGAACCACAGAGGGGATAAACTCTCTCCCAAACAACCCCATCTCTCTCGCTATGTCATTGCCTATCCACCCAAAACTTGTATTCAGATTTCGTTCATGTTCCCAGCACTCTAGGAGTACCTTTTTTTGTAGAATGTGTAACCTTATGTCCTTGTAGAGTTACCCAATATGTCATGGTTAGCTGCTGTCTTAACTTTAACGGCATCTCTCCCAACTCTACCTGCATCGCTGCCCACGGGGAGGTCCTGAGTGCTCCACAACCTATTCTTAAGGCCTGGATCGCTTTTTAAAAAATATCTGAGCTGCTGATCCATATGCTACACTTCCATAATCCAGTGATGACCTTAACAGCGCTATATATAGCATTTTCAACACCATTCTATCTGCCCCCCCACTCCATTCCTGACAGCCAACGCATCACATTCAATATTTTCTTTCCTTTGACAACTATTCTATTAATATGCTCCGCCCATGTAAGTGTCAAATCAGACCCCCAGGAACCTAAACACTCCCACCCTCTCCAGATTCCTTCCATACAACTTCAAGTATACAGTATTTCCTCCCCAACTGTCTGTGTCTTCTCAACTGAAACATTGAAGCCCCACCTGCAGCATATCAGCAGCATACCACCCTGTATCCCACTGCTGGCTTGCCTCTGAAGCTGTGCAGGGTTGGTCCTGGTCAGTCCCTGGATGGGAGACCAGATGCTGTTGGAAGTGGTGTTGGAGGGCCAGTAGGAGGCACTCTTTTCTCTGATAAAAAATTACCCCAGGGCAGTGATTGGGGATGTTGCCCTGTGTAAGGTGCCGTCTTTTGGATGGGATGTTAAACGGGTGTCCTGACTCTCGTGGTCATGGGGCGGCGCACAATTGGCCCAGCATTGTCCAGGGTAGGGGAGGGAATGGCCGGTAGGGATGTAGCTCAGTTGGTAGAGCATGGCGTTTGCAATGCCAGGGTTGTGGGTTCGATTCCCACGGGGGGCCAGTATTAAAAATTATGTATGCACTCACTAACTGTAAGTCGCTCTGGATAAGAGCGTCTGCTAAATGACTAAAATGTAAATGTCACTAAAGATCCCATGGCACTTATCGTAAGAGTTGGGGTGTTAACCCCAGTGTCCTCGCTAAATTCCCAATCTGACCATCATGGCCACCTAATCATCCCCAGCTTCCAATTGGCTCATTCATCCTCCAATATCAGGTCTCACCTGGGAGAATACATTGTCAATCATAATGGAGAACAACAAAGAACTAATGACACTTCCCTGGGGGGTACCATGATCTAACTCAGAGCTTTCTGACATAGAGCTCCCCACCCTCACTTGTATTGATCACCCAAAAATAAAATCCTTTATCCAGTTAAAACCCTTCCTTCAACCCCCATGATATCCAGCTTGATAAGTAGGCCTTCCTTCCACATCATATCATAGGCCTTCTATACATCGAAGAAAACGGTTACCACCATCTCCTTATTTGCCTGTGCCTTCCATATGACTGACTCAAGGCACAGTACAGGATCCATTGTTCCCCTGCCTTTCTGAACCCATAGTCCTCTATTCTCCAGAAAGTAAGTCACCCTTTCCGTTATCATCCATTCCATAAGTTTGCATACATGATATGTCAACGCTATCGGCCTATAGCTTGAAGGACTAGTAGGGTCTTTCCTTGGTTTCCGTATCGGCACCACTACAGCCTGCTTCCAACTTCCAGGTAGTTTCCCTTCCTGACACACCTTTCTGTAAAGGCCCAATACTTTCCCCATTGCAGTGTCACTGAGATGAGCCATCATGATGTAACACATCTCATCCTTCCCAGGAGATGCTACCCCAGCTTTAGCTAATGCCCTCTTCATCTCAGCCAACTTAAATGGGGCATTCAATGTCTCCCCCACCATCTCTCTCTGATCCAGGACCCCCGGATATTCTCCTCTGACCCTCTCTCTCCCACGCTACCCCTCTTCTGTCAGATTATTTGAGCTGTGCACCTTCACAAATGCCTGGGCTAACATCTGTGCCTTTTCCATATCTCTCACTGCAACAATCTCCCCACTTTACAGCACAGGGAGATCCCAATCTCGTCTGACTTACTCATCCTCTTAATCATCCCCCATACTTCTCCCACAGGAGTGGTCCTGCCTATGAACCGGCGCCAACACTCCTACTGCTCCTCCTAACTACTGCTTGTCCTTGTTTATACCAAATCAGGTGCTGGTAATTATGGGGCCTTTTCAACATTCTGAAAGCCCTGTTCCTACTCTTCACAGCTTCTCTTCACTGTTCAGTCCACCAGGGAACTGCGTTACTCTTTCCCCCCCTGTACCCATAGGAATCACCTGCCTTGCGGCCTCTGCTATTGCTCCTCTTACTCCATCATTCACTGTTTCTACATCTGAATTGAGACAGCTCCTGTTCACTAAACTCCTGAAACTGACCTCACTCTGCTTTCCCTAGTATCCATCTCCTCAATCCATTTCCTACTGAATCTTCCACCCTCATTCCTACAGTACACATGATAGGATAGTGATCACTACCCCCTGTAGATTCCTCCAAAACCTCCCAACTACATCTGCCTGCCATTGAACTTGAGATCAGAGTAAGATCCAGAGCAGATTAATTTCCAGTTACTGGGTCAATTCTGGTTCCCCGATTGTCATTAAGACTCACAAGCCCTTTCTCATCAAGTAGTTCCTCCAACACTTGTCCATTTACGTCAGTCCGTAACCCTCCCCAGAGCGTACTATGAGCATTAAAATCCCCACACCACATTACCCGTCTGCTATCTTGACCTTCTACATTCCCGAGGGCCATCAACTCTAGTCTCTTACACGAGTTGTATCTGTTTTTAAATGTACTTAAGTACAGTGGTGGAAAAAGTCCTCAATCATCATACTTGAGTAAAAGTAAAAAGTAAAAGTAAAAATGCTATACATCAAATTCCTTATATTAAGCAATAGTGTAAAAAGTACCCAAAAGCCATACTTGAGTAAAAGTAAAGATACCTTACTGGAAAATGACTCAAGTAAAAGTGAAAGACATCCATTAGAATACTACTTGAGTAAAAGTCTTAAAGTACCTAATATTAAATAGCTATAAGGTAAATGTACTTAAGTATCAAAAGTAAAAGTATGAAACGTAAGAGCTTTAAATCTCATGATCCCCTCAGCCCCCAGCTGTGCCCTGGACACCATATGTGAATTGATTGCCCCCCATCTATCCTCAGAGTTCGTACTGCTTGGTGACCTAAACTGGGATATGCTTAACACCCCGGCCATCCTACAATCCTAACTAGATGCCCTCAATCTCACACAAATTATCAAGGAACCTACCAGGTACAACCCTAAATCCATAAAGATGGGCAACTTCATAGATATCATCCTGACTAACTTACCTGCTAAATACACCTCCGCTGTCTTCAACCAGGATATCAGTGATCACTGCCTTATTGCCTGCGTCCGTAATGGGTCCGCGGTCAAACGACCACCCCTCATCACTGTCAAACGCTCCCTAAAGCGAGCAGGCCTTCCTAATTGACCTGGCCCAGGTATTTTGGATGGATATCGATCTCATTCCGTCAGTAGAGGATGCCTGGTTGTTCTTTAAAAGTGCTTTCCTCTCAATCTTAAATAAGCATGACCCAGAACAGATATAGCCCCTGGTTCTCCTCAGACTTGACTGCCCTTGACCAGCACAAAAACATCCTGTGGCGTACTGCATTAGCATCGAATAGCCCCCACGATATGAAACTTTTCAGGGAAGTTAGGAACCAATATACACAAGCAGTTAGGAAAGCAAAGGCTAGCTTTTTCAAACAGAAATTTGCATCCTGTAGCACTAACTCCAAAAAGTTTTGGAACACTGTAAAGTCCATGGAGAATAAGAGCACCTCCTCCCAGCTGCCCACTGCACTGAGGCTAGGAAGCACTATCACCACCGATAAATCTACAATAATCGAGAATTTCAACAAGCATTTTGCTACGGCTGGCCATGCTTTCCACCTGGCTACCACTACCCCGGCCACCAGCTCTGCACCCTCCGCTGCAACTTGCCCATGCCACGCCCCCCTGCAAATCATCTGGGCTAGAAAATCTGGACCCTTTCTTTCTAAAATTAGCCGCCGAAATTGTCTCAACACCTATTACTAGCCTGTTCAACCTCTCTTTCGTAACGTCTGAGAGATTGGAAAGCTGCCGCGGTCATCCCCCTCTTTAAAGGGGGTGACTCTCTAGATCAAAACTGTTACAGACCTAGATCCATCCTGCCCTGCCTTTCGAAAGTTTTTGAAAGCCAAGTTAACAAGCAGTCTCCATGGGGCTGCCACAGGGTTCAATTCTCGGGCCGACTCTATTCTCTGTGTATATCAATGATGTCGCTCTTGCTGCTGGTGACTCTCAGATCCACCTCTACGCAGACGACACCATTTTGTATACATCTGACCCTTCATTGGACACTGTGTTAACAAACCTCCAAACGAGCTTCAATGCTATACAACACTCCTTCCGTAGCCTCCAACTGCTCTTAAACACTAGTAAAACTAAATGCATGCTCTTCAATCGAACGCTGCTGGCACCCGCCCGCCCGACTAGCATCACTACTCTCGGCGGGTCTGACCTAGAGTATGTGGACAACTACAAATACCTAGGTGTCTGGTTAGACTGTAAACTCTCCTTCCAGACTCACATTAAGCATCTCCAATCCAAAGTTAAATCTAGAATTGGCTTCCTATTTCGCAACAAAGCCTCCTTCACTCATGCTGCCAAACATGCCCTCGTAAAACTGACTATCCTACCAATCCTTGACTTTGGCGATGTCATTTACAAAATAGCCTCCAACACTCTACTCAGCAAATTGGATGTAGTCTATCACAGTGCCATCCGTTTTGTCACCAAAGCCCCATATACTACCCACCACTGTGACCTGTACGCTCTTGTTGGCTGGTCCTCACTACATATTCGTCGCCAAACCCACTGGCTCCAGGTCATCTATAATTCACTGCTAGGCAAATCCCTGCCTTATCTTAGCTCATTGGTCACCATAGCAACACCCACCCGTAGTATACACTCCAGCAGGTATATCTCACTGGTCATCCCCAAAGCCAACACCTCCTTTGGCCGCCATTCCTTCCAGTTCTCTGCTGCCAATGACTGGAACGAACTGCAAACATCTCTGAAGCTGGAGACTCTTATCTCCCTCACTAACTTTAAGCATCAGTTGTCAGAGCACCTTACCGATCACTGCACCTGTACACAGCCCATCTGAAATTAGCCCACCCAACTACCTCATCCTCATACTGTTATTTATTTTGCTAATTTGCACCTCAGTATCTCTATTTGCACATAATCTCTTGCACATCTATCATTCCAGTGTTACTACTAAATTGTAATTATTTTGCACTATGGCCTATTTATTGCCTTACCTCCATAACTTGCTACATTTGCACACACTGTATATATATTTTTCTGTTGTATTTTTGACTTTATGTTTTGTTTACCCCATATGTAACTCAGTGTTGTTGTTTTTATCGCACTGCTTTGCTTTATCTTGGCCAGGTCGCAGTTGTAAATGAGAAGTTGTTCTCAACTGGCTTACCTGGTTAAATAAAGGTGAAACAAAAAATAAATAAAAAATAAATAAATAAAAACAGACCTTTTATTTGGTTTGAGCTTTTCTGAAAGGTAACAGTCTTACGGATGCAAGAAGAGCTCAGATAAAAAAAGGATGTGGATTCTCAAATAGGCAACACTTCAAAATACATCTCTTACAGACAAAATAGAATTATACCTTAATAATGAAGGAATATTGCTAGTAAACTTAAGCACTTACAATCTCAGTCACTTTGCTTTAGAAAAAACATCCTGTAATAGAACCCTATACATACATTTTTTTGTTCTTTTGGGGGGGGGGCGTTAACAAAACGCATAAGGCATCTGTGTCCTTGGGCTTGCTAGCGTTTAGCTGTCATTACTTGAAGTTGAAGAATTTACAGTTCATCTTCAGTAAAAGCTGGTTTTCAAAGTTTTTGGAATCCAGACTTGCTCTCCTGGGGCTGAAAACAAGTCCTGCAATGCTGAACAGCCTTTCGCATGCGTCCTCCGAAACACGACCCTGCCAAGCCGCACTGCTTCTTGACGCACTGCTCGCTTAACCCGAAAGCCAGCCGCACCAATGTGTTGGAGGAAACACCGTACAACTCTCGACCGTAGTCTGCGTGCATACGCCTGGCCCGCCACAAGGAGTCGCTAGATCGCAATGGGACAAGGACATCCCGGCCGACCAAACCCTCCCCTAACCCGGACGACGCTGGGCCAATTGTGCGCCGCCTCATGGGTCTCCCAGTCACGGCCAGTTGCGACACAGCCTGGGATCAAACCAGAGTCTGTAGTGATGCTCCTAGCACTGCGATGCAGTGCCTTAGACCGCTGCACCACTTGGGAGGACCGATATTACAGTTTTTAATGTCCCGTTAATAGGATAGTATCGAACGGAGCTCATGCAGTTTATTCACCAGTGATTGCACGTTGGCCAATATAATGGATGGTAGAGGCGGGTTACCCACTCGCTGCCGAATTCTCACAAGGCACCCCGATCTCCACCCCCTGTACCTCCGTCTTTTCTTCACACGAATGACGGGGATTTGGGCCTGGTCTCGGAGAAACAGTATATCCTTTGCGCCGGACTCATTAAATAAAACATCTTTGTCCAGTTCGAGGTGAGTTATCGCTGTTCTGATATCCAGAAGCTCTTTTCGGTCATAAGAGACGGTAGCAACAACATTATCTACAAAATAAGTTACAAACAATGCGGAAAAATACACAAATTAGCACAGTTGGTTAGGAGCCCGTAAAACGGCAGCCATCCCCTCCGGCGCCATTGTTATCAATCCCTTCTCCAAATGGATTACTCATTTACCTAGCTCTTATCAATAGTTCTTATCAATTTATAAATTACAGTGCCTGGAGAATGCTGTTATTTATATTTTTTAAAAATTAAGTAGATGGTTTTTCCACTTGGAACCGGCAGGTTCGCTCGACCTTATTCAAGGTTTCCTCATGTGTAAAGGTGGTGGAATTATGAGGGAATTAAGTCAAGGTCAGAATTCGGCGTATCTGTAGACACACCTCCGCCACACCTTCCTTTATTCGAGCTCTACCTCAAACAAATAGTGGGTGAATAGCATGTTATTCTCATGCTTAAGTTCAAGGTCAGAATATACATAGAGAGAAAAGCGTATAAAAAGGAATTACGTTCCATTTACGTGCACTTAACTCGGGTCGGAATCGGGTCCTTCGAGCATATTCAGACACAGATTTTAGTGTCTGTAGTTGCTTTTATGTGAACTACTACAGGTGACGAGGGATAACTCTTTCTAAAACAACTGTGACACTGACTGCGTATTTCAGCTTTTTGTTAGGTTAATATGGAGCAACATTTAAAGTGATGAATAAAATTGGTACTTGTTGAAAAGGCTCATAGAAAGATTAGCCTTGTGTGTAACCGGGATCCCTACGCTGAGAGTGGAATAGAATGGAGAAGAAGTACGCAAGCAGGGGGAATGGATGAGAGAGGAAGAAATAATGGATGAAAAGAAAGAAAGTCAGAGGAAAGAGTAGAGGAAATGGTAACAACAAGTAGTAGAGAAAAGGAAAGAAACGAGCTGTGAAGAAGAGAGAGAGGGAGAGAAGTGGCGCCCCACTGAAAGCCTATCTGAATCTAAAATCTGAAAGCCTATCTGAATCATTCCTTTTGTGATAAGACTGAATAGTGCAATCACAAAATCACACAGTTTACTCACTTACTTATGGCGCTGCTTACTCCTGATGACTCGTTTTTTAAATATGAGGAAAAAATATTTAGCTTTATCTGGGATGCTAAACCAGACCAGATAAAATGTGCTTATCTATATAATGAATATGAACTGGGTGGGCTAAGATTATTAAATATTTAAGCACGAAACCTCTCTCAAAGCTTCACTTATACAAAAGTTTTACTTGAACCCAAAACGGTTCTCAAGTAGATTACTAAGAAAAGCTCATCCCTTGATAAAAAATTGCCTTTTTGTGTTTGTGCAGATTGCCATTTCTCATTTTTGATGAATTGAAAATTAAACCTTGTTCAAAGTATATCTCTATTTCAAACAAGCTATGTAGAGCTGGTTACAATTTCAATTTCATCCCCCAGCAAAGATAGAACAAATATTACAACAAATATTATGGTTGAACTCAAATGTACTTATTGATAAAATATTATACTAAGCTATATGGAATTGTTTTAAGAAGGTCATACCAAGGATCATTTAGCTATTTGATTTTGAATTTTAAGACCCCTTGAAGTATCAAATAATAATAAATATTATTATTTGATAAACATTTTTGGGGGGTCTTACTGCTATTAACCCATACAAACTCATTGAATAACAGATTCAATGGAACAACAGATAGTCCCCAAAAATATCAAAAGGAAGTTTGTTCTGAAGTGTCTCTCCTATATCTGAGAGATTTAAGAAAGATCAGGGGACCTTCAGGCGAGTCGTGAGGCCTGTGGGCATCCTAAAGCAACCGACATGTACCGAACCTTTGCACAGAGGGGTCATATTAGTGTGTAGCCCATACCGTTCTGACGCCACAGACAGAAGTTGGCAGATCAGCTGTACCGACTTCAGACGAGTCTCCTGACACTTGTGAAGGTCATAGAGCAAAACGGAAAACACCATCATGCAGACCAAACCGTTCGGACGTTACAGATGATTTTGTGAGAAGACTGATTTTCGGGATGTCTCATGGTCTGACAACCATTGCTCTAGCTCTGTCACCGCAGATGCAGAAGTGTGACATAGGAGGATGCGATGGATTGA
Organism: Coregonus clupeaformis; assembly: GCF_020615455.1. NCBI lineage: Eukaryota > Metazoa > Chordata > Actinopteri > Salmoniformes > Salmonidae > Coregonus > Coregonus clupeaformis. The sequence continues at coordinate 1,873,202 of NC_059227.1, forward strand.
GATGCATCCAATGCAAAATCTCTAGCTTAAATTGACTGATGTTTATGGGGATTTTTTTATTATGCTAATTAAATTTATTCGAGGACGCAGACATCGACCTTAAGGGCTTAATATTGTAAATTGGAATGGTAGAGTTATGTCTTTCATGGAGCTATCGGAAATATATGGGAAGGTCTGCTGATTTCAAGATTACCTGCCCCTCGCACCAAACCAGTGGTGTGTGTCGCCAGCCCGGTGCACCCTGTACCTGCTCCTCGCACCAAACCAGTGGTGCGTGTCTCCAGCCCGGTGCGCCCCATGCCTGCTCCTCGCACCAAACCAGTGGTGCGTGTCACCAGCCCGGTACGCCCCGCACCTGCTCCCCGCACCAAACCAGTGGTGCGTGTCTCCAGTCCGGTACGGCCCGTACCTGCTCCTGGGTGGAGCAGCTGACCGGAGCTGGACAAGGCACCGGTGGAGCGGACTTCTCTGACCCTGGACCATAATGGGCTGGGGACACGCACCACTAGTCTGGTGCGAGGTGCAGGCACAGGCCGTACCGGGCTGGGGACATGCACCACTGGTTTGGTGCGAGGAGCAGATACGGGGCGCACCGGGCTGGCGACACGCACCACTGGTTTGGTGCGAGGAGCAGGTACGGGGCATACCGGGCTGGCGACACACACCACTGGTTTGGTGCGAGGAGCAGGTACGGGCCTTACAGGACTGGAGACACGCACCACTGGTTTGGTGTGGGGAGCAGATGCGGGACGTACCGGGCTGGCGACACGCACCACTGGTTTAGTGCGAGGAGCTGGCACGAGCCGTACCGGGCTGGGGACATGCACCACTGGTTTGGTGCATGTCACCCAGTGCCAGAGCAGTCCACTCCACCAGTGCCTAGTCTTGCTCCGGTCAGCTGCTCCACTCCAGTGCCAGAGCAGTCCGCTCCACCGGTGCCCAGTCCTGCTCCGGTGAGCTGCTCCAGTCCAATTCCAGAGCAGTCTGCTCCACCGGTGCCTAGTCCATCCCCGGTCAGCTGCTCCAGTCCAGAGCCAGAGCAGTCCGCTCCACCGGGGTCCAGTTCAGCTCCGGGTCGGCGGTTCCACTCCAGTGCCAGAGCAGTCCGCTCCACCGGTGCCGAGTCCGGGTCCGGTCGTCTACTCTCCCACACCAGGGTCCAGACAGGACTTGGTGCATCGCGGGAGGACTGCAGAGCCAGAACCAGACGTCAACCCCTCTTCAGGGTCGGGGCCTCCCATACCAGGGTCCAGACAGGGCTTGGTGCATCACGGGAGGATTGCCGGTCCTGTTCCCTACCCTCCTCCAGCTGCTGCTGGCCTTCGCAGATTCTGCCATTACGCTCCTGAAGTTGCCTGTAATAGGCTCCACCTATCAGCAACCTTTTCTATTTGGAGTGCCAATTTATCTTACCATTTCTACCAATCTGCGTGACAGTTATGATTTTCATATGCACATTTCCGTGGAACAGTTTCATTTCATTTATAATAGTCTTTGTATAATTGTCTGGGGTTAATCTACATTCTATCTAAATCTAAATGAAAATTCTACAAATCAAAAAGTAACTTTTATTGCCATTCCCAACTATGTAATAATAACCTACATGAGGCCAACATATGCAGTGGGGAGAACAAGTATTTGATACACTGCCGATTTTGCAGGTTTTCCTACTTACAAAGCATGTAGAGGTCTGTAATTTTTTATCATAGGTACACTTCAACTGAGAGAGACAGAATCTAAAATGATTTTTAAGTAATTAATTTGCATTTTATTGCATGACATAAGTATTTGATACATCTGAAGCGCAGAACTTAATATTTGGTACAGAAACCTTTGTTTGCAATTACAGAGATCATACGTTTCCTGTAGGTCTTGACCAGGTTTGCACACACTGCAGCAGGGATTTTGGCCCACTTCTCCATACAGACCTTCTCCAGATCCTTCAGGTTTCGGGGCTGTCGCTGGGCAATACGGACTTTCAGCTCCCTCCAAACATTTTCTATTGGGTTCAGGTCTGGAGACTGGCAAGGCCACTCCAGGACCTTGAGATGCTTCTTACGGAGCCACTCCTTAGTTGCCCTGGCTGTGTGTTTCGGTCGTTGTCATGCTGGAAGACCCAGCCACGACCCATCTTCAATGCTCTTACTGAGGGAAGGAGGTTGTTGGCCAAGATCTCGCGATACATGGCCCCATCCATCCTCCCCTCAATACGGTGCAGTCGTCCTGTCCCCTTTGCAGAAAAGCATCCCCAAAGAATGATGTTTCCACCTCCATGCTTCACGGTTGGGATGGTGTTCTTGGGGTTGTACTCATCCTTCTTCTTCCTCCAAACACGGCGAGTGGAGTTTAGACCAAAAGCTCTATTTTTGTCTCATCAGACCACATGACCTTCTCCCATTCCTCCTCTGGATCATCCAGATGGTCATTGGCAAACTTCAGACAGGCCTGGACATGCGCTGGCTTGAGCAGGGGGACCTTGCGTGCGCTGCAGGATTTTAATCCATGACGGCGTAGTGTGTTACTAATGGTTTTCTTTGAGACTGTGGTCCCAGCTCTCTTCAGGTCATTGACCAGGTCCTGCCGTGTAGTTCTGGGCTGATCCCTCACCTTCCTCATGATCATTGATGCCCCATGAGGTGAGATCTTGCATGGAGCCCCAGACCGAGGGTGATTGACCGTCATCTTGAACTTCTTCCATTTTCTAATAATTGCGCCAACAGTTGTTGCCTTCTCACCAAGCTGCTTGCCTATTGTCCTGTAGCCCATCCCAGCCTTGTGCAGATCTACAATTGTATCCCTGATGTCCTTACACAGCTCTCTGGTCTTGGCCATTGTGGAGAGGTTGGAGTCTGTTTGATTGAGTGTGTGGACAGGTGTATTTTATACAGGTAACGAGTTCAAACAGGTGCAGTTAATACAGGTAATGAGTGGAGAACAGGAGGGCTTCTTAAAGAAAAACTAACAGGTCTGTGAGAGCCGGAATTCTTACTGGTTGGTAGGCGATCAAATACTTATTTCAGCAATAAAATGCAAATTAATTAATTAAAAAATCATACAATGTGATTTTCTGGATTTTTGTTTTAGATTCCGTCTCTCACAGTTGAAGTGTACCTATGATAAAAATTACAGACCTCTACATGCTTTGTAAGTAGGAAAACCTGCAAAATCGGCAGGTATATCTCACTGGTCATTCCCAAAGCCAACACCTCCTTTGGTCGCCATTCCTTCCAGTTCTCTGCTGCCAATGACTGGAACGAATTGCAAAAATCTCTGAAGCTGGAGACTCTTATCTCCCTCACTAACTTTAAGCATCAGTTGTCAGAGCACCTTACCGATCACTGCACCTGTACACAGCCCATCTGAAATTAGCTCACCCAACTACCTCATCCCTATATTGTTATTTATTTTGCTCTTTTGCACCCCAGTATCTCTATTTGCACATAATCTCTTGCACATCTAGCATTCCAGTGTTAATACTAATTGTAATTATTTTGCACTATAGCCTATTTATTGCCTTACCTCCATAACTTGCTACATTTGCACACACTGTATATATATTTTCTGTTGTATTTTTGACTTTATGTTTCTTTTTTACCCCATATGTAACTCTGTGTTGTTGTTTTTATCGCACTGCTTTGCTTTATCTTGGCCAGGTCGCAGTTGTAAATGAGATCTTGTTCTCAACTGGCTTACCTGGTTAAATAAAGGTGAAATAAAAAATAAAAAAAGTATCAAATACTTGTTCTCCCCACTGTAAATACATTGCAGCCTGCAGGTAGAAAATGTCCTGATAAAAATACATATCCTATAAATCACATTGGCTACGCATGGCCTGTCTGCAACGATCTTGAAACATTGTATAAACTATCAACTGGATCTCCCCAAAACTCGCGCTAGCAAACTTGAAACATTGTATAATATTCTAGGACCTCTGAGTTTTCTGCGCCCGTTTGCTCAGGACAGACACAGCTGTAGGCTTTTGTGCAGGGGATAAGAAGTCATTTTATAACGTTTCCACTGGATCAGAGCATTACATTTTCCCCTTTCATGCCAAGTGGTTATCAAATGGGAGAGAGCTGGAAATATTGTTCAAATACTTTGCTGAGACCCCTGTCACCATCTGATCCTGCTCAGATGAGACATGACAAAGCATTACCTTGGTGTACATACAGTGGGGCAAAAAAGTATTTAGTCAGCCACCAATTGTGCAAGTTCTCCCACTTAAAAAGATGAGAGAGGCCTGTAATTTTCATCATAGGTACACGTCAACTATGAAAGACAAAATGAGAAAAAAAAATCCAGAAAATCACATTATAGGATTTTTAATGAATTTATTTGCAAATTATGGTGGAAAATAAGTATTTGGTCAATAACAAAAGTTTTGTCAATACTTTGTTATATACCCTTTGTTGGCAATGACACAGGTCAAACGTTTTCTGTAAGTCTTCACAAGGTTTTCACACACTGTTGCTGGTATTTTGGCCCATTCCTCCATGCAGATCTCCTCTAGAGCAGTGATGTTTTGGGGCTGTCGCTGGGCAACACGGACTTTCAACTCCTTCCAAAGATTTTCTATGGGGTTGAGATCTGGAGACTGGCTAGGCCACTCCAGGACCTTGAAATGCTTCTTACGAAGCCACTCCTTCGTTGCCCGGGCGGTGTGTTTGGGATCATTGTCATGCTGAAAGACCCAGCCACGTTTCATCTTCAATGCCCTTGCTGATGGAAGGAGGTTTTCACTCAAAATCTCACGATACATGGCCCCATTGATTCTTTCCTTTACACGGATCAGTCGTCCTGGTCCCTTTGCAGAAAAACAGCCCCAAAGCATGATGTTTCCACCCCCATGCTTCACAGTAGGTATGGTGTTCTCTCAGCATTCTTTGTCCTCCAAACACGACGAGTTGAGTTTTTACCAAAAAGTTATATTTTGGTTTCATCTGACCATATGACATTCTCCCAATCCTCTTCTGGATCATCCAAATGCACTCTAGCAAACTTCAGACGGGCCTGGATATGTACTGGCTTAAGCAGGGGGACACGTCTTGCACTGCAGGATTTGAGTCCCTGGCGGCGTAGTGTGTTACTGATGGTAGGCTTTGTTACTTTGTTCCCAGCTCTCTGCAGGTCATTCACTAGGTCCCCCCGTGTGGTTCTGGGATTTTTGCTCACCGTTCTTGTGATCAATTTGACCCCACGGGGTGAGATCTTGCGTGGAGCCCCAGATCGAGGGAGATTATCAGTGGTCTTGTATGTCTTCCATTTCCTAATAATTGCTCCCACAGTTGATTTCTTCAAACCAAGCTGCTTACCTATTGCAGATTCAGTCTTCCCAGCCTGGTGCAGGTCTACAATTTTGTTTCTGGTGTCCTTTGACAGCTCTTTGGTCTTGGCCATAGTGGAGTTTGGAGTGTGACTGTTTGAGGTTGTGGACAGGTGTCTTTTATACTGATAACAAGTTCAAACAAGTGCCATTAATACAGGTAACGAGTGGAGGACAGAGGAGCCTCTTAAAGAAGAAGTTACAGGTCTGTGAGAGCCAGAAATCTTGCTTGTTTGTAGGTGACCAAATACTTATTTTCCACCATAATTTGCAAATAAATTCATAAAAAATCCTACAAAGTGATTTTCTGGAATTTTTTTTCTCAATTTGTCTGTCATAGTTGATGTGTACCTATGATGAAAATTACAGGCCTCTCTCATCTTTTTAAGTGGGAGAACTTGCACAATTGGTGGCTGACTAAATACTTTTTTTCCCCACTGTATATACATTATATTATCCAAGAATAGAATCCAATGGTTAATTAATTGAGATGACCATTATTTCCAGATTCCAGACTGTAGCCTACCCATCAACTAAAGATGGAACTTTGTATCCATTCACTGATTGTTATGATATAAATACAAAATTCACCAGAGCTCCGTAGACTGGTCTTCCCTGGCTGTCTGACCCTGCTGAGACACCTGTCACCATCTGATCCTGCTAAGACATGATGAGCATAGTAGTGTGTATTGACTGTGCACCATGACAGTGTAGCCTGTAGAGCTGTTTATACCAACCTCCCGAGTGGCGCAGTGGTCTAAGGCACTGCATCGCAGTGCTAACTGTGCCACTAGAGATCCTGGTTCGAATCCAGGCTCTGTCGTAGCCGGCCGCGACCGGGAGACATGGGGCGGCGCACAATTGGCCCAGCGTCGTCCAAGGTAGGGGAGGGTTTGGCCGGCAGGGATGGCGTTTGCAATGCCAGGGTTGTGGGTTCGATTCCCATGGGGGGCCGGTATGAAAAAAATAATATATGCACTCACTAACTGTAAGTCGCTCTGGATAAGAGCGTCTGCTAAATAACTTAAATGTCAGTGTGAAAAGCAAGGAATTAGCTAGGGAAACTGACAGATCAATAACATTATATTGCTATACTGACTCTAATAAAAAACTCACATTGCGCTGTCATAAAACTTCAGAATATCGGCCTTCAATCGTTTGACTGCTGGTTTGATTCAGGTCTAGTGTGATTGAGGCAAAAATAATACCTAAAGTTAGTGATCTAGCTAGCTAACATTAGCCAACTTTTGGCTAGCTCTAATGGTACATCAACTGGTGAAAACTAGAAAAGTTAATTTACTTCTGTTGAAATGGGACAAAAAGGCTACAAAGCATTTCCATACACACAACAGCTGTTAGATACTCCTACCTGACCGATAGCTAGAGGCTAGAGCTGAACTGGCTGTGGTAGCTACTAGCTAGCTAGCTCGTTCATTCACTTCAGGCAGAACTTGAGTTGAGAGAGGATGAAACATTATCTAATGTTACATGTTAGTTACACTACTAGCTCAGCACTGGGAATAAATACTTTTTCCCTGTTAAGTCAAACAGCAGTTACCTTGTCAGCTTCATCAGTCAAATAAAAAGTAGGCCGTTTCTGCTCTGCTTGCTTTTACAACTCTGAGAAATAGTGCAACACATAGAGAAAGCAGCTGCAGACAGCAACACAGTGCTGGTCAGAAGCTTTGCCTAAACACAGTCAGTCCCCATGCTCTGTGGTGTCTATGTGGTCTTAAATCCAGCCGGCGAAAACCACCAAAAATTGACTCAGCTTTCATTTGACATGCTCTATGAACTTCACATGTTGGTGCTCATGGGTCCTTTTACATGGAAATTACCAGCTCTGACAGGTAGTAATAGAGTATCTCTCTCTCTCCCCTTCTCTCTTTCTTGCACCATCTCCATCGCCTCATTCCCTCCATCTCTATCTTTCTGATGTGTTCAGTAACAAGGCTGATGGCCTGTATCACAGTGTACATGGCTCTCATAATAGACACTGTAATCTCTCTTCTAGTGCAGTTTCTTCTTACACTTTCCTAACACTCACTGAGAGCAGCAATTCTCTTAATCTTCTGTTGATATCAATCTCCCATTCCTTTCATTCTCATTCAAAGAAGTAGGAGGGAGAGAGGGGAGAGGAGGGAGGGGGACAGGGCCGACTCCCCCCCAATTTTTTTAAAACTTTTTTTTGGAACTCAGTCGGTGTTGACAGTTAAAATAGTAGAATACACAAGGTCCAAATTCAAATTTTGTTTGTGCATCAGCAGTTATCTTGTTTAGTCAGTCACAGACAGTCACTCAATTAGCCAAGCAGCTAACAATTTTTTGATTGGTAAGTTAGTCAAGCTAGTTATCTAAACTAATCATGACTGAATATCAACTTGCACAGGGGCCTTGACCACTAGGGCCCCCATTGATTTTGTTAGTCACTCTCACTCAGATATCATTAACATGGCATAAGTCATGGCAAAATGTGTAGAATTGCAGGAAATTAGCTTTAAAACTGCTAAAATGTCTCTCTGCCCCATGGCAAAATGAGCAAAATTACATTAAATGAGAGCCGGCCCTGGAGGGGGAAGAGGGTATGGTGGGAACCTGCAAAATAAAAAGGAAATATCTAGGTTAGTGTTTTAGTTATCAAATTTACTCTGTCCCGCTGTTCTATTATTCATAGTAACAACAGTTGCCAGGAAAACTGCTGCCCCACTTTCACTCTTCCCCACTCCACTCTAGTTAGCATGTGTTGAGAGGGAAAGTGAAACCTATCAAGTTTGATCATTCATTCAGTTGAGCCCACTGTGCATTCCTTATTATTTTACTTCCAAGTACAGTGGCTTGCGAAAGTATTCACCCCCCATGGCATTTTTCCTTTTTTGTTGCCTTACAACCCTTAAACCACTCAAGTGTTGCTTTAGCAGTATGCTTAGGGTCATTGTCCTGCTGGAAGATGAACCTCCGTCCCAGTCTCATGTCTCTGAAAGACTGAAACAGGTTTCCCTCAAGAATTTCCCTGTATTTAGCGCCATCCATCATTCCTTCAATTCTGACCAGTTTCCCAGTCCCTGCCGATGAAAAACATCCCCACAGCATGATGCTGCCACCACAATGCTTCACTGTGGGGATGGGGTGATGAGAGGTGTTGAGTTTGCGCCAGACATAGCATTTTCCTTGATGGCCAAACAGCTCAATTTTAGTCTCATCTGACCAGAGTACCTTCTTCCATATGTTTGGGCAGTCTCCCACATGCCTTTTGGCGAACACCAAACGTGTATGCTTATTTTTTTCTTTAAGCAATGGCTTTTTTTCTGGCCACTCTTCCGTAAAGCTCAGCTCTGTGGAGTGTACGGCTTAAAGTGGTCCTATGGACAGATACTCCAATCTCCGCTGTGGAGTTTTGCAGCTCCTTCAGGGTTATCTTTGGTCTTTGTTGCCGCTCTGATTATTGCCCTCCTTGCCTGGTCTGTGAGTTTTGGTGGGCGGCCCTCTCTTGGCAGGTTTGTTGTGGTGCCATATGCTTTCCATTTTTTAATAATGGATTTAATTGTGCTCCGTGGGATGTTCAAAGTTTAGGATATTTTGTTATAACCCAACCCTGATCTGTACTTCTCCACAACTTTGTCCCTGACCTGTTTGGAGAGCTCCTTGGTCTTCATGGTGCCGCTTGCTTGGTGGTGCCCCTTGCTTAGTGGTGTTGCAGACTCTGGGGCCTTTCAGAACAGGTGAATATATACTGAGATCATATAACAGATCATGTGACACTTAGATTGCACACAGGTGGACTTTATTTAACTAATTATGTGACTTCTGAAGGTAATTGGTTGCACCAGATCTTATTTTGGGGCTTCATAGCAAAGGGGGTGAATACATACGCACGCACCACTTTATTTTTTAGAATATTTTGAAATAAGTTATTTTTTTCATTTCACTTCACCAATTTGGACTATTTTGTCCATTACATGCAATCCAAATAAAAATCCATTTAAATTACAGGTTGTAATGCAACACAATAGGAAAAACGGCAAGGGGGCTGAATACTTTTGCAAGGCACTGTAATCCCTGAATGGCTTTAATGAGAATATACCAACTGGCTCCAGTTGTCCCTTGTAATTATCAGTTAGAAAGCATGTTAGGTCAGGTACAGTGAGGGAAAAAGGTATTTTATCCCCTGCTGATTTTGTATGTTTGCCCACTGACAAAGACATGATCAGTCTATAATTTTAATGGTAGGTTTATTTGAACAGTGAGAGACAGAATAACAACAACAAAATCCAGAAAAACGCATGTCAAAAATGTTATGAATTGATTTGCATTTTAATGAGGGAAATAAGTATTTGACCCCTCTGCAAAACATGACTCAGTACTTGGTGGCAAAACCCTTGTTGGCGATCACAGAGGTCAGACGTTTCTTGTAGTTGGCCATCCAGGTTTGCACACATCTCAGGAGGGATTTTGTCACACTCCTCTTTGCAGATCTTCTCCAAGTCATTAAGGTTTCGAGCCTGACGTTTGGCAACTCAAACCTTCAGCTCCCTCCACAGACTTTCTATGGGATTAAGGTCTGGAGACTGGCTAGGCCACTCTAGGACCTTAATGTGCTTCTTCTTGAGCCACTCCTTTTTTGCCTTGGCCGTGTGTTTTGGGTCATTGTCATGCTGGAATACCCATCCACGACCCATTTTCAATGCCCTGGCTGAGGGAAGGAGGTTCTCACCCAAGATTTGACGGTACATGGCCCCGTCCATCGTCCCTTTGATGCGGTGAAGTTGTCCTGTCCCCTTAGCAGAAAAACACCCCCAAAGCATAATGTTTCCACCTCCATGTTTGACGGTGGGGATGGTGTTCTTGGGGTCATAGGCAGCATTCCTCCTCCTCCAAACACGGCGTGTTGAGTTGATGCCAAAGAGCTCGATTTTGGTCTCATCTGATCACAACACTTTCACCCAGTTCTCCTCTGAATCATTCAGATGTTCATTGGCAAACTTCAGACAGGCCTGTATATGTGCTTTCTTGAGCAGGGGGACCTTGCGGGCGCTGCAGGATTTCAGTCCTTCACGGCGTAGTGTGTTACCAATTGTTTGCTTGGTGACTATGGTCCCAGCTGCCTTGAGATCATTGACAAGCTCCTCCCGTGTAGTTCTGGGCTGATTCCTCACCGTTCTCATGATCATTGCAACTCCACGAGGTGAGATCTTGCATGGAGCCCCAGGCCGAGGGAGATTGACAGTTCTTTTGTGTTTCTTCCATTTGCAAATATCACACCAACTGTTGTCACCTTCTCACCAAGCTGCTTGGCAATGGTCTTGTAGCCCATTCCAGCCTTGTGTAGGTCTACAATCTTGTACCTGACATCCTTGGAGAGCTCTTTGGTCTTGGCCATGGTGGAGAGTTTGGAATCTGATTAATTGATTGCTTCTGTGGACAGGTGTCTTTTATACAGGTAACAAGCTGAGATTAGGAGCACTCCCTTTAAGAGTGTGCTCCTAATCTCAGCTCGTTACCTGTATCAAATACACCTGGGAGCCAGAAATCTTTCTGATTGAGAGGGGGTCAAATACTTATTTCCCTCATTAAAATGCAAATCAATTTATAACATTTTTGACATGCGTTTTTCTGGATTTTGTTGTTGTTATTCTGTCTCTCAGTGTTCAAATAAACCTACCATTAAAATGATAGACTGATCATTTCTTTGTCAGTGGGCAAACGTACAAAATCAGCAGGGGATCAAATACTTTTTTCCCTCACTGTAGATATGACTCTTCTCTGTCCCTAAATCCTCAGTGAGAACACAGTGTGTGGAGGGGATAGTTGGGATCTTCCAGAGCAGCTCTCCTCTCCCCCGCATCTGCTGTGAGCACTCGTTTCTGTTTCTGCTGACTCAGATCATGCTGCCAAAGTAGAGTAGCACACAACTAAATATAACAATACCCTGTTTACTGAAAGCTACTTCATGAGTGCTGCATTGGTTGTGTATGTATGCCTACCTACCTACCTACCTGTGTGTGTGTGTGTGTGTGTGTGTGTGTGTGTGTGTGTGTGTGTGTGTGTGTGTGTGTGTGTGTGTGTGTGTGTGTGTGTGTATGTGTGCATGTATGTACGTGTGCTGCCTTGTTCTCCAGGATATGCTGACTCCAACCTTACTATTAACTATTAAAAACACCATCTGCTTGTGAGAATTGCAGCTCACGCTCAGGGAATAGTGAGAGAGAATAGGTCTGGGCCCAGAGTTTTTTCTGGTGATATCACGTGGTCAGGAAAAAACTCCTAGTCCTACACATTTTGCACATTAGCCGTTGGTCATTGAAGTTCAGGATTTTTTGAGAAACCTAATATAACCTAACATGATTCAGTTCATGTGAATTTCATTGAGTAATGAAGCAAATGGAAAGACTAAATGGATAAAGGTTAATCAATCTACTGTTCAATGCCAAAAGTTCAGACTGTGTATACTTGAATTTTACATCAAATTGAATATGATTACCAGGAAGTTCAATTGTAATGTCAAAGTATGAAATTAAATGCAACTAATGAACTAATTCCATGTCTAAACTAACAAAAACCATGTGTAGAGAAGGTTAGTTGGGATGAACTTTCAGTCAAACTGAACCACATTTGCAACCAGAAAACATCAAGTAACCCATGGATAAAAGGAGCATAATATGTAATGTTTCCAAATGACTACACACAGAAGCCGAGTGATCATAGATCCCTCCCCTTATTCTCTTGTGACTCTGTCGCCTCTGGTTTCTTGGCCGTCCCACCCCTAAGCGAGGTCAGCTACCGCTCAGCCCAGTTAAAGCTCTTCTCTGTGTACTTACTACGACTGTGATATGTGGTTGTCTCACCTACTGTAGCTATCTTAAGATGAATGCACTAACTGTAAGTTGCTCTGGATAAGAGCGTCTGCTAAATGACTAAAAATGTAAATGTACGTGTGTGAGCGTGTGTGTGCATGTGGGTGTGGGCATGTGTATGTGTGCGTGCATGTGACAGAGAGAGAGAGAGAAAGAGACAGAGTGTGTGTGAGAGACTCATTTCTAAGGCATCCTGATTACCAGTGCCTTTGTGCCTCTCTCCTACCATACAGTAAATGGCTGCTGGTGAATTAGCAAGCCCTGAGAGTCTGATTGGGAAGCATGTGAGCAATCTCCTAATGGTCCGTATACATCCACAACATTAATTTCTCTCTCTCTATGTGTGCACTTTGAAGACTTATGTCTTCCTCTCCTTATAGCAATGAACCACACTCCTCCTCCTCCTCCTCTGCCCAGACCATAAAAAGTAGCCACATATGTTGAAAGGCACTCTCTTTTTATTGGTGTAACTACACAGCCACATTGTTTACCGCGATCACAATTGCAAAGGAACACAATTAGATGGTTGAGTTTGAAAAATGTATTGCACTACCTTTAGATTATGTGTTGGAGTGAGTAGGGAGAGAGGGAGTTGAAATGTGGACTCTCTAAAGTGATGAGAAGTTCGATCCGGTGTGTCGTTTTATAACAAGTGAGGGATCTGAGCTGCACTGAAAAGTCACTCACCTTTGGAGAAAATACTGCACGGATGTAAGGTCCAGCAGAATGTGAGAAAGTATTTTCTGTCCAATAGGGGGAAAAAATAACGTGACTGCTCTGTGACACCATTGTCAATTCTGAACTTTGTGACATCAATCAAGTTACAGTACGAGATATTCCATTAGCGATGTCATTGGTACTTTCTGTTTATAACATCAACAATGCATCAATCAATTCATAATTTTGTGACATCAATCCGATAATGGAATCTTGCCTTTTGGATTCTCTTTGAATACATTTTTCTGCCATTAGTGACACAATAGCATGTTTTATTTGTGATACCTTAATACCACAGTATTAACATAGCATTCTAAAGGTCTTAGTGTGTCTAAACAAAACGTGTAGTTAAAGCATTCTGCTCTGAAAGGTAGATCCCTGATGACATTCTATCTTCTCATGTAAAGACAGGATCATTATTGATTATCTATTATCCTCCTGAATCTGTGGGGTTATGCTTCTCTGACATTGTATTAAACCAATGTTTACAAAATACAACATATCTATGACAAGGCCTTTCTATTTAAATCAGCCTAGCAGCTAAACCTAGCAGCTTAATCCTAATTCTAATCCAGCCAATGACAGCACGCCAAAGGGAGCAGGATGTCATGGTGACACCTGGCTGGTGGCATTATGGGTTGTTTGACTGGTCCTGTACTGATAGTGTGTTCTGGCCATGGTGTATCCTCTCCACCAGTATTCTCTTGGTCACACTCTGGGCAGAACAGCTCATTCCTCTCCTAAACAATAGGAGCTGAGGGAAATAACAGTGGGCCAGGCCTCTGAGACACATACACGGATAGACTGACTGGAGCACAGCAATCTGATCTGAACAGTCCATTAGGGTTTACAACAACAAGAGGAGAGGGACTGGTGCTCTACACACACAACATTTATATTTTCCCATAAATTAGAATTTATGCTGTTTTTATTTAGATCCAAAGTTATCAGAAAGCTATTTTCTTTTGGGCCACACTCTCACACGGGACTATTTGTAGGCATGTGTGAGCGTGTGTACACTATATATACAAAAGTATGTGGACACCCCTTCAAATGAGTGGATTCGGCTATTTCAGCCACACCCTTTGCTGACAGGTGTATAAAATCGAGCAGACAGCCATGCAATCTCCATAGACAAACTTTGGCAGTAGAATGGCCTTACTGAAGAGCTCAGTGACTTTCAACGTGGCACCGTCATAGGATGCCACCTTTCCAACAAGTCAGTTTGTCAAATTTCTATCCTGCTAGAGCTGCAACGGCTCAGCGGCGAAGTGGTAGGCCACATAAGCTCACAGAACACGACCGCCAAGTGCTGAAGCGCGTAAAATCGTCTGTCCTTGGTTGCAACACTCACTACCGAGTTCCAAACTGCCTCTGGAGGCAACTTCAGCACAATAACTGTTCGTAGGGAGCTTCATGAAATTGATTTCCATGGCCGAGCAGCCGCACACAAGCCTAAGATCACCATTTGCAATGCCAAGCTTCGGCTGGAGTGGTCGCCACCATGGACTCTGAAGCAGTGGAAATGTGTTCTCTGGAGTGATGAATCACGCTTCACCATCTGGCAGTCTGACAGACGAATCTGGATTTGGCGGATGCCAGGAGAACGCTACCTGCCCGAATGCATAGTGATAATTGTAAAGTTTGGTGGAGGAGGAATAATGGTCTGGGGCTGTTTTTCATGGGTTGGGCGAGGCCCCTTACTTCCAGTGAAGTTTTTTTTTTTTTGGGGGGGGGGGGAATCTTAACACTACAGCATACAATGACATTCTAGACGATTCTGTGCTTCCAACTTTGTGGCAACAGTTTGGGGAAGACCCTTTCCTGTTTCAGCATGACAATGCCCTTGTGCACAAAGTGAGGTCCATACAGAAATGGTTTGTCGAGATCGGTGTGGAAGAACTTGACTGGCCTGCAGAGCCCTGACCTCAACTCCATCAAACACCTTTGGGATGAATTGTAATGCTGACTGCGATCCAAGCCTAATTGCCCAACATCAGTGCCCGACCTCACTAATGCTCTTGTGGCTGAATGGAAGCAAGTCCCTGCAGCAATGTTCCAACATCTAGTGGAAAGACTTGAAAAGTGGACGCTGTTATATCAGCAAAGGGGGGACCAACTCCATATTAATGCAAATTATTTTGGAATGAGATGTTCGACAAGCAGGTGTCCACACACTTTTGGTAATGTAGTGTAAGTGTGTTTGTGCAGTGTAGTTGTGTTTTCAAATAAATGTAAATGTTTCATACTTGGACCATGGCCTGGGGATCTGTGTTGTGGGAGGTTAGGATGCGGTCAGTTAATTCCAGTACGACTATTTCATGCTAATGTGATGGGCTCTGGCCCACCAAGCCACGCATTCTAACGGGCAGAGATGAATGGATGCAGAACTCCTCCGTTCGTGCTCTCCCTCTCTCTCCCACTCTAACGGACGTTTGTGGGCTAATGAGTTGTTTTTTAGTTCTACCGTGTGTGTGTGTGTGTGTGTGTGTGTGTATGTGTGTGTGTGTCTAAAATTAGTCTACTTACTTGTGTGGGAGCAGATCTGAGCAGAGGCCATATTTTTCATAATGGTTTTAGATCGTGACTCAGTAATCACACCGATGATGGTTTTCTAATGATAGCTCCCAAAATAGTATCCACCTCATGCAGCCTGGCAACAAGGGTGCATCAAATTTGTTATGATTGTTTTCCTACTTTACTTTGCCAAAACTAGTAAATAAAGTGCACAGAATTTGAAAGATATGTTAATCCTACGTTGATATATTATTGACAAATGTTTTCACATAGTATAAGCACTCGGAAGCCAAGTTAGCATAATTAGCATTCTCATAGACTTAACATGGCAGGTTAGCTTTGTGGCACAACAGATTGCAAATATCCTAATGTTATCTACATAAAACATTTTGCCACCGTTTCAAATAAAATAAAATACAATTGTATTTGCCACATGCGCCGAATACAACAGGTGTAGACATTACCGTGAAATGCTTACTTACAGCCCTTAACCAACAATGCATTTATTTTTTTATAAAAAGGTAAAATAAAACAAAAACAACAAAAAAAGTGTTGAGAAAAAAAGAGCAGAAGTAAAATAAAATAACAGTAGGGAGGCTATATACAGGGGGGTACCGGTGCAGATTGAATGTGCAGGGACACCGGCTAGTTGAGGTAGTTGAGGTAATATGTACATGTGGGTAGAGTTAAAGTGACTATGCATAAATAATTAACAGAGTAGCAGCAGCGTAAAAAGATGGGGTGGGGGGGCAGTGCAAATAGTCTGGGTAGCCATGATTAGCTGTTCAGGAGTCTTATGGCTGTTGAGAAGCCTTTTGGACCTAGACTTGGCACTCCGGTACCGCTTGCCGTGCGGTAGCAGAGAGAACAGTCTATGACTAGGGTGGCTGGAGTCTTTGACAATTTTGTGGGCCTTCCTCTGACACCGCCTGGTATAGAGGTTCTGGATGGCAGGAAGCTTGGCCCCAGTGATGTACTGGGCCGTAAGCACTACCCTCTGTAGTGCCTTGCGGTCGGAGGCCGAGCAGTTGCCATACCAGGCGGTGATGCAACCAGTCAGGATGCTCTCGATGGTGCAGCTGTATAACTTTTTGAGAATCTGAGGACCCATACCAAATCTCTTCAGTCTCCTGAGGGGGAATAGCCTTTGTCATGCCCTCTTTACGACTGTCTTGGTGTGTTTGGACCATGATAGTTAGTTGGTGATGTGGACACCAAGGAACTTGAAGCTCTCAACCTGTTCCACTACAGCCCCGTTGATGAGAATGGGGGCGTGCTCAGTCCTCTTTTTTTTCCTGTAGTACACAATCATCTCTGTTGTCTTGGTCACGTTGAGGGAGAGGTTGTTATCCTGGCACCACACGGCCAGGTCTCTGACCTCCTCCTTATAGGCTGTCTCATCGTTGTCGGTGATCAGGCCTACCACTGTTGTGTCGTCGGCAAACTTAATGATGGTGTTGGAGTCGTGCCTGGCCATGCAGTCATGGGTGAACAGGGAGTACAGGAGGGGACTGAGCACGCACCCCTGAGGGGCCCCCGTGTTGAGGATAAGCGTGGCAGATGTGTTGTTACCTACCCTTCCCACCTGGGGGCGGCCCGTCAGGAAGTCCAGGATCCAGTTGCAGAGGGAGGTGTTTAGACCCAGGATCCTTAGCTTAGTGATGAGCTTTGAGGGCACTATGGTGTTGAACACTGAGCTGTAGTCAATGAATAGCATTCTCACGTAGGTGTTCCTCTTGTCCAGGTGAGAAAGGGCAGTGTGGAGTGCAATAGAGATTGCATCATCTGAAAATCTGTTGGGGCGGTATGCAAATTGGAGTGGATCTAGAGATTCTGAGATAATGGTGTTGATGTGAGCCATGACCAGCCTTTCAAAGCACTTCATGGCTACAGACGTCAGTGCTACGGGTCGGTACGTACGGTCACTGTGGGGACGAAGTCATCGATGCACTTATTGATGAAGCCAGTGACTGATGTGGTGTACTCCTTAATGCTATCTGAAGAATCCTGGAACATGTTCCAGTCTGTGCTAGCAAAACAGTCCTGTAGCTTAGCATCTGCGTCATCTGACCACTTTTTTAGTCACTGGTGCTTCCTGCTTTAATTTTTGCTTATAAGCAGGAATCAGGAGGATAGAGTTATGGTCAGATTTGCCAAATGGAGGGTGAGGGAGAGCTTTGTATGCGTCTCTGTGTGTGGAGTAAAGGTGTTATAAAGTTTTTTTTCCCTCTGGTTGCACATTTAACATAATGGTAGAAATTAGGTAGAACGGATTTAAGTTTCCCTGCATTCAATTCCCCGGCCACTAGGAGCGCTGCCTCTGGATGAGCGTTTTTTCTGTTTACTTATGGCCTTATACAGCCCATTGAGTGCAATCTTAATGCCAGCATTGGTTTGTGGTGGTAAATAGACAGCTATGAAAAATATAGATGAAAACTCTCTTGGTAAATAGTGTGGTCTACAGCTTATCATAAGATACTCTACCTCAGGCGAGCAAAACCTCGAGACTTCCTTAGTATTTAATTTTGTGCACCAGCTGTTGTTTACAAATATACACAGACCGCCACCCCTTGTCTTACCGGAGTCAGCCGTACTATCCTGCCGATGTAGTGTATATCCCATCAGCTGTATGTTGTCAATGTCGTTGTTCAGCCACGACTCGTTGAAACATAAGATATTACAGTTTTCAATGTCCCGTTGGTAGGATAACCGTAATCTTAGGTCATCTAATTTATTTTCAAATGATTGAACATTGGCTAATAGGATTGATGGAAGAGGCAGTTTACTCGCTCGCCGTCGGATCCTTACAAGGCACCCCGACCTACGTCCACGATATCTCTGTCTCTTTTTCCTGCGAATGACTGGGATTTGGGCCTTTTTGGGTGTCTGTAGGATATCTTTCGCGTCCGACTCGTTGAAGAAAAAATCTTTGTCCAATACGAGGTGAGTAATCGCTGTCCTGATATCCAGAAGCTCTTTTTGGTTATAAGAGACGATGGCAGAAACATTATGTACAGAATAAATTACAAATAACACGATAAAACACACATAATAGTACAATTGGTTAGAGGGCTGTAAAACGGCAGCCATCTTCTCTGGCGCCATCTGGAATCTCGGTCTTTTGTTACTGATATTCTGTGTCTAACAACATTGCCATTTCAACAATTGATCTTTGAATGAAAAGGGATAATGACAAATAGATACAGTCCATTACGCTAGCTAGCTAACCCACCATGTTAAGTCTACGAGAATGCTACGTTTTAATGTTTTTTTTTCTCAACATAGAATTAACATATCTTTCAAGTTCTTTGCACGTTATTTAATCGTTTTGACAAATATATTTAATATTTAACAATGGTTTTGCTTGTTTGTGAAAGGGCCGGAAGGAGGAAAACAATCGCATTTGATCAGGAACTGGGTCAAGTTGGTGGGGTTTCATGAGGGGGATAGAGCAGCAATAATGCAGAAGCCCCGTAATGTATGGTGTGATAACCATGGTGATAAATACTGTACAAGATCACAAAATGATAGAGCTCATTGCAAACTACCTCCCTCCCTTTCTTCCTTGCAGTGATGCAAGCCTACTGGAGGCATACAGAGCCTCTGGGTCGTCCAGGTTCAGACAAGACAAATAAATCATTCCTCATTTTCATATTTATACAGACAAATGCGAAACTCAAAAGAGGCAGAGGAAAAATACATATTGAGTGACCTTTCTCTTGCTCCCCCAAGATTACCTGTCAACCATGTCAGGTGTGTGTTTGTGTCTAAGTGTGTGTGTGCATGCGAGTGTGTGTGTGTGTGCATACTTGTATATGAGTGTGTGCGTGCGGGTATGCAAGTATATGTCTTTGTCTGTGTGTGTTTGGGCATTCTTGGTCTCAAGCTTTACATAAGCACCTAGGAGGTTTCTTGGTAACAGCGGATGAATATGTTGGGCCTTAGGCTTTAACTGGTCATTTTGGTAACACTTTGCTTTAGTAATTAGAACCCCTGGGGTGCTGTAATTTCTGAATGAATTAACTCCTATGATGCCTCTGAAAACACAGCATATTCTAAAGCATGTCCCAATGCCTCAGGAACATGCAAACTCACTTAAACAGAGAGAGCACGAACATACTGCATAAAGATGGAGCATGTTAACCCCCGCAAGGCTGCCGGCCCAGACGGCATCCCCAGCTGCGTCCTCAGAGCACGTGCAGACCAGCTGGCAGGTGTGTTTACGGACATATTCAATCTCTCCCTTTCCCAGTCTGCTGTCCCCACATGCTTCAAGATGGCCACCATTGTTCCTGTACCCAAGAAAGCAAAGGTAACTGAACTAAATGACTATCGCCCCGTAGCACTCACTTCTGAGAGACTAGTCAAGGATCATATCACCTCTACCTTACCTGTCACCCTAGATCCACTTCAATTTGCTTACCGCCCCAATAGATCCACAGACGATGCAATCGCCATCACACTGCACACTGCCCTATCCCATCTGGACAAGAGGAATACCTATGTAAGAATGCTGTTCATTGACTATAGCTCAGCATTCAACACCATAGTGCCCTCCAAGCTCATCATTAAGCTCGAGGACCTGGGTCTGAACCCCGCCCTGTGCAAGTGGGTCCTGGACTTCCTGACGGGCCGCCCCCAGGTGGTGAAGGTAGGAAACAACATCTCCACTTCGCTGATCCTCAACACTGGGGCCCCACAAGGGTGCGTGCTCAGCCCCCTCCTGTACTCCCTGTTCACCCATGACTGCGTGGCCAATCACGCCTCCAACTCAATCATCAAGTTTGCAGACGAAACAACAGTAGTAGGCTTGAAAACCAACAATGACGAGACAGCCTACAGGGAGGTGGTAAGGGCTCTGGGAGTGTGGTGCCAGGAAAATAACCTCTCACTCAATGTCAACAAAACAAAGAAGATGATCGTGGACTTCAGGAAACAGTAGAGGGTGCACCCCCCTATCCACATCAACGGCACCGCAGTGGAGAAGGTGGAAAGCTTCAAGTTCCTTGGCGTACACATCACTGACAAACTGAAATGGTCCACCCACGCAGACAGTGTGGTGAAGAAGGTGCAACAGAGCCTCTTCAACCTCAGGAGGCTGAAGAAATGTGGCTTGGCACCTAAAACCCACAAACTTTTACAGATGCACAATTGAGAGCATCCTGTTGGGCTGTATCACCGCCTGCTACGGCAACTGCACCTCCCGCAACCGCAGGGCTCTCCAGAGGGTCTGCCGAACGCATTACCGGGGGCAAACTACCCGCCATCTAGGACACCTACAGCACCCGATGTCACAGGTAGGCCAAAAAGATAATCAAGGACATCAACCACCCGAGGTACTGCCTGTTCACCCCGCTATCATCCAGAAGGCGAGGTCAGTACAGGTGCATCAAAGCTGGGACCGAGAGAATGAAAAACAGTTTCTATCTCAAGGCCGTCAGACTATTAAATAGCCATCACTAGCACATAAGAAATGGAACACTAGTCACTTTAATAATGTTTACATATCTTGCACTACTCATCTCATATGTATATACTGTATTTTATAATATTCTACTGTATCTTAGTCCATTCCACTCTGTCATTGCGTGTCCATGTATGTATATATTCTTAAATTCCATTCCTTACTTAGATTTGTGTGTATTGGGTATATGTTGTGAAATTGTTAGATATTACTTGTTAGATATTACTGCACTGTCGGAGCTAGAAGCACAAGCATTTCGCTACACACGCAATAACGTCTGCTTAACACGTGTATGTGACAAATAAAATGTGATTTGATTTGGAGCCGTCTTGAATGCAGCACCAGTACCATTTAAATGTCAGTTTCACACTTCTCTTCATAACAGAAGCCGATGCACAGAAGGGAGGAAAACAAAACACACCACACCTCTCGCTTTTCTCCATTATCTTTCTGCCTTCTATTGTTCTCTCAGTTTGTCCAGCTTCCCATTATTCAAAAGGAGAAGACACAGCCACACGAATAATTGGAATTCAAATTCAGAAAGACCTCCTGTAAACAATTATGATATACAGTGTACACTCTTACAAAAAAGGGTTCCAAAAGGGTTCTTCGGATGTCCCCATATGAGAACCCTTTTTGGTTCCAGGTAAAACCCTTTGGGTTCCATGTAGAACCCTGTGTGGAAAAGGTTCTACATGGAACCCAAAAGGGTTCTACCTGGAACCAAAAGGGTTCCAACTGGAACCAAATAGGGTTCTTTAAAGGGTTCTCCTATGGGGACAGCTGAAGAACCCTTTTAGGTTCTAGATAGCACCTTCTTTTTTTTTTCTAAGAGTGTATTCTAAACAAATGATGGAGAGTGTCTATTAGCTTATCACAACTGAACATTTTGCAAAATAAGAAATACATTTAGTTTTGCCGTAGTGTAAAATCCATCCTTTTAAACTAAAAATTTCAGAGTACAGAAGTTATTGTGGTGATACCGCTTTCCCACTTTCCGATTCATCTTTTTTTAAAATATAACTTTGATATATCAAATTATGCTTTTTGGAGAACATATAAGATGGGACCTATGAGGTTAGGTCTATGGCGAAGAGTGCTTTCTGAAAACTCCAAGGTATTTTAACGTTAACAACCCAATTTACTGTGGTTGATCAGAAGCAAACTATTAGTTGTTTCTCTCTCTCTCCCCCCTCCTCCTTTCACTCATTCTCTCCTTTTTTCACCATAATGAGGATTTTATCTGCACGGCCTCAGATCCAATGTTTGTTGATGTTGTGTTACAGTCTCTAAAACAATCTCTTTTGCACCGTTTCTCTGATCTATCCACCCGTTTTCTGTCTTTTAACCCTGTCTGGCTAGCCATGTAATGGGATACCAATGCCTAAAACAGTCCTCCATCTTGTCCAAGGCAGAGAAACCTGGAGAACCAGAACAGAACCCCTGCATCTCTTTAAAATAGGCCAATTACATGCACAACAGTTTTAGGCAGTTATTCCAACCAATCCGTGCCTCAGAGCTCCAATGGTTTGACTTCATATTTATTCTGCAGGGGGAGTTTGTCCTATCCTCCGCCACCTGCTTCTGAAAGCATGGTCAAGTTGATCATGGTGTGTGAGATTGCTGTGCTCTGAAATCACCCTTTTAAACAGGGGTTGATGATTTTGTGTTAGCCTGCACAGTGCAAACCCCTAGACTCCTGTACCAGTACAGTGATAGGTGCTATTTTTATAGCCTTCTCATACCCTGTAGAATCCCCCAGTGC
The DNA here is from genome assembly GCF_020615455.1 of Coregonus clupeaformis. Taxonomy (NCBI): domain Eukaryota; kingdom Metazoa; phylum Chordata; class Actinopteri; order Salmoniformes; family Salmonidae; genus Coregonus; species Coregonus clupeaformis. Next base: position 1,895,839 of record NC_059227.1, read on the forward strand.
TCTCCAGACTGTACAAAGGAATCTCTCAAGCCATTACTCTTGATGTACTTAAGTATAATGTTTTACTGTGGGTCAATAGCGTGGTACATAATATAGTATGTTTTTATTTTTTACCCAAAGCAAAGGCAGGAAAGAGGTAGAAATGGTTGTGCCGACTGCCTAGTGCCTACAACAACTTGCTACCATCAAATCAGGAAAACCAATGTGATCCGTTTAATATGATAATTGACCTTCAAACACAACAAAGGGACAATTATCATAATGCTCTCAAAATGTATCCCCTTCAGAACGACTGTTTCCCTGCATGTCCTATTCAAAAGGCCACTGCTTTGTCCTCAGCAGAGTGGACGGTCGATAACTGACACAAAAAAAACAAAGGTAAATGTATTTTGTTTCTTCTGTTCACTTTCTTTACTGAACCGTTTGAAAAAACAAAAATCTGTTTAAGCCTCTCAAATGTCAATACTTAGAGACCATCATTATATACTGAAGTGCCTCACATTACCGTAAACTTGTAGAAGAGATCTGTCTGTTTACGTCTGGCTTTAGAAAGTATTCACACCCCTTGACTTTTTCCACATTTTGTTGTGTTACAGCCTGAATTTAATATTGATTAAATTGAGATTGTTTGTCACTGGCTTACACACAATACCCCATAATATCAAATTGGAAATATGTTTTTAGAAATGTGTACAAACTCATTACAAATGAAAAGCTGAAATGTCCTGAGTCAATTAGTATTCAACCCTTTTGTTATGGCAAGCCTAAATAAACTTTAGGAGTAAATATTTGCTTAACAACTCACATAATAAGTTGCATGGACTCACTCTGTGCAATAATAGTGTTTAACATGATTTCTGAATGACTATCTCATCTCTGTACCCCACACATGCAATTATCTGTAAGGTCCCAAAAAGCAAACATTGGATATCCCTTTGAGCATGGTGAAGTTATTAATTACACTTTGAATGATGTATCAATACACCCAGTAACTCAGTTGCAGGAGAGGAAGGAAACCGCTCAGGGATTTCACCATTAGGACAATCGTCATTTTAAAACTGTTACAGAGTATAATGGTTGTGATAGGAGAAAACTGAGGATGGATCAACAACATTGTAGATACTCCACAAAACTAACCTAATTGACAGAGTGAAAAGGAGGAAGCCCGTACAGAATACAATTATTTAAAAAAAACTGTTTGCAACAAGGCACACAAAAGTAATACTGCAAAAAATGTGGCAAAGCAATTCACTTTTTATCCTGAAAAAATTTGTTATGCTTGGGGCAAATCAAATACAACACATTACTGAGTACCACTCCTCATATTTTCAAGCATTCAGTGGGGGAAAAAAGTATTTAGTCAGCCACCAATTGTACAAGTTCTCCCACTTAAAAAGATGGGAGAGGCCTGTAATTTTCATCATAGGTACACGTCAACTATGACAGACAAATTGAGAAGAAAAAAATCCAGAAAATCACATTGTAGGATTTTTAATGAATTGATTTGCAAATTATGGTGGAAAATAAGTATTTGGTCACCTACAAACAAGCAAGATTTCTGGCTCTCACAGACCTGCAACTTTTTCTTTAAGAGGCTCCTCTGTCCTCCACTCGTTACCTGTATTAATGGCACCTGTTTGAACTTGTTATCAGTATAAAAGACACCTGTCCACAACCTCAAACAGTCACACTCCAAACTTCACTATGGCCAAGACCAAAGAGCTGTCAAAGGACACCAGAAACAAAATCGTAGACCTGCACCAGGCTGGGAAGACTGAATCTGGTAAGCACCTTGGTTTGAAGAAATCAACTGTGGGAGCAATTATTAGGAAATGGAAGACATACAAGACCACTGATAATCTCCCTCGATCTGGGGCTCCACGCAAGATCTCACCCCATTGGGTCAAAATGATCAAAAGAACGGTGAGCAAAAATCCCAGAACCACACCTAGTGAATGACCTGCAGAGAGCTGGGACCAAAGTAACAAAGCCTACCATCAGTAACACACTATGCCGCCAGGGACTCAAATCCTGCAGTGCCAGACGTGTCCCCCTGCTTAAGCCAGTACATGTCCAGGCCCGTCTGAAGTTTGCTAGAGTGCATTTGGATGATCCAGAATAGGATTGGGAGAATGTCATATGGTCAGATGAAACCAAAATATAACTTTTTGGTAAAAACTCAACTCGTCGTGTTTGGAGGACAAGGAATGCTGAGTTGCATCCAAAGAACACCATACCTACTGTGAAGCATGGGGGTGGAAACATCATGCTTTGGGGCTGTTTTTCTGCAAAGGGACCAGGACGACTGATCCGTGTAAAGGAAAGATTGAATGGAGCCATGTATCGTGAGATTTTGAGTGAAAACCTCCTTCCATCAGCAAGGGCATTGAAGATGAAATGTGGCTGGGTCTTTCAGCATGACAATGATCACAAACAAACCGCCCGGGCAACGAAGGAGTGGCTTTGTAAGAAGCATTTCAAGGTCCTGAAGTGGCCTAGCCAGTCTCCAGATCTCAACACCATAGAAAATCTTTGGAGGGAGTTGAAAGTCCGTGTTGCCCAGCGACAGCCCCAAAACATCACTGCTCTAGAGGAGATCTGCATGGAGGAATGGGCCAAAATACCAGCAACAGTGTGTGAAAACCTTGTGAAGACTTACAGAAAATGTTTGACCTGTGTCATTGCCAACAAAGTGTATATAACAAAGTATTAAGAAACTTTTGTTATTGACCAAATACTTATTTTCCACCATATAATTTGCAAATAAATTCATTAAAAATCCTACAATGTGATTTTCTGGAAAATAAATTCTCATTTTGTCTGTCATAGTTGACGTGTACCTATGATGAAAATTACAGGCCTCTCTCATCTTTTTAAGTGGGAGAACTTGCACAATTGGTGGCTGACTAAATACTTTTTTTCCCCACTGTAGTGGTGGCTGCATCATATTATGAATTCACCTTTCAGCAGGACAATAACCTAAAACATAAGGCCAAATCTACACTGGAGTTGCTTACCAAGAAGACAATTAATGTTCCTGAGTGGCCGAGTTGCAGTTTTGACTTAAATCTGCTCGAAAATCTATGGCAAGACCTGAAAATGGTTGTCTAGCAATGAGCTTGAAGAATTTATTTTAAAAATGATGGGCAAATGTTGCACAATCCAGGTGTGGAAAGCTCTTAGAGACTTACCAAGAAAGACTCACAGCTGTAATCGCCGCCAAAGGTTATTCTAACATGTATTGACTCAGGGGGTTGAATACTTACAGTATTTAATCAAGAGATGGGTTATATTTTTCATGAATCTTTTACAAATGTTAGAATTTTTCTTCCACTTTGACATTAGAGTATTTTGTGTAGATCGTTGACATAAAATGATAATTAAATCCATTTGATTCCCAAATAAGTAAGACAACAAAATGTGGAAAAAGTCAAGGGGTGTGAATACTTTCCGAAGGCACTGTAAATCCTCGCCAGCCATTTTATTAGATGTGGGAGAGTGGATAAATTGCTTCCATTACATTTTATGAATAAATAATTTTATGGTGCTGTGCTGGAGGTTTCCTGAGGAAATTGGATAAACATAAGTGTGTTAACAGACGCACACACACACACACACACACACAGCAGGTTATTACCAGTCTAGGGTTAGGGGACATAGGTTAGGGTTAAGGGTTAGAGTTAGGATTAGGGTTAGTGTTGTAACCGTGTTATTACTATGCTAATGATCACTATGTTTTTGGTAGCCCTGGCCTGAACGATAATATTGGCCTTAACCCTAACCCTTAACCTAGCTTTATGTCCCCTCTCCCGGCTCAACCCTAATCCTAGCCATAACCCTAACCTTGGCAGACACACACACACACACACACGCATACACACACACACACACACACACACTGATACACACACACATACACACAGTTTTTCCTGCCTCACAGTGAGAGGCCTAAAGAGATGATAATCAAAAGGCCTTGTGGCTGAGCAGATGTCACTTTCACCAATGACAGCATCTCTCAAATCTCTAACAGCCATTTGGAAAAGCTAGAGACAAATGTCACCCAGCCGCGTTTTCCGTTTAAGGGCCAAAGATAGGCCATCGGACAACTTAACGAGATTCCCATGGATCGGGTCCACTGTAGGGTCGTTCACCCCTGTTCACCTAGCATCTGGCCAGGGATGGGGTGAGGCAGAGAAATAAAAGCTGGGGGTTTTCACAAATACAATGAAAGCTTTTCACTGTGACCGCCAGCCATTTGGGTGAACGGAATTAAATTAGTGTGTCAGAGTGGGCTGTAATAAGAGTGTGTTTGTCTCACAGTGTCACACTCGTTGAAGGACGGGTCAGACCAAGGCGCAGCGTGATATGCAAACATGTTTATTTACACAAATAAACACACAACAAAACAATAAACTAACGACACGTGAAGTCCTAAGGTAACACAACAAACCTTATACAGAACAAGATCCCACAACCCACTAGTGCCAATAGGCTGCCTAAGTATGGTCCCCAATCAGAAACAACGAGCGACAGCTGCCTCTGATTGGGAACCACACCGGCCAACATAGATCTAGACATACTAGACTTAAAACATAGACCTACACCACATAGAAAATACACACCCTGACTCAACAAATAAGAGTCCCCAGAGTCAGGGCGTGCTCCCACTGCAGCCAAATAAAGTCAGTTCCTACCCCATATGAATCATATGAATGTTCTCACAGACCACTCTGATAGGCCTATTCACATTCATCATATTTATGATGAAAACCGGCCAAGAATATGGAGAAAAAATGTTTTACAAAATGTCAGCCAGTGCTGAATTCAATTTACTAAGGGTAGAAAAGGCTAGATGAAAATCTGAGAAGCAGTGTATTAAATAAAACAATAACCATCTGTTTAGGTTGCAGTTTTATTCCCCTCCCTCTTGTTAAATTTGATTAGGAAATTGGAACATTGCAGTGGTCCACAGAGGCCATTGTTAGATGAATGATATCAGAGCCTTGAATGACAGCTCAGAACATGGTTCCTTGGAAACAGTGGGAAGCATCAGGTTTTTGACAGCTTATGCTGATGAATGCTTTATGCTTTTTAATTTTACACACCTCTTTAGGTTGTTTAACACATCTTAGCTTACATTGTGATTTTTCCATCTCCAATATTGTGTGTGTGCGCGCTTGCGTGCATGTGTGTGTGCATGCATGTCTGTGAGAGTGCATACATGCCTGTCTGTGTTTGTGTTTTGCCTGCTCATGTATATATAAAGTATATAATATGTGCAAGTGTGTGCATCCATGTAATGCTGAATTTGGTTCTGCTTCATTGAGAATTAATAAGAATTCACTGAAGTGTCTCTGGTCCAAAACAAATAAGAAATTGATTTATTGTAAAGGTCATTTACCTCCAGAGTGGTTATTGAATTTCCCCTGAAACTTGCCCTTTCCTACAACAATAACAAAACCTCACCTCACCATCTAGTAAGCAATCTTTAAATTGTAGCCTTTACACATACCATGTAAAATCTCTTCGAAAATGTGTGGGTAGTGAAAACGCACGCACGCACACACCTCATGGCTAAGGTACATTTGCCATACATTTACTGTAGCGTTTCCCATACTGTGGGGTCGCCTGATATGAAAATGGGGTCTGGGAGAATATCAAAAATAATTTTGTCTTTGTCTCTCAAAATTGTTGTCATGTGGTTAAACTTAAAAATCGAAATGAAAAGTATTCTAATCTAAAAGTTAACAATCAACCAGAGAGTGCCCTCAGATCGTGGGAAAAGGCTGCACTTGACTCATTCCTACGGAGAATGGCTAAGCCCACTGCCCATGAAACCACACACTATTGCAGAGTCTTTGATATTACTGGCTGCAATTGATATGGTGAAAACAATGTGTGTAGAAGCAGAGGCACAGAAACTCACATCAATACCTTTGTCAGATAGCACTGTGACACTAAGAATTGATGTTATAGCTAGAAATCAAGAGGAAACTGACTGAACGACTCAAAAACTCCCCACATTATGCTCTCCAAATAGACGTTAGCTGTGAGGGCCGAGATGCCCATGTATTGACTTTTGTTAGCTACATGTCGGGAGATCCTATTCATGAGGACATATTGTTCTGTCTCACGATTCCCAAGCATGAAACAGCATAGGGGATGTTCAGTTTGCTGCGTGGCTACAGTATATTGAGGAAAAACAGATTCCATGGGATGAATGGTAAGCTTTTGCACAGATGGGGCTCCATCTATCACGGGACGGTGGGCAGGCCTCTGCACTCTGGTTATGAATGTGTCTCCCTCTGTCATATGGATGCATTGTATGATACATCCACTGAGCTATAATGGATGCACCGAGACCAACTGGTGGCAAAAGAGCAGAGTGCAGAACTCAGATACGCAGCAGGTAACTGTTCGCAATACTATGTGGAGATATGGGATCAGAGCATGACAATTGATGCTTGATGGTTATCGAGCGGGGAGTGTTGGAAAGATTTTCAAATTGAGAGAGGGACTGTTGTCATTCAAAATAGATGTAAAAAACAGACTTTGTTGACTTTGTGTAATGAAAAGAAAATGCCTCCTTGCCTATGTAACAGACATATTTGGGAAATTGAACGAATTGAACGTAAGAATGAAGGGGAAATACAAAAAATATATACAGATGAGTGACCGAATCAGCGAAATCCATTTGACTGTGATCCTGGCTCAGTTGACACGCCAGTAAGTGAAATCGAACAGCTGATCGAGCGGTCATGTGACCGAATGCTGCAGACAACGCATTCACAGGTCACTATGGCAGAGTTTTGGTTCCTGACTCAAAGGTAATACTGTGCAGTCTCCCTCTGAGCATTAAAACTCACGGTACGCTGATTCAGTGCTCTAGTCTACATTAAAAACAAATATCGATACAGGTTGGATGTGACAGGGGAGATGAGGTGTGCACTGTCGACCACGCCCCCTGATTATGAGAAGCTCCGGTGTGACATGAATCAAGCACACCCCCCATCTCATTAGTGGTGGTGAGATAAGATAAATTATGTTAGACTAATTTGCTGTCATACCAAGAATAATTATGCTATTTGATTTTGAATTTTAAGACCCCTTGAAGTATCGAAAAAATATATAAAATAATTATTTGATGAACATTTTTATTTGCCCTTACTGCTATTAGCCCATAAAAACGCATGGAACAACAGATAGTCCCCCCAAACAAATTCTAAAGGAAGTATGTTCTGAAGTGTCTGTCCTATTTCTGAGAGATATAAAAAATATGATTTTTTTTTTTTTTTTTTTACATGTATTTAACCCCTTATTTTTGGCACTAAATAGTCTAAGCCGCAGGAAGGGGGGGGGGGGTTCTACTAAGCTAAACTAAGCAAAAAAAGAAATGTCCTCTCACTGTCAACTGCGTTTATTTTCAGAAAAAAAATGTAAATATTTGTATGAACATAACAAGATTCAACAACTGAGACATAAACTGAACAAGGTCCACAGACATGTGAATAACAGAAAGTCAAAAGTAACAGTCAGTATCTGGTGTGGCCACCAGCTGCATTAAGTACTGCAGTGCATCTCCTCCTCATGGACTGCACCAGATTTGCCAGTTCTTGCTGTGAGATGTTACATTTACATTTACATTTTTTAACGGTCTTATCCAGAGCGACTTACAAATTGTTACCCCACGCTTCCACCAAGGCACCTGCAAGTTCCCAGACATTTCTGAGGGGAATGGCCCTAGCCCTCACCCTCTGATCCAACAGGTCCCAGACGTGCTCAATGGGATTAAGATCCGGGCTCTTCGCTGGCCATGGCAGAACACTGACATTCCTGTCTTGCAGGAAATTACGCACATAACAAGCAGTATGGCTGGTGGCATTGTCATGCTGGAGGGTCATGTCAGGATGAGCCTGCAGGAAGGGTACCACATGAGGGAGGAGGATGTCTTCCCTGTAAAGCACAGCGTTGAGATTGCCTGCAATGACAACAAGCTCAGTCCGATGACGCTGTGACACACCGCCCCAGACCATGACGGACCCTCCACCTGCAAATCGATCCCGCTCCAGAGTACAAGCTTCGATGTAACGCTCATTCCTTTGATGATTAACGCAAATCTGACCTTCACCCCTGGTGAGACAAAACAGCGACTCGTCAGTGAAGAGCACTTTTTGCCAGTCCTGTCCGGTCCAGCGATGGTGGGTTTGTGCCCATAGGCGACGTTGTTGCGGGTGATGTCTGGTGAGGACCTGCCTTACAATAGGCCTACAAGGCCTCAGTCCAGCCTCTCTCAGCCTATTGTGGACAGTCTGAGCACTGATGGAGGGATTGTGCGTTCCTGGTGTAACTCGGGCAGTTGTTGTTGCCATCCTGTACCTGTCCCACAGGTGTGATGTTCGGATGTACCGATCCTGTGCAGGTGTTGTTACACGTGGTCTGCCACTGCGAGGACGATCAGCTGTCCGTCCTTTCTCCCTGTAGCGCTGTCTTAGGCATCTCACAGTACGGACATTGCAATTTATTGCCACATCTGCAGTCCTCATGCCTCCTTGCAGCATGCCTAAGGCACGTTCACGCAGATGACCAGGGACCCTGGGCATCTTTCTTTTGGTGTTTTTCAGAGTCAGTAGAAAGGCCTCTTTAGTGTCCTAAGTTTTCATAACTGTGACCTTAATTGCCTACCATCTGTAAGCTGTTAGTGTCTTAACAACCGTTCCACAGGTGCATGTTCATTAATTGTTTATGGTTCATTGAACAAGCATGGGAAACAGTGTTTAAACCCTTTACAATGAAGATCTGTGAAGTTATTTTGATTTTTACTAATTTCCTTTGAAAGACAGGGTCCTGAAAAAGTGATGTTTCTTTTTTTGCTGAGTTTATATGGAATTGTTTTAAGAAGGTCATCCCAAGGATAATTTTGCTATTTTTGATTTAGATATTTTTTGTTATTGTTACATTTTACCACCTTTTTCTCCCCAATTTTGATCTTGTCTCGTCCCTGCAACTCCCCAATGGACTCGGGAGGCGAAGATCGAGTCATGCGTCCTCCGAAACATGACCCACCTAAATGCGTTCTTAACACCCGCCCACTTCACCCCGGAAGCCAGCCGCACCAATGTGTCGGATGAAACACCGTCCAACTGACAACTGAGGTCAGCCTGCAGGCACCCGGCCCACCAAAAGGAGTCGCTAGAGCACGATGAGTCAAGTAAAGCCCCTCCGGCCAAACCCTCCCCTAACCTGGACGACGCTGGGCTAATTGTGCGCCGCCCTATGGGACTCCTGATAATGGCCAGTTGTGATACAGCCCGGATAGTGACGCCTCTAGCGCTGCAATGCAGTGCCTTAGACCGCTGTGCCACTTGGGAGGCCCTGATTTCGACATTTAAGACACATTGAAAGTATTTTAAAAAATGTATAATCTTTATTTGGTCTTACAGCTTTTAGCAGTACATTCACTACATTCACTACATTGAACAACAACAGATAGTCCAACCAAAAAAAGCTAAAGGAAGTAGGTTCTGAAGTGTCTGTCTTATATCTGAGAGATATAAAAAAAGATCAGGAAACATGTTTTAACATGTATTTAACCCCCTATTTTTGGCACTAAACAGTCTCCATATATACAGTACATAAATTTTTTCAACTGGTACCGGGGGACTTTCAGTCGAGTCTTGTCAGGCCTGTGGGAATCCTGGAGCAAAACCGACATGTACATGTTTGTCACGACTTCCGCCGAGGCTGCCTCCCCTCCTTGTTCGGGCAGGTTTCGGCGTTCGTCGTCACTGGCTTACTAGCTGCTGCCGATCCATTTATCATCACTCCACTTGTCTTGTCTAATTTATCACACACACCTGGTCCTTATCCCCAATTAGTCATTGTATAAGTGTTCCCTCTGCTTTCTTGTCTGTGTGAGTAATTGTTTGTAGTGAGCTGTGTGTAGCTTGGTTGAGCTACCCTTACTTTGTTGTTGCCAGGGTAGATATTTCCCCTGTGCCTGAGTTTTGTTGTCGCATGCTTGCGCAACTGTTTATCGACGGAATAAACTCTTTGGATGCGTATTACTCTCCTGCGCCTGACTCCTTCTATCACATGCATCACAGAATCACCCACCCGTTTACCAATCAACGGTTTCACGCCCTCTTGAACTCTCTCTTCAAAGTTATTTTCAACTTTCCCTTACGGTACTTGTCGACTATCGGTCTCGTGCCGGTATTTAGCCTTAGATGGAGTTTACCACCTGCTTTGGGCTTCATTCCCAAACAACCCGAGTCAGAGAAGACCGGACCCCAGCGCGACGGGGGCCGTTACTGGCCTCACACCGTCCACGGGCGATGGAGGAAATGCGCTCGGCGGGGCCGAGCCCGACCGGGGGTCAGTCCCACGAGGGGATCCGACCACACCGGAACGGCCAACCCTGAACTGCCAAGTTCAATCGTCCAGGCGGACTGCGCGGACCCCACCCGCTATGGAGTCAGCGGGAGAAGAGTGCATGCCTGGAGTCGTGACCCGGGTCCAGGAGCACTCCACGATGCTGGCCAGCTTGGGGGAAGCGATGGATCGGGTTCTTCAGGTCGGCCAACGCCTGGAGAGGAGCAGACCCGATCTGTCGAGACCAGTTGGCCAACTGGATCCAGCCACCTACACCCCAGCACCAGGAGGGATCCAGATATCCTGACCACGGCGTTTGATGGGACAGCGGCGCTGTGCCAGGGATTCGTCCTCCAATTGGTGCTTTACTTCGCCAGCATCAGGCCGGCACCATAGGAGCGGGAGAAGGTGTCCGTCCTCTTTCCTGCCTCTGTGGGAAAGTCCTGGAGTGGGCCAACGCGGTGTGGAACGAAGGAGGAGCCGCGTTGGAGGACTACAGGGAGTTCGCTCGCCTCTTTCGGGCGGTATTCAACCAGAAGCGGGTGAGTGACTGGTGCACCTGAGGCAGGGGATGAGGACCGCACAGGACTTCGCGTTGGAGTTCCGGACGCTGGCAGCGGGGTCCGGGTGGAACGAGCGGGCCCTAATCGACCATTTCCGGTGCTTTCTGCGGGAGGACGTCCAACGGGTGCTAGCCTGCCGGGACACCATGTTGTCCTTCGATAAACTGGTGGACATGGCCATTCGATTGGACAACCTGCTGGCAGCCAGAGGACGTCCTGGTAGGGGTCTGACCATTTCCACCCCGGAGGACTCGGAGCTCGAGCCGATGGAGCTGGGTGGAGCCGCCGGCCGAGAGAGAGGAGGAGGACAGCGACAGTGCCACTCTGGTGGCACGAAGGGACAATACACCACACGTCAACGTTCTTTTGGGCCGGGAGGCAGCAGGCAGGGCACTCTCGCATCACACCAGGTATCGTACACACACACTCATTCAGAGCCCTCTGCTGCGCACTGTAAAATACTTGTCTCCTTTCCTGAGCACATGGATGTTCCCCAGTGTAAGGCGCTATTCGATTCAGGCGCAGCTGGGAACTTTATGGACAGGGCATTCGCACACCGTATAGGCATTCCATTAATTCCCCTATCCATTCCATGCCCCATCAGAGCACTTGATAGTCGACCATTAGGGTCCGGGTTGGTTAAGAAAGTTACTGCACCAGTCACCATGATTACCCAGGAGACTCATTGTGAGCAAGTTAATTTTTCCATTATTGAGTCTCCTGCTTTCCCTGTGGTATTAGGTATCCCTTGGCTAGCACTCCACAACCCCACCTTCTCATGGCCACAGAGGGTTCTCACGGGGTGGTCGCGAGAGTGTCAGGGTAGGTGTCTAGGTGTTTCCGTTGGTGCAACCACGGTGGAAAGTCCAGACAGTCCCTCCACCGTGCGCATTCGCCCTGAATACCTCGATCTGGCGCAAGCGTTCTCTAAAACGCAGGCTACTAAATTACCACCTCATCGGGCGGGGGATTGCGCGATAAACCTCCGGGTAGACGCTGTACCTCCCAGGAGTCAGAAATACCCCCTGTCACAGGCTGAAACGGTGGCTATGGAAACATATGTCACCGAGTCCCTGCGCCAGGGGTATATACGTCCATCCACTTCACCCGCCTCCTCGAGTTTCTTCTTTGTGGAGAAGAAGGATGGAGGTCTGCGTCCGTGCATTGACTATCGACCACTGAACAGGGAGACGATAAGATTTAGTTATCCTCTCCCCTCATTCCTTCAGTGATTGAATCAATGCATGGGGCGCGCTTCTTCACCAAATTAGATCTCAGGAGTGCGTACAACCTGGTGCGTATCCGAGAGGGAGATGAGTGGAAGACAGCATTCAGCACAACCACGGGCCATTATGAATACCTGGTGATGCCCTATGGTTTGATGAATGCTCCTTCAGTTTTCCAGTCCTTTGTGAACGAGGTGTTTCGGGACATGCTTGGTCGCGGTGTAGTGGTCTACATCGATGACATCCTGGTGTATTCCGCTACGCGCGCCGAGCATGTGTCCCTGGTTCGCAAGGTGCTGGCCCGACTGTTGGAAAATGACCTTTATGCTAAGGCAGAGAAGTGTATATTTTTCCAGCAGTCCGTCTCCTTCCTTGGATACCGCATTTCCACCTCAGGTGTGGAGATGGAGGGAGATCGCATTTCAGCCGTGCGTAATTGGCCGACTCCAACCACGGTTAAGTAGGTGCCGCGCTTCCTTGGCTTTTCCAACTATTATCGGAGGTTTATCAGGGACTTTGGCAAGATCGCAGCTCCCATTACCTCCCTGTTGAAGGATGGGCTGTCCCGGCTCTGCTGGTCTGCTGAGGCTGACCTGGCCTTCAGCAAACTGCGGAGTCTGTTCACCTCAGCCCCAGTATTGGCCCACCCCGATTCATCACTACCGTTCGTAGTGGAGCTGGATGCATCCGAGGTTGGGATAGGAGCTGTCCTGTCTCAACGCTCGGGTACGCCACCCAAGCTCCGCCCCTGTGCATTATTTTCGAAGAAGCTCAGCCCGGCGGAGCAGAACTACGGCGTTGGTGATCGGGAGTTGTTGGCTGTTGTCCAAGCCTTGACCGTGTGGAGGCATTGGCTCGAGGGGGCAAAACACCCTTTCCTCGTCTGGACGGACCACCGTAACCTGGAGTACATTCGGGCAGCGAGGAGGCTGAATCCTCACCAGGCCAGGTGGGCCCTATTCTTCACCCGGTTTGATTTCACTCTATCATACATCCTGGGTACGAAGAATGTGAAGGCAGACGCGCTGTCCTGGCTGTATGACACAGAGGAGAGGCCCAGAGACAACACTCCCATACTGCCGGCCTCCTGCATTGTGGCGCTGGTAGTATGGGCGATGGACGCAGATATAGAGCGGCCATTACGCACAGATCCATCTCCACCGCAGTGTCCAGCTGGGCTGCAGTACGTGCCTGCTCTTATCCATGATCGTCTGATCTACTGGGCACACACGTCACCCTCCTCTGGTCACCCAGGTATCGGCCGTACAGTTGGCTGCCTGAGTACTGGTGGCCTACCTTGGCTAAGGACGTGAGGGTGTACGTCTCCTCCTGCTCGGTGTGTGCCCAGAGTAAGGCACGTAGGCATCTCGGGTAAGCTTCAACCGTTACCAGTTCCACAACAACCATGGTCTCACCTTAGCATTGATTTTCTAACTGATCTTCCCCTGTCCCAAGGTAACACCACCATCCTGGTCGTTGTGGACCGCTTCTCCAAGTCCTGCCACCTCCTTCCTCTGCCCGGTCTCCCCACAGCCCTGCAGACTGCGGAGGTCCTGTTTACTCACATCTTCCGGCACTACGGGGTACCAGAGGATATGGTGTCCGACCAAGGTCCCCAGTTCACGTCCAAGGTCTGGAAGGCATTCATGGAACGTCTGGGGGTCTCGGTCAGCCTGACCTCTGGGTTCCACCCCGAGAGTAATGGGCAGGTGTAACAGGTAAATCAGGACGTGGGTAGGTTCCTGCGGTCCTACTGCCAGGACCGGCCGGGGGAGTGGTCGTGTTCTTGCCATGGGCAGAATATGCCCAGAACTCTCTCTGCCACTCCTCCACTAACCTAACACCTTTCCAGTGTGTTCTAGGTTACCAACCGGTTCTGGCACCGTTGCACCAGAGTCAGACCGAGGCTCCTGCGGTGGATGACTGGTTTCGGCGCGCGGAGGAGATGTGTGATGCTGCCCACGTTCACCTCCAACGCTCCGTGCATCGTCAGAAGGCCAACGCTGACCGCCACCACAGTGAGACCCCCGTCTTTGTACCGAGGGATCGGGTCTGGCTCTCGACCTTGGAATCTGCCCCTCCGCCTACCCTGCCGGAAGCTGAGCCCGCGGTTTGTGGGGCCGTTCAAAGTTCTGAGGAGAGTCAACGACGTCACATATAGATTATTACTTCCCCCTGATTACCGTATTAACCCCTCGTTTCATGTGTCTCTCCTCAGGCCAGTGGTAGCTGGTCCGCTCCAGGAGTCTGAGGTGCGTGAGGTTCCTCCACCTCCTCTGGACATCGAGGGGGCTCCGGCGTACTCGATCCATTCCATCCTGGATTTGAGGCGTCGGGTGGGGTGCCTTCAGTACCTTGTGGAGTGGGAGGGGTACGGTCCGGAGGAACGGTGCAGGATCCCGGTGAGGGATATCCTCGATCACTCCATGTTACGGGATTTCCACCGTCGCCATCCGGCTCGCCCTGCTCCGCTTCCTCCTGGCCGTCCCTGAGGCCGGGGTCGGCGCCCTGCTGGAGCCGCGCATTAAGGTGGGGGTACTGTCACGACTTCCGCCGAGGCTGCCTCCCCTCCTTGTTCGGGCAGGTTTCGGCGTTCGTCGTCACCGGCTTCCTAGCTGCTGCCAATCCATTTATCATCACTCCACTTGTCTTGTCTAATTTATCACACACACCTGGTCCTTATCCCCAATTAATCATTGTATAAGTGTTCCCTCTGCTTCCTTGTCTGTGTGGGTGATTGTTTGTAGTGAGCTGTGTGTAGCTTGGTTGAGCTACCCTTACTTTGTTGTTGCCAGGGTAGATATTTCCCCTGTGTCTGAGTTTTGTTGTTGCATGCTTGCGCAACTGTTTATCGATGGAAGAAGCTCTTTGGATGCGTATTACTCTCCTGCGCCTGACTCCTTCTATCACATGCATCACAGTGTTCATGAGAGCCTCACCTTTCCACAGAGGGGTCACATTAATGTGTAGCCCAAACTGTTCGGACGCTACAGACAGAAGTTGGCAGATCGGCTGTTTCGACTTCAGATGAGTCCCAAGATGCTTGTGGAGGCTGTAGAACAAAACGGAGAACACCATCGTGTTCGTGAGAATCTCATCGTTCCACAGAGGGGTAATAGTGTATAGGCCAAACTGTTTGGATGCTACATACAATTTTGTGAGAAGACCGATTTTCGGGATGTCTCATGGTCTGACAAACACCGCTCTAGCTCTGTCACTTTTCATGCGGAAGTGCGATATAGGTCAATGTGGTGGATTGAGACGTATCCAATGCAAAAAAAACATATCTGTAGCTTAAACTGACAGATTTTTATGGGGATTTTGTATTATGCTAATTAGATTCCTGCGGGGGTGCGGACATCAACGTTAGGGGGTTAAAAGTACATGATGGTGAATTGAGAATACAATCAGAAATACGGTTAGAATGTTTTGTAAACATTGTCTGTTAATTACACAAGAAAATCACATGGTTGGGGTCACAAGAATTTTCAGGTAACAAAATGGGGTCGCGGGCCAAAAAAGTTTGGAACCCCTGATCTACATTTGAGTGATTTAGCAGATGCTCTTATCCAGAGCGACGTACAGTTAGTTAGTGCATACCTTTCTCCTACTGGCCCCCCGTGGGAATCGAACCCACAACCCTGGCATTGCAAGCGCCATGCTCTACCAACTGAACTACAGGAGGGCACCTCTACAGCAAAGCACCTCCTTGTATAAAGCAACTCTATGTATTTCTATTAATAGTGTCCCTGTCCACTCTCCCTCTAGCTGGGTTTAAGGTTGGAGGGGAGGCTCTGATGCAGTTGTCAGTTTGAACAATGGAGAAGACGAAATGAACCAGGAACATGAATATTCAATATTGGAGCCGACAGCAGGAGCTGGGGGAGAGAGCAGGGAGAATTTAAAGCGTAAACTCTGGAAGTGGAAAATCTTAAGTCTTTCCCACTATGTGGTCCTGCTGCTGGAGAGGATGCTACTCAATGATGAGGTATGCAGATCACAGGGGAGAGTTGGGCCTTTTTTAATCAATCTGTTTCTCTCGCTTTCTGTCTATGGCTGTGCTTCTTCGGTCTGTCTCTCCCATCACTTTCTCTGGCTCTGCCTGTCTGACTCTCCATGACTTTCTTTGCTCTCTCCCTCTCTGTCTTCTCTCCCTTTTCTCGCTCTCTCGTTCGTCCTCCTTCTTGGTCTCTGTCTTTCTCCCTTATTGTATGTGTATTTTTGCTCCCCCTCCTCTATCTCAGTCTACATTCTGCCCGTGGGTGTGAGAGGTATGTGAGGGGGGTGAGGCAGTATCCCCAGTGCCATCCACCACGCCCCTCTCAGAGCGATTCTCTCTTAATGAACACGGCCACTCGTTATATCTTGATAAATGGACGCTCCAGCCCTTAACGAGGAGAGGGGCCAGCATCTATTACCGTCCACGCATATTCACTGAGCTAACGCTAATATGAAGAAGGCTTTAATGAGGGTTGTCTTGACAACTTAAAGGATGTTATACAGAGTTCAATCGCCCGACCTGAATTCATAACAAGGCCCATTTTTCACTGATCCTCTCTCTCTCTCCATTGTGTGTCTGATGAAGATCATCATAGTGCTCGATTAAAGTTTCTCCTCTGGTAAAGTAATGAAGCGTTTGCTATCTTACAGCACAGTCAGGAGTTGAAGCAAATGGTACTCACTAATATTGTGTGGGTAGAGGACAGGTTGGTCTTGTGTGGAAAAAATGTACTACTTTACCTTGCAAAAAGCACAACCAATGCATGTCATTTTTTTTTCATCCATGCCCTGAAGCAGCATTTCATTCAAACCATCCCACTTCACCTTCATGCTTAAATGTGCAATAAAGCCCAGAGTGTCACACCACCCTGAACCCAGCGCCCCCACATGGAGCCCTGACCCACACAATTATTCAGGGTGAAATGAATTCAAAATGGCCCTCTGATGAAACTGGCACAGGGTTTGAGCCAAGATAGTAATCACCGGTGCAGAATGAGAAACCCAAGTAGGGCAGCAGCTGGATGGAAGGAGGAGAGGAGCGGACCGGAATAACGAGATCCTTCTCTGGGGCCCGAGAAGGAGAACGGTTCCACCCTCCAGGAACAGAAGGGCTGTCAGGGGGGTGGAAAGCCCTCCTTCTCCTCTCATTATGGTGTAGAGAGAGGGGGGAATGGACAGGGACAGGGAGCCAGGGACAGAGACTGGAGAGGGACCTGTCCTATCGGGGCCATTACACAAACTTCACCCTAACTTTACAACTGTCTGACTGCCACATCCACTTTGCTACAGTCACATTTCCCCTTTATTCACTAGTTCCTTCTGTTCTTACTTCCATTCCACATCCCAAACGGCTGTTATTGTAATTCATACTGAACAAAGAGAACCCTCTAGTCTCTCTAATCTAAGCAGTAGTCCAACCACTCACACGTAACATTAGTGACTCATACTGATCAGTCTTTTAAATGCAGGACCTCAGTTACTGCCACTGTCATTTTCTCTCTGCCACAAACAGTCTAAAAGTGAGCTTTAGTCACTAAAAGTCCCTTAATTAAATCAGTCATGGGTTTTTAATGAGTGACTATAATTACAGGACTGTCATCCAGTAATAACTAAAGTACTAGCTGCTTTTACGAATGCTGCAGCCAGGCAACAAGGACCAAATTAGTCTTTGAACGTATTGTAATATATTCATACACCTGCCTTGAGCAAATGAGCACGGAGAGCCTTAGGCCCCCTTTACCTCTGTGAGGCACTCTACCCAGATAGCCTGGCCTGCCGGGACATCATAGTGAACCTAGCATGAAAGGGACAGCAGCCAATTAGAAAACAGTATTTCACATCTCCCAGGCCTTTTGAACTCAGGCAGAGGGTCAGGGGGAGAAAAGAGAGAGAGCAAAAGAGAGGGAGACAAAAAGGGAGAAAGAGGTAAAAGAAAGACTTCTCCTTCTCGCTTTTGTAATGACTCATTTAGGTGGAAGTGCTCTGAGGCTCTTATATTCTGAGACCACTTAATGCTGAAGGAGAGACTTACCGTAAAAGCGTATGCTAAATGGCATATTATTATATTATTATTATAATGGCATCACTTTATAATGGAAGAATAATGGTAGGTTATGTCTCTAAGGTAAATAACACAGTAGGAGACTAAAGTCTGCTTTGTGTCCACACCTCAAAATGTATCTTTCAGCAGTGAAGCAGTGTAGCAGAACCTGTAGAATGATTTGATATTAAAGTCAGTAGAGAAATAGCAGGTGCGACTCCATAATTGCCCTGGCTAGGTCCGTCACAGCAAGGCTTATTCAGATTGAAGAGAGGCACAATGACGAGATTTCAATTTACATAATATGTACATCAACTTTTCAGTTTACATTAGCAACAGACTGTCATGTGCAGAAGAGAGAGTTTACATAACTTTTTAGCTTCAAGAAAAAAGCACAGTTCTAGCTAGCTAAAGCTAACAACGTCTTCATCAAGTAACGTTCGCCTATCAAAAATGAATGATTAGCTAGTAGCTACCCCTCTCTTAAGAATATAATAGTACAGTAGGCCTACCTTACATTAGAACAGCCTACGCTTAATTTTTATGAATATCGTGCAACTCATTACATTGACACTGAAAACGAGGGTAATTCACTGTTTTACGTAGCTCAGGTCTGCCATTTAAAGCACCTTTGATTTTTTTTTCTTAAAGCTACGACAACAATTTCTGAATGTTACAGGCTGTTACTGCAATTTCGGTTAAAACTCAACAAAACAAGTCTCAAATATAAGGAAAATGTCGATACATTTCAGCTGTTTCAAAAACATTGCTCTGTTATTACGATTTTTACTGTAGGAGTGTTGGGCTCAACGAGACAATTCTGTTTACACTGCCATGCTCTGGGGAGGGTGACTCTCGAGGAAGGCTCGCCCGTGACCTCCGGAGGTAGAGGTCGAGACGTAAGAAATTCACAAGTTTACATTACAGTAATGTCTCTCGAGACTCTCCTTAACTCTGTCTTGTCCCCGGTAGAGTATGGTGCTTGCAACGCCAGGGTTGTGGGTTTGTTTCCCACGGGGGGCCAGTATGAAAATGTATGCACTCACTAACTGTAAGTCGCTCTGGATAAGAGCGTCTGCTAAAATGACTAAAATGTTTTAAAAAATGTGAAAAGAGCCTAATTCACATTGTGATGGCAGTAAACTCAGACCCTTGCTCTGCAAATGGTAACAGTGGGGGATACTAGATGCCAGCAGCAGAACATACATCTCTGAAAATGATAAACATTGGATCAGCTCAGTGATGGCCTGAGATGAATGTCCCCTCATAAATAACAGGCGGTGCAGTAACGATGATAGTCCATTACTCTGCACAACCCAAAAGGCAGATCGATGTCTTCCGGCTGGCACGGAATGCGTGATATCATATTTGGCACCTAACAACCGGCTGCGAACTCGGTGCATTGTTATTAGGACCGAATGCCTGGTAGGGGCCCAATCCCAACTCCATTATAAAACGCAATTGTCCTAAGTTAAAATGGGAGATCCAGAACTGCTGTAGCCAAATAGGCCCATCTAGCAGTCAACAACTTCCCTTGTCTGCACGGTTGGAGAACATAATAAGAATCTGAAGTGGATGCCTCCCCGAAGACAAGCCATGCAATATGATTTCCACATATATATTTTTGCAGAACACGATGAAGTCTTTATGGGTGTGAGGATAAATAATAGGCTTTACATAGCCAGGGGAAGCAAATTCAAGTCTTGGGGAAACATCATTACATTTTAGTCATTTAGCAGACGCTCTTATCCAGAGCGACTTCCAGTTGGTGAGTGCATACATTTTTCCTACTGGCCCCCCGTGGGAATCAAACCCACAACCCTGGCGTTGCAAGCGCCATGCTCTACCAACTGAGCTACAGGAGGCCTGTAGCATGAAGATGGACAGTGCTACAAAGCCCACAGGGGGCAGTGAGATGGGCCTTACATGGGGCTCTGCAAGTGAACATGAATATTCGGCTGTGTCCCAAACCCAACAACGGTGATCTCCCACAAGATGCATTTCCACTAGGCACAAACAAAGGGTAGGTTTAACAGAGCAAATTAAATGTGACCATACTTTTTCACTCATATATCATCAATTATGCTATTTAGGCCTATATAACTTAGATTAGAAGTGAATCCAACATATAAATTATTGATTTGTAGTCAAATTGGAATTAAAGCCTGATAGAATAATTATTAATGACTAATTATTACACCCTGAAACTGTGTGAAATGTGTTAGAATGTGTGATTGTAGGACCAGTAAAGATTATGACATTGAGCTACTATTTAGCAATGTGAGTAAGAGTTAGACCAGACAACAAAGGACAAGGAGAGCTGGCTACAGACAACTGAGAAACCAAGATAAAGAGGCCTCCCAATTTAGGGAGGAGAGAAACTGTTAGGCTTTTTAAGGAGTATGAATCATGGTGCAGAAAATTGTGAGAACGGCGATAACTGAGGAATGCAGGGAGTAGGCTATGATAAGAAAGTGTGTGTGTGAACTGATGGTCAGGAAAGCAATTATAAAGTGGAAACCTACAGCCTGCCTAAAGAGGGGAGGGATTTTTGTATGACGTATGAGTATAAAAGATGGACTCTGAAATTGTGATGGCAGAATTCTCAAGGAATAAACTTCTCTGACTATGCAGACTGGGACTCTGTCCGTTTCTTGATTTTGGAAGACGCACAGAGACACTGAAATAGTTTATTTAATAATTCACCTAACAATGCCAGACTAAGTCAGTGGCACATATTGAAATTAAATTTTACTTACAAGCCCTTAACCAACAATGCAGTTTTAAGAAAGTATACCAAAAAAATGTAATCACACAAAAAAATTCAACATAAAATAATACAAAATAAAAGTACCAAATAATTAAAGAGCAGCAGTAAAAATAACAATACAGAGGCTATATACAGGGGGTACCGGTACAGAGTCAATGTGCGGGGGTACCGGTTAGTCGAGGTAATTGAGGTAATTTGTACATGTAGGTAGACTTATTAAAGTGACTATGCATAGATAATAAACTGAGAGTAGCAGCAGCGTAAAAGAGGGGTGGGAGGGGGGAGTCTTATGGCTTGGGGGTAGAAGCTGTTTAGAAACCTCTTGGACCTAGACTTGGCGCAACGGTACCGCTTGTCGTGCGATAGCAGAGAGAACAGTCTATGACTAGGGTGGATGGAGTCTGACAATTTTTAGAGCCTTCCTGTTACGGATATAGGTATCCTGTATGTGTATTTGTTTTTCCTCTCCTTCAGCCCTAATCACAGGTGTCCCTTGTTTTCCTGATTGGTGGTCGTTGGGGTGTCCCACCTGTCCGACATCCGTTCGTCTGCTGATTGCTGAGGTGGACCAATCGGTGGACATTCCTCTGTATTGCACCACCTGTTTCTGGTTTGACGTTACCATATCAAATCCCCGGTTTTAAAAGCCAGTCAGTTGTGTTTTCTGACAGAGACTATTTTTCTTTGTGAGTATGGATACTGTGGTGTCTTGTTTTTGTGTACTCACTCGTTTGCTGTCTAGTCCATATTGGACCTATGTTATTTGTTTATGCCTGGGAAAAGGGGGGTTTAGCAAGTCGCCCTTGGGCATACACTACCCGTAGGAAAACCTTGTCTAAAAACACTAATTAGACCTGAGCGGACCACCCATTATATTTTTGTATGGTTAGCAGTAAGCTTAGCAGTTCTTGAGGCAGGCAAGATCAGTTTAGGGTTTTTTGACTTTATTGTTTCATTCTTTGGGTCCAGATCAGCCCCTTTCCCCAAACCGTTTACCGTGTGTTTATAATGAACATTTTGTGTTTGACGGTAGCATATGGTTGTCGGTGTATTTTGTTCTCACTGTCCCTTGTCAATATTCTAATTCGCATAAGTTATTTTACGGGTCTCTTTTCCATCCACCCTAGACTTTTAAAGCCACGGGGTTCGTAACACTTCCTCTGACACCGCCTGGTATAGAGGTCCTGGATGGCAGGAAGCTTGGCCCCAGTGATGTACTGGTCCGTACGCACTACCCTCTGTAGTGCCTTGCAGTCGAAGGCCGACCAGTTGCCATACAAGGCAGTGATGCAACCAGTCAAGATAATCTCGATGGTGCAGCTGTAGAAACTTTTGAGGATCTGAGGACCCATGCCAAATCTTTTCAGTCTCCTTAGGGGGAATAGGTTTTGTCGTGCCCTCTTCACGACTGTCTTGGTGTGCTTGGACCATGTTAGTTTTTGTTGGTGATGTGGACAGCAAAGAACTTGAAGCTCTCAACCTGCTCCTGTTGGTAGGATATATACGTGCTTGTAATTCGTCCACTTTATTATCAAGCGATTGTAAATTGGCCAATAGTATCGATGGCAATTGCAGATTAGCCACTCGTCGCCGGCTCCTTACCAGGAACCCCGATCTCTTTCTGCGATATCGCCTTTTCTTTCTACTGCGAATGACAGGGATGATGGCCCTGTCGGGTGTCTGGAGCAAATCCCTCTCGTCCGACTCATTAAAGAAAAATTATTCATCCAGTTCAAGGTGAGTAATCGCTGTTCTGATGTCCAGAAGCTCTTTTCGGTCATAAGAGACGGTAGCAGCAACATTATGTACAAAATAATTTTACAAACAATGTGAAAAAACACACAAAATAGCATGGTTGTTTAAGAGTCCATAAAACGGCAGCCATCCCCTCCGGCGCCATTGTATCCAAGCAGAAGATAAATCGCCTTCAAAATGTAGATATTTGGTTTAGTTGACAACCAAACAATTCAATATCACTTTTGAAATACAATAAATAGCCTGTTAAGTTGTCGACAAGCTAACAAATTATATGTTGGATTCAAGTCTCCAACTGAACCAAAAATAAAAGTTAAAGAATGGGATTAAGCCAATGGCAGTGTACTGTACATCTCCTTTAAATGTTGATATTTGGTTGCTATGTCAACCAAACACAATTCAATATAACTTTTGTAATACAGTAGGCCTACATAACCTAAAGTTAAGGATATCTTATAAACTAATGTAACGTTCAACCGTAAAATGAGTAACACATCCCATGGCCACATCCACGGCCACCAAATGTTACCCAATTATCCACGTTGAAATGACATGTTCTGCCCAGTGGGTTTTTGTCATTGTGTACAATTTACTGTCATTGTGGTTTGCCTATTATTGTTTCCCCATCATTGCAATGATCATGTAAAGTATTACAGTCCCTGGGAGAAGGGTCTCAGAATATGTCTTTATTCTGGCACTGAGACCGAGCGCTGTGCTCAATAAAATATGTAAGGTAATTGCATGGTAAAGTGTAAGGTTAGTGGTAAATCCACTCTACACACCTTTAAAGAAGAAAAAGTTCCTTCCTCTCGACTGTTCTTTCCCCACCAAGGTCAATTATTTCTGTGGAGTGATGTTATGCCATTGATCAGCCATTGTTTCCTCATACAGTGCCTTCAATTGAATCACTTCCGCATGTCACTCGACATCAAACCTCTTTTTTTTTGTTGTGACATTTAAGCTATAATGACAGATGGAATCCTCAGGGTTGTCTTGGCAACATGTCTATTTAGATCTATTCAAATCTTGAGACAATCTTTGTGCGTCACGAAAACAATTGCAAAATATTAGTCACAATAGAACAAATAAATTGCACAGTTTTCTCAGAGTTAATTGTGCTGATGTTGTTGTATTGTGGCGTCTGTCTTGGAGAAGAAATGTTCATGCTTCCAAGCGTCTAGCTTTGTAAGCACTTCAATGAAGAAGTACAGGCAAACAGTGGTGTGTCTGTGTATGGTCCAACTTCCTGGGATGAGATTAAATAAGGTGTGGCTGGTGGGGGTTGGAGGAGGGATGGTGCATGTGTGCTTGTTGCGGACTGTGGTATACAGTTACATTGGTTGTTTCTGCTTATGTGGTGTTTTTGGGAGATATTTCTGCTGAGGCCATTTGGTGTGTAATTAAAGAGCTGTGCTCAGATCAGCGGAAGTGGAACGCTTCCCCACACCCAAGGCCAGGTGCCATTAATCTTGGTGCTTTGCTCTCAAACCTTTTCATGTTGTGTTGGGTGGCTGTAAATTCAATCTGTGACCACCCCTCCCTCACACACATAGATACATGTGCAACATGACTCCCTCTCACACATACACAAACTCCTCCTGAAGGTATTACACCTCTATGACCTGCATGACCAAAGGGTCTCAGTAAAAGGCTCTGCATGGTCAATCCGACATCTACAGTAGCTGTACAGCATTTACTGGGATACGGCAGAAGTCAGGGCATTTATACTTCTTGCGCAGAGCTGTTGTGAAGGAAGTTGTCAAGGAAGTGAGTTTGTGTTTATACTGGACCTCCCGCCCCCACCTACCGTCAACCAATCATGTCAATGCGGAGCTATACGGAGCCCTCGCACTGTTACAACATTTGGCCGGTGCACGGAGCTCAATTTGGCCTCTGCATGCCTCAGGAGGCTTCGCAATTGCTTCACACCATCCATACGGCGCATAAATTGGCTTTAAGGATGACCTTCCTCCCAGCAGATAAAATTAGGATTAAAAATGGATTGCTCATCTTCCTCATCTTCCTTCTGCAAGCAGAATGCCTTTGCTACCACTTAATAGAATAATTACAATATTGGTGTACTTCCACAGAGAATTCCCTACTCCACGAATTGAAGAATTATATTTTCTCTCTTTTTAATCTATTTTTGTAAATATGTGCTGCTATTTCCCAGCACTAACTAATAATTCCAGTGTTCTACAAATGTGTAATTCACTGAGAAATGAAGACGGTGATTGTATTCCGCCCGTATGTTTCCGTTAATTGCGTCTTGTTAGATTTAGCTTAAGCGCTACGGATTCCGCGATAGAAATGTAAAGGTCATTTCCGATTGAGCCGACATATGCAGCGTTTACCATGAATGCAGTCTCTGCTAAAGCGGGAACATTTCCTTTAAATTTAAATCAAGCTGAACTTCCATGATGTGGATTGAATAGAGCCTTTAATTATGCAAATCAGCCAAGTAGAATTTAGTTTAGTATTTTCAAAAGAAACCAATTTTTCTGTGCTGGTGCTTTGAAGTGCTTGGCTCTGATAGTAGATTTGGCCGTAACTGTGCATGTTAACAGTTACAACAACATGTAGTGCATAATTATTTATAGTAGTGATCGTAATAGAGCTGCTGAGCAACGTTAAATAGGTTTTTGGTGTTTGCCTTCCTATTCTTAGAGCTATTAAAAGGCATACCAACCACTGATGATTGCTTACTATAACGACACAGGATGAGACCCAGATGCAGACACAGGAGGCAGATGGTTTGAGTCCCAGATGTATTATATACAAGGGGTAGGCAAAAGGCTGGCAGAGATCAGTAATCCTAACAAGAGTCAGGCAGGCATAGAACGGCAGGCAGGCAAAAACAGGTCGGAACCAGGAAGACTAGACCACAAACTAGAGAGAAGGAAAAACACGCTAAGACGACTTGACGAGACAAGACGAAGTGGCAACAGAGACAGAAAACGCAGGTATAAATACACAGGCGATAATGGGGAACATAGGAGACACCTGGTGGGGGGTGGAGACAAGCACACGACAGGTGAAACAGAGCAGGGTGTGAACTTACATTTAAAGCAAAAACACTCCTTATTCTTGGTATTGTATTGATATGGAAACAGTCCCCAGGTTGCTAACAATAGCAACCTGGGGTGATGAGAGGTGTTGGGTTTGCGCCAGATGTAGTGTTTTCCATGATGGCCAAAAAGCTCAATTTTAGTCTCATCTGACCAGAGTACCTTCTTCCATATGTTTGGGGAGTCTCCCACATGCCTTTTGGCGAACACCAAACGTGTTTGCTTATTTTTTTCTTTAAGCAATGGCTTTTTTCTGGTAACTCTTCCGTAAAGCCCAGCTCTGTGGAGTGTACGGCTTAAAGTGGTCCTATGGACAGATACTCCAATCTCCGCTGTGGAGCTTTGCAGCTCCTTCAGGGTTATCTTTGGTCTCTTTGTTGCCTCTCTAATGAATGACCTCCTTGCCTGGTCCGTGAGTTTTGGTGGGCAGCCCTCTCTTGGCAGGTTTGTTGTGGTGCCATTTTCTTTCTATTTTTTTAATAATGGATTTAATGGTGCTCCGTGGGATGTTCAAAGTTTCCTGATTTGTACTTCTCCACAACTTTGTCCCTGACCTGTTTGGAGAGCTCCTTTGTCTTCATGGTGCCGCTTGCTTGGTGGGGCCCCTTGCTTAGTAGTGTTGCAGACTCTGGGGCCTTTCAGAACAGGTGTATATATACTGAGATCATGTGACAGATCATTTGACACTTAGATTGCATACAGGTAGACTTTATTTAACTAATTATGTGACTTCTGAAGGTAATTGGTTGCACCAGATCTTATTTAGGGTCTTCATAGCAAAGGTGGTGAATACATATGCACGCACCACTTTTCTGTTATTTAATTTTTCGAATTTTTCGAAACAAGTTAGTTATTTCATTTCACTTCAACAATTTGGACTACTTTGTGTATGTCCATTACATGAAATCCAAATAAAAATCAATTTAAATTACAGGTTGTAATGCAACAAAGTAGGAAAAACACCAAGGGGGGTTAATACTTTTGCAAGGCACTGTATGCTGAGCACTTGTTGGCTGCTTTTCTTTCACTCTGCGGTCCGACTCATCCCAAACCATCTCAATTTGGTTGAGGTCCGGGGATTGTGGAGGCCAGGTCATCTGATGCAGCACTCCATAACTCTCCTTCTTGGGAAAATAGCCCTTACATAACCTGGAAGTGTTTAACACTTTTTTGGTTACTACATGATTCCATTTGTGTTATTTCATAGTTTTGATGTCTTCACTATTATTCTACAATGTAGAAAATAGTACAAATATAGAACACCATTGAATGAGTAGATGTTCTAAAACGTTGACCTGTAGTGTAGGTCTACACCATCACTGGTATTATCAAGC
Source organism: Coregonus clupeaformis (assembly GCF_020615455.1). Taxonomy (NCBI): domain Eukaryota; kingdom Metazoa; phylum Chordata; class Actinopteri; order Salmoniformes; family Salmonidae; genus Coregonus; species Coregonus clupeaformis. Next base: position 1,922,966 of record NC_059227.1, read on the forward strand.
TGTATAGCTAGTTACGTTTGCTCTGAGTCAGTACATTCATTAGCGAGCTAGTGATTAACATTAGTGGCTAACAAGATTTAGGCCCAATTTACTAAGAAAATACAATCTAGCTGCTTGCAGATGTAAGAAACACAAACTAATAGTGTAATTATAGAACGTGTAACGTAGACATAGGGAGTGTGGAAGCAAATGCAGTGTGAGTTTAATGAAAACGAACATGTAACGAATACAAAACAAGAGAAGCGACTAACAAGGAAGATATAAACAATACGACCTGATGACTGAAAGAATAGAGTGCTAGATAAATGGTAAGTAATCAAGGTAGTAATGAAGTCCAGGTGTGACTGATAATTGGGCGCAGGTGTGCGTAATAATGGTTGCCAGGTGTGCGTAATGAAGGGTTGCCAGGACGGTGGTTAGTAGAGCGGTGACGTCGAGCACTGGAGGGGGCGAGCGGGAGTAGACGTGACAGAATAGTAGTGGATTTATATTAAGAAGCAAATTGAAAACAGCATTGTTGTATTCAACATTGTTTCATGTGCTGCATTGACCATGCAGATACTGAACGTAAGTGTCTCGTGGTAGAGGAACAGCAAATGCGCTGCTTGAGTGACAGGGGGCGGTGCTAGGTCTTTGTGGAAAGCGGCATGGAGAGAGCAAAGCATTGCTTGGCATGCGTTGGAAAATAAATGTACACATACAGTGGGGGGGGAAAGTATTTAATCAGTCACCAATTGTGCAAGTTCTCCCACTTAAAAAGATGAGAGAGGCCTGTAATTTTCATCATAGGTACATGTCAACTATGACAGACAAATTGAGATTTTTTTTCTCCAGAAAATCACATTGTAGGATTTTTAATGAATTTATTTGCAAATTATGGTGGAAAATAAGCATTTGGTCACCTACAAACAAGCAAGATTTCTGGCTCTCACAGACCTGTTACTTCTTCTTTAAGAGGCTCCTCTGTCTGTATTAATGGCACCTGTTTGAACTTGTTATCAGTATAAAAGACACTTGTCCACAACCTCAAACATTAACACTCCAAAATCCACTATGGCCAAGACCAAAGAGCTGTCAAAGGACACCAGAAACAAAATTGTAGACCTGCACCAGGCTGGGAAGACTGAATCTGCAATAGGTAAGCAGCTTGGTTTGAAGAAATAAACTGTGGGAGCAATTATTAGGAAATGGAAGACATACAAGACCACTGATAATCTCCCTCGATCTGGGGCTCCACGCAAGATCTCACCCCGTGGGGTCAAAATGATCACAAGAACGGTGAGCAAAAATCCCAGAACCACACGGGGGGACCTAGTGAATGACCTGCAGAGAGCTGGGACCAAATTAACAAAGCCTACCATCAGTAACACACTATGCCGCCAGGGACTCAAATCCTGCAGTGCCAGACGTGTCCCCCTGCTTAAGCCAGTAAATGTCCAGGCCTGTCTGAAGTTTGCTAGAGTGCATTTGGATGATCCAGAAGAGGATTGGGAGAATGTCATATGGTCAGATGAAACCAAAATAGAACTTTTTGGTAAAAACTCAACTCGTCGTGTTTGGAGGACAAAGAATGCTGAGTTGCATCCAAAGAACACCATACCTACTGTGAAGCATGGGGGTGGAAACATCATGCTTTGGGGCTGTTTTTCTGCAAAGGGACCAGGACGACTAATCCGTGTAAAGGAAAGAATGAATGGGGCCATGTATCGTGATATTTTGAGTGAAAACCTCTTTCTATCAGCAAGGGCATTGAAGATGAAACGTGGCTGGGTCTTTCAGCATGACAATGATCCCAAACACACCGCCCAGGCAAAGAAGGAGTGGCTTCGTAAGAAGCATTTCAAGGTCCTGGAGTGGCCTAGCCAGTCTCCAGATCTCAACACCATAGAAAATCTTTGGAGGGAGTTGAAAGTCCGTGTTGCCCAGCGACAGCCCCAAAACATCACTGCTCTAGAGGAGATCTGCATGGAGGAATGGGCCAAAATACCAGCAACAGTGTGTGAAAACCTTGTGAAGACTTACAGAAAACGTTTGCCAACAAAGGGTATATAACAAAGTATTGAGAAACTTTTGTTATTGACCAAATACTTATTTTCCACCATAATTTGCAAATAAATTCATAAAAAATCCTACAATGTGATTTTCTGGAATTGTTTTTCTCATTTTGTCTGTCATAGTTGACGTGTACCTATGATGAAAATTACAGGCCTCTCTCATCTTTTTAAGTGGGAGAACTTGCACAATTGGTGGCTGACTAAATACTTTTTTTCCCCACTGTACATGTTATTCAACCATTTCATCCAAACTACTTGTGAGCGCCTGCGTAGCCAGGTGCTAAAATAGAACTTGGTTCTATTTTGCATACTTGATGCGCTGCATGTCCCGCCTCTCCCATCTCCTCGTTGGTTTTTAGGAGCATATACCCACGAGGGTGATTGAAAGCTGAATTGAGGTCCACACTCCAGTCCAGTTGGTGGTGGTAATGCACCTTAAAGTTGGTTTCCAACCACAATATAAAGTCCACAGAAGAAGAACAACACTGAAGGAGGAGAGATGATTAGAAACTAACTAGGTTTCCCCTTTTATCTGTGGATTAATTGTAGGAGTAGAGAACACAAAATTGTGTGTGACTCAAAATGGGTCAAAAATCTACAAAGATCGAGGGAAAAAAGTACCTTGTGCATTTCAGGTAAAATAACAACCCAATGTTTATATTCCAGGACAAATTAGCTAGCAACAGCAAGCTAGCTAGCTAAATGTCCATGAATGTTTATGTGTTTCGAGCTGTACCCAAATTAATATAGTTGGTTCAGAGTTTTGATATTTCAACCTGTATGTCCTGATCACGTCTGGTGTGGATGGAAGAAATCAACATGAGCGCGATGGCTTACGCACGTAAGTTCCCGATGTAGTCAGCATGTCAAGTAGCGAAGTAAACTATAAAAATGGGCGTTACACACGGCGTATCACATTTAACAAACCAAACTTTGAAATACCTTTATAGAGTAAAGTAAAAACCCAAACCGGTCCGTGCATCAATACCTGTATATCTTAAAATACGGTTTACCGCCCAGCCCTAGCTCAGCAGCATCTCCCTCAAATTTTTGGGTGAAGTTGTCCTGCTATGTATCGATCCTAAACGCCAATCACACCAGCTCTACCCATAGTCTATGCCCCCAGACTGCCACTGATGAATAGGGCTCCCACACACACACAAATGTGGACACACACACACACACACACACCAACCTGGTCTTAGAGCATTTCGTATTATTCTGTATGTAAATCCATGACACTACATTTACTATGATATCTTACGTATGGTATGTATTAATTTGTATCCGTCACCCATTTTGTATAATATGTTACAAATTACAATTCGTAATATATGTTCTGAATTTGAAACATGTACAATATGTTACAAATTTGAAGAATGTTCTATATGTTACGAATTTGCAAAACGTGGTATGTTACGAATTTTAGCTAGGTGGCTAACATTAGCTAGCTGGCTAACGTAAGCTAGGCTAGGGGGTTAGGGATATGGTTAAGTTTAGGAGTTAGTTTAAAGGGTTAACGTCAGGGTTAGAGGAAGGGTTAGCTAACATGCTAATTAGTTGCAAAGTAGCAAGTAGTTGAAAAGTTGCTAATTAACTCAAATACTAACGTTGTCCGTGATGAGATTCGAACTTGCAACCTTTGGATTGATAGACGTTCATGTTATATGCTCACCCATCCTCCCCGACCAACCACCCTACTTTCGTTTTTGCCTCAAGTAACCATCTGTCTTACGTAACAATACCAAACGTAACATGTCATACTAATTTGAGTGTCTCCGATTTACATTTACTATGTTACATCTAGTCTATGAGACCAGGCTGCGCACACACACACACACACACACACACACACACACACACACACACACACACACACACACACATTTCCTCACACACAATCACACACTTAGACATTTCCTCAAACCCTTCTTCCCTGAGGGTGGGGGCGTTAGATTGGAGGAGGTGGAAGAAGGGCCGTGGGCGAGCGTAGAAGGCAGAGAGAGAAGGAGAAAGACAGGTGGTTGTCAGGTCAGAGCAGGGCACTGAACCAGCTAGACCATTCCTCAAAGCTGGAAGGGAGATGGCTATTAGAGTGAGTGAGTGCCACACTGACAGGCATGTGGGAGGGCTGAAGTGTTTACTGGCCTTTATAGTCAGGCCCTCTCACCGGGCGCCATGGAGTCCTCACAGAGATCAATGTTCAAACTATAAGAGCCAGATTTACTCCATATTTGCACTGGGCAAAGTTCTCACCTGGGTTTTTCAGTTGGGAATATATCAACTACGTCATTCTAAAATGGTATATTAAGGTTAAGAGAATGAATGAGACCTCAAATGGAGGTAAGAATAAAGACAATTGAATGGTTCGGCTTTGTTTTGTATTCTCTGAAAACAAACTTTGGACTGGTACAAAAGCTAGGTTCCTATTGGTAGTTTGGAAGAGAGATGATTTTGGACTTGCAGTGTTCTGAGAGAATTTTGAGCCTGATGCTAAAGGGTCTTCTCTAAACTTACATTTTACATTTTAGTCATTTAGCAGACGCTCTAATCCAGAGCGATTTACAGTTTTAGTGAATGCATAAATTTTTCATACTGGCCCTCCGTGGGAATCGAACCCACAACCCTGGCGTTGCAAGCGCCATGCTCTACCAACTGAGCTACAGGTCAAAGGTCTTCACAACAGAATAGTAATTCCTGGCTGAAGTAAACATCTATTTTCTTACAGTTGTTGTCAGGGATCTTCAGTTGGGTGCAATTATTTTTGGGTACTAAAGATTGACAGGCAGGCTTTTATAAAGAAACAACAGACATATCTAGCCCTGTCAGAGAGGATATTGTTGCCATAGTAGTAACACTAAATAGTTAACCAAATAGCTACCCAGACCATCTGCATTGATCCTTTTTGCACTAACTCTTTTGAACTCTATGCACACACACACTGGACTCTTTTTATTTTTTATTTTTTTTATTTCACCTTTATTTAACCAGGTAAACCAGTTGAGAACAAGTTCTCATTTACAACTGCGACCTGGCCAAGATAAAGCAAAGCAGTGCGATAAAAACAACAACACAGAGTTGCATATGGGGTAAAACAAAACAAAGTCAAAAATACAACAGAAATACATATAATATACAGTGTGCAAATTTAGCAAGTTATGGAGGTAAGGCAATAAAATAGGCTATAGTGCAAAATAATTACAATTTAGTATTAACACTGGAATGATGTGCAAGAGATGATGTGCAAATAGAGATACTGGGGTACAAATGAGCAAAATAAGTAACAATATAGGGATGAGGTAGTTGGGCGGGCTAATTTCAGATGGGCTGTGTACAGGTGCAGTGATCGGTAAGGTGCTCTGACAACTGATGCTTAAAAGTTAGTGAGGGAGATAAGTGTCTCCAGCTTCAGAGATTTTTGCAATTTGTTCCAGTCATTGGCAGCAGAGAACTGGAAGGAATTGCGGCCAAAGGAGGTGTTGGCTTTGGGGATGACCAGTGAGATATACCCGCTGGAGCGCAGACTACGGGTGGGTGTTGCTATGGTGACCAATGAGCTAAGATAAGGCGGGGATTTGCCTAGCAGTGATTTATAGATGGCCTGGAGCCAGTGGGTTTGGCGACGAATATGTAGTGAGGACCAGCCAACAAGAGCGTACAGGTCACAGTGGTGGGTATTATATGGGGCTTTGGAGACAAAACGGATGGCACTGTGATAGACAACATCCAATTTGCTGAGTAGAGTGTTGGAGGCTATTTTGTAAATGACATCGCCGAAGTCAAGGATCGGTAGGATAGTCAGTTTTATGAGGGCATGTTTGGCAGCATGAGTGAAGGAGGCTTTGTTGCGAAATAGGAAACCGATTCTAGATTTAACTTTGGATTGGAGATTCTTAATGTGAGTCTGGAAGGAGAGTTTACAGTCTAACCAGACACCTAGATATTTGTAGTTGTCCACATACTCTAGGTCAGACCCGTCTAGAGTAGTGATTCTACTCGGGTGGGCGGGTGCAAGCAGCGTTCGGTTGAAGAGCATGCATTTAGTTTTACTAGTGTTTAAGAGCAGTTGGAGGCTACTGAAGGAGTGTTGTATGGAATTGAAGCTCGTTTGGAGGTTTGTTAACACAGTGTCCAATGAAGGGCCAGATGTATACAAAATGGTGTCGTCTGCGTAGAGGTGGATCTGAGAGTCACCAGCAGCAAGAGCGACGTCATTGATATACACAGAGAAAAGAGTTGGCCCAAGAATTGAACCCTGTGGCACCCCCATAGAGACTGCCATAGGTCCAGACAACAGGCCCTCCGATTTGACACATTGAACTCTATCTGAACCAGTTGGTGAACCAGGCGAGGCAGTCATTTGAGAAACCAAGGCTATTTAGTCTGCCAATAAGAATGCGGTGGTTGACAGAGTCGAAAGCCTTGGCCAGGTCAATGAAAACGGCTGCACAGTACTGTCTATTATCGATCGCGGTTATAATATCGTTTAGGACCTTGAGCGTGGCTGAAGTGCACCCATGACCAGCTCGGAAACCGGATTGCATAGCGGAGAAGGTACGGTGGGATTCGAAATGGTCGGTGATCTGTTTGTTGACTTGGCTTTCAAAACTTTTGAAAGGCAGGGCAGGATGGATATGGGTCTGTAACAGTTTGGATCTAGAGTGTCACCCCCTTTGAAGAGGGGGATGACCGCGGCAGCTTTCCAATCTCTGGGGATCTCAGACGTTACGAAAGAGAGGTTGAACAGGCTAGTAATAGGGGTAGCGACAATTTCGCGGCTAGTTTTAGAAAGAAAGGGTCCAGATTGTCTAGCCCAGATGATTTGTAGGGGTCCAGATTTTGCAGCTCTTTTAGAACATCAGCTGTCTGGATTTGTGTGAAGGAGAAGCGGGGGGCATGGGCAAGTTGCAGCGGAGGGTGCAGAGCTGGTGGCCGGGGTAGTGGTAGCCAGGTGGAAAGCATGGCCAGCCGTAGCAAAATGCTTGTTGAAATTCTCGATTATTGTAGATTTATCGGTGGTGATAGTGTTTCCTAGCCTCAGTGCAGTGGGCAGCTGGGAGGAAGTGCTCTTATTTTCCATGGACTTTACAGTGTCCCAAAACATGTTGGAGTTAGTGCTACAGGATGCAAATTTATGTTTGAAAAAGTTAGCCTTTGCTTTCCTAACTGCTTGTGTATATTGGTTCCTAACTTCCCTGAAAAGTTGCATATCGCGGGGGCTATTTGATGCTAATGCGGTACGCCACAGGATGTTTTTGTGCTGGTCAAGGGCAGTCAAGTCTGAGGAGAACCAGGGGCTATATCTGTTCTTAGTTCTGTATTTTTTGAATGGGGCATGTCTATATAAGATTGAGAGGAAATTACTTTTAAAGAACAACCAGGCATCCTCTACTGACGGAATGAGATCTATATCCATCCAGGATACCTGGGCCAGGTCAATTAGGAAGGCCTGCTCGCTGAATTGTTTTTGGGAGCGTTTGACAGTGATGAGGGGTGGTCGTTTGACCGCGGACCCGTTACGGACGCAGGCAATAAGGCAGTGATCGCTGAGATCCTGGTTGAAGACAGCGGAGGTGTATTTAGAGGGTAAGTTAGTCAGGATGATATCTATGAGGGTACCCATGTTTACGGATATAGGGTTGTACCTGGTAGGTTCGTTGATAATTTGTGTGAGATTGAGGGCATCTAGTTTAGATTGTAGGATGGCCGGGGTGTTAAGCATATCCCAATTTAGGTCACCAAGCAGTACGAACTCTGAGGATATGGTGTCCGGGGCACAGCTGGGGGCTGAGGGGGGTCTGTAGCAAGCGGCAACAGTGAGAGATTTATTTCTGGAAAGGTGGATTTTTAGAAGTAGAAGCTCAAACTGTTTGGGCACAGACCTGGATAGTATGATGGAGCTCTGCAGGCTCTCTCTACAGTAGATTGCAACTCCACCCCCTTTGGCAGTTCTATCTAGACGGAAAATGTTATAGTTGGGGATGGAAATTTCAGAATGTTTGGTGGCCTTCCTAAGCCAGGATTCAGACACTGCTAGAACATCAGGGTTGGCGGAGTGTGCTAATGCAGTGAATAACTCAAACTTAGGAAGGAGGCTTCTGATATTTATGTGCAGAAAACCAAGACTTTTACGGTTATAGAAGTCAACAAATGATAGCTCCTGGGGAGTAGGAGTGATACTGGGGGCTGCAGGGCCTGGGTTAGCCTCTACATCACCAGAGGAACAGAGGAGGACTAGAATAAGGATACGACTAAAGGCTTTAAGAACTGGTCTTCTAGTGCGTTGGGTACATAGAATAAAGGGGGCAGTTCTCCGGGCGTTGTAGAAAAGATTCAGGGCATTATGTACAGAAAAGGATATGGAAGGATATGAGTACAGTTCAGGTAACCCTAAGCGTTGGGTAACAATGAAAGCGATAGCGTCATTGGAGGCATCGATTGAGCCGGTCTCGGCGTGTATGGGGGGAGGAACAAAGGAACTATATGAGGCAGTTTGAGAGGGACTAGGGGTTCTACATTGAAATTGTATAATAAGAACTAACCCAAACAGCAATAGGCAAGGCATAATTGACATGGGAGAGAGGCATAAAGCAGTCACATGTGTTATTAGAGAGAGCTAAGACACAACTGGAAATAGCGATAACGTTTGGGCTAAGACTAAACAGAATAAACAGGACAGGGTACCGTGTAAAGGAACAGTCCAGCAGGCATCAGCTGTGCAGCTGAGTGATCATAAGGTCCAGTGAACAGCAATATGTGAGTCCGAGAGCAGTTCAAATTGGTGCTTCAGCACAGCTAGCAGGGAGCACAGTTGTAGTTTGCGTGTGCTAAGCGGGCCGGGGCTGGCAGATGGATCTTCGTGGTCGTCGCAACGGGAAGCCTGTTGAAACCACATCAGACTATTTCGTCGGCAAACCAGTCGTGTTGGATCGGGCGGGGCTCAGTGTCAACACTAGGAGGTCCCGTCCGGTTGACAGAGAGGTAGATAGCCGGGAGATGGGCCTGAGGCTAGCTCAAGGCTAACTGGTGCTTGCTATAGGGCAATGGTAATGGTAATCAGCCAACAACAGGTTGCAGCTAGCTAGCTGGTTGTGATGATCCGGCGCTAGGGTCCAGTGATTCCGGCAGAAAGTCCAATAAGCTCTGGGTCGATAGCACGCTGGGTCGATAGCACGCTGTGCAGACTGGCCGACGAATTGTCCAGGCTAGAGCTAGAGCTGGCTGGTGGATAGTGTAGGCCACGGACAATGGTGAAGACGCTAACGGTGACTAATAACAGGTAGCCACTATTTTCAGCTTACGGTTCTTGATGAAAGTTATAAAGAAATAATATAATCCTTTCCACGTTGGGTGAGGCGGGTTGCAGGAAAGTATATTTAGTTAAAGAATGAAAGTAAAAAATTGAGAAATATAGACAAAAAAAACAAGAAACGGGATATTTACACAGGACGAAAAATAAAAGCGACCGCACTGCTACGCCATCTTGGAATATGGGGTGTGTGTGGACTCTACCCACACACTCACACTCCAAAACATACGCTACTGCTACTGTCCATTATCTATCCTGTTTCGTAGTCCCTTTACCCCTACCTATATGTACATATCTACCTCAATTTCCTCGTGCCCCTGCACATCGACTCGGTACTTGTACCTCATGTATACAGCCAAGCTATCATTGCTCATTGTGTATTTATTCCATGTTACAATCTTTTTTATATTATCATTATTTTATATATTTTTTTATTACGCATTGTTGGGAAGGGCCCGTAAGTAAGCATTTCACTGATAGCCTACACCTGTTGTTTACGAGGCATGTGAGAATTAACATTTGATTTGACTTTCTATGAAGCCCATATGCGTAATGCATTATAAACTGGGTGGTTCGAGCACAGAATGCTGATTGGCTGACAGCCGTGGTATATCAGACCGTATACCACAGGTATGACAAAACATGTATTTTTACTGCTCTAATTACGTTGGTAACCAGTTTATAATAGCAATAAGGCACCTCGGGGGGTTTGTGGTATATGGCTAATATACCACGGCTAAGGGCTGTATCCAGGCACTCCGCGTTGCGTCATGCATAAGAACATCCCTTAGCCATGGTATATTAGCCATATACCACACCCCCCCGTGCCTTATTGTTTAAATAAGCTGTTACTATACAATTATAAAGTGGTCAAAAGGAATACCTACGTCAGAATGCTGTTCATTGACTACATCTCAGTATTCAACACCATAGTCCCCTCCAAACTCATCACCAAGCTCAGGACCCTGGGACTGAACACCTCCATCTGCAACTGGATCCTGGACTTCCTGATGGGCCACCTCCAGGTGGTGAGGGTAGGCAACAACACATCTGCCATGCTGATCATCAAAACTGGGGCCCCTCATGGGTGTGTGCTTAGTCCCCTCCTGTACTCCCTGTTTACCCACGACCATGTGCACGACTCCAACACCATCAAGTTTGCTGACGACACGATGGTGGTAGGACTGATCACTGACGATGATGAGGCAGCCTATAGGGAGGAGGTCAGAGACAACAACCTCTCCCTAAACGTCAGCTAAACAAAGGAGCTGATCGTGGACTACAGGAAACGGAGGAGCAAGCACGCCCCCATCCACATCGATGGGGTTGTAGTGGAGCGGGTTGAGAGCTTCAAGCCCCTCAGTGTCCACATCACTAAGGAATTAACATGGTCCACACACACCCACAAAGTTGAGAAAGAGGCGGCTCCTCCTCCTCAGGAGGTTGAAAAGATTTGGCATGTGCCTTCCGATCTTCAAAAAGTCCTCAAATCAAGTCTGAAATTAATAAGTGGAAATTACAAAGTTCAGAAGCCTTTTAAAACCTAAAATACACTACAAGTTTTACATTTCCTGCATAGCAGGAATGTTATCCTGCAACAGGGTGATCAAATTAAGATCCTACATAGAGTGCCATCGGAAAGTATTCAGACCCATTGACTTTTTCCACATTTTGTTACGTTTCAGCCTTATTCTAAAATGGATTAAAGTATTTTTCCCTCATCAATATACACACACAATACCCCATAATGACGAAGCAAAAATTGTTTTTTATGAATAATTGCAAATTTATAAACAATAAAAAACTGAAATATAACATTTAGATAAGTATTCAGACCCTTTACTCAGCACTTTGTTGAAGCACCTTTGGCAGCGATTACAGCCTCGAGTCTTCTTGGGTATGACGCTACAAGCTTGGCACCTGTATTTGGGGGGTTTCTCCCATTCTTCTCTGCAGATCCTCTCAAGCTCTGTCAGGATGGATGGGGTGCGTCGCTGCACAGCTATTTTCAGGTCTCTCCAGAGATGTTCGATCGGGTTCAAGTCCGGGCTCTGGCTGGGCCACTCAAGGACATTCAGAGACTTGTCCCGAAGCCACTCTTGTGTTGTCTTGGCTGTGTGCTTAGGGTCGTTGTCCTGTTGGAAAATGAACCTTCGCCCCAGTCTGAGGTCCTGAGCGCTCTGGAGCAGGTTTTCATCAAGGATCTCTCTGTACTTTGCTCTGTTCATATTTGATGCTGCCACCACCATGCTTCACCGTAGGGATGGTGCCAGGTTTCCTCCAGAAATGACGCATGGCATTCAGGCCAAAGAGTTCAACCTCCCTGACCAAGGCCCTTCTCCACTGATTGCTCAGTTTGGCTGGGCGGCCAGCTCTAGGAAGAGTCTTGGAGGTTCCAAACTTCTTCCATTTAAGAATGATGGAGGCCACTGTGTTCTTGGGGACCTTCAATGCTGCAGAAATGTTTTGGTAACCTTCCCCAAATCTGTGCCTCGACACAATCCTGTCTCGGAGCTCTACGGACAATTCCTTCAACCTCATGGCTTGGTTTTTGCTCTGACATGCACTGTCAACTGTGGGACCTTATATAGACAGGTGTGTGCCTTTCCAAATCATGTCCAATCAATTGAATTTACCACAGGTGGACTCCAATCAAGTTGTAGAAACATCTCAAGGATGATCAATGGAAACAGGATGCAAATTAGCTTAATTTCGAGTCTCATAGCAAAGGGTCTAAATACTTATGTAAATAAGGTATTTCTGTTTTTTATTTTGTATAAATATACAACTATTTTCGCTTTGTTATTATGGGGTATTGTGTATAGATTGCTGAGGATTTTTTATTTATTTAATCCATTTTTGAATAATGCTGTAATGTAAGAAAATATGTAGAAAGTCAAGGGGTCTGAATACTTTCCGAAGGCACTGTGTATTACAGAGTAGTATATATATGTTTTAACTGTATACGCTAACACTACGCTAACTGTGCCTGTCAAGCCTATAGGGTTGCTATTAGCTTAGCGGCTACCGTTACTTTTTTTGGTTACTACATGATTCCATATGTGTTATTTCATAGTTTTGATGTGTTCACTATTATTCTACAATGTAGAAAATAGTAAAAACAAAGAAAAACCCTGGAATGAGTAGGTGTGTCCAAACCTTTGACTGGTACTGTATATATAAAGACAGGAAAATCACGGTTTTTACTGCACTGGGCCTTTAAAGAGGATGAGTGATCACAGCATTTCAAAAAATTGAGTCATAAACAACACACTTAAGCCTGGCATACACTACATGATTTTGGCCCCGATTTTGCTGTCCCAGACTTTTTTTGAGATTGGAGAAAAAATCCCCATGTCGTTGGCTACTCGGGGCGTGCGGCCGTCACCAACGCTTGTTTAATGTGAGCGAGTCATAGACGCAATCTGAGGGCAACCGATCCCGTCTTTGAGCCGTCCCAGATTTTCAAACATGTTTGCTTTTAATGGCACAAAATCTGCAATGCTCTTGTAGTAGGAGATGTGCAACGACAAGTTTTCATAAAGGTGATCAGCAATAGCCAATAATAATATAATATGCCATTTAGCAGACGCTTTTATCCAAAGCGACTTACAGTCATTCGTGCATACATTTTTGTGTATGGGTGGTCCCGGGGATCGAGCCCACTACCTTGGCGTTACAAGCGCCGTGCTCTACCAGCTGAGCTACAGAGGACCACCAATGAGAGCTCGCCAGAGAAGAAGCTAGTGAGATGAAGTTGTATTGGATCACCCAGAATGTGTAGACTCTTGAACAGGAGCGATAACTACTAGTAGTACGTGTTTGGACTTGCCTTTAACCAAAGCGTAAAATCGTTACACCTCTGATGTTCACAAGCAATGTTATTACATTTAAAATGTATTGGTTTGTTATTTCAACTCTGTATGACAAGCCTGAATGTCTGACTGAAAATTGTTTAGGCTGCTTTGAGCCACAGCTCGTTCTAGCTACATAAGAAAATCTAGTAATCACATCAACACATCATAGCCCTGCACACCAACCAGTTCTGGGACCATTGGAGACTTTGGATGCTTGCTCTCACAGTGCTGCTTGAATGTCTATAAAAAAGGTAAAATACAAAATGGAGGACTTTAGCAATCTGTGGCTGAGATTGAATTAAAAGTTGACACAAACGATAAACTAAGTTTTTATGTTCTGGAAAGTTAAATTGAACAGAAACGGTGATGTACTGAACGACCAGTTGAAAAACAGGGAGGTTGTGGGTTGGGGAACGCTGTCAGCATGGCCACTGCCCTTTAAATACGTCACTCATTGCTTCAAGTCACACCTCGCCACACCCACAAAACGGGAGCAAATGTACCTCAAAGTCTGCTCAAGAATGTACAAGAACGTTTTGGGTACAAACTGTTCCACAGCATAGCAAACATTCAAGCGAACTGATCACACCTCTACATTGTTGACCGCACCCACTAATTGGCCACACCGGATCTTAATGACTGCTTGTTTCTTTGAAATGGGGTCTGTTTGAATAAACATAAATGAACAGTTTGTATCAGCACTTTTTTTTTTTTAAGCATGCTAGCTCCATCCTGGTGGCGCAGTGCACTAAATCCATTGAAAGAGATCAGAAGATCATAGGTTTTAATCTCACTGACGCAGTGCCACAATACAAAAAAGAAATATGTTTGCATGATTAATGCCTAAGCAAATTGAAATAGCATTATGCTATATTAGCTATCTAGCGTTCTTACCTGAGAAGAAGCACCTTGCTGGGGGTTCGCCATGATGCAATGTGGCTACAGTGCCTTGCAAAAGTATTAATCTCCCTTGCGATTTTTCCTATTTTTGTTGCATTACAACCTGTAATTGAAATTGATTTTTATTTGGATTTCATATAATGGACATACACAGAATAGTGAAATGAATAACTTGTTTCAAACAATTCTATAAAATTAATAACGGAAAAGTGGTGCGTGCAAATGTATGAATTTTTGCTATGAAGCCCCTAAATAAGATCTGGTGCAACTGTAATACCTTGCTAAAACCAAGTATAGAGTTTATTTGTTATAATTCATTGGTATTAGATTTAAAAGGTGATCAAATAGCTCCTGATTTGTAATGTCGTTAATGCATTTCTTTTGAAGCAATGTTAAAAAAAATGTATGAGTGAATAGTTTGGTTTACTTTTAAGTTTAAGTTTCCCACGTATCTTGTTAAAGTTTTGACCAATGAGGTAACTTGTTAAGTTGTGGCCAATGGGAGAGTGGACTGGTTGCTGGGAAAGAAAAGAGAGGGAAAGGTTGAAAGAAGGGAGAGGAGAGACGTTAGTGGGGTTGGTGAAGGAAAAACGACCAATGGAAACGATAAAGAGAGAAAAAAACCATACCTACAGAGTTTTTTTAAGGGAAATCCTGATTTTATTTCTATAAGAGAGTGTTTATTATTTCGTTAAGAAAGACCTAGTGGAGACTGAAGCTGCCGTCGCATTGTGGAGACATTCGACATCCTAGAGGTTAGCCTAGCATCGTGCAAGACTTGGAGAGAATTGCTTGTGACGATCAACGAGTTCGGGTTTCCAACGGATGTCTGTTGCTGCTACCGAGCACTGGCTGCATTGATAGCTGTGTTCACTGTGGATCTTGTGAGGACACCTGCATGGAACTATTATATTTTGCTGAGGCATTATCTACAAGTAGTGAGTAACTACAAATGTGGGGTGTACTACGGGACTTTATGTATGTCGTAATTTTTTCATGAGCTCCAACGCGCGCCCAGGGTTTAAGCAAGCTTGCAAATAATTTGGACATGGGTTGTGGAAAAATCATTGGGGTTTATTATTTTTATTTCTTTTGATGTGATACATTGAACATTTGATTAATATAGATCTTGAACCTTATGTCTGTTGTATTGGTGGAGTCATTTACTGTTTCAGTTTCATTTAATGCATGGGAAAGCATATCCTTACAATAATAACCAAGTCTATAATCATTCTATCTGAAGTTACTACCCTATTTGTCATTCACCCTAGCAAGTTTACAATAGGGATTCTTATTGGAGATGTCCTTCTCACCTAATATCCCATGCTGTTCAGATATTCTAAATAAGGTAATATTGTGAGAGTCAAATTCGAGCCTGGTGAGAGTGTTACACAACCAATTACCTTCAGAAGTCACATAATTAGTTAAATAAAGTCCACCTGTGTGCAATCTAAGTGTCACATGATCTGTCACATGATCTCAGTGTATATATACATCTGTTTTGAAAGGCCCAAGAGTTTGCAACACCACTAAGCAAGGGGCACCACCAAGCAAGCGCCACCATGAAGATCAAGGAGCTCTCCAAACAGGTCAGGGACAACGTTGTTGAGAAGTACAGATCAGGGTTGGGTTATAAAAAAATATCCCACGGAGCAGCATTAAATCCATTATAAAAAAAATCGAAAGAACATGGCACCACAACAAACCTGCCAAGAGAGGGCCGCCCACCAAAACTCACGGACCAGGCAAGGAGAGCATTAATCAGAGGCAACAAAGAGACCAAAGATAACCCTGAAATTCTTGAGGGAAACCTGTTTCAGTCTTCCAGAGATTTGAGACTGGGACGGAGGTTCACCTTCCAGCAGGACAATGACCCTAAGCAAACTGCTAAAGCAACACTTGAGTTGTTTAAGGGGAAACATTTAAATGTCTTGGAATGGCCTAGTCAAAGCCCAGACCTCAATCCAATTGAGAATCTGTGGTATGATTTAAAGATTGCTGTACACCAGCGGAACCCATCTAACTTGAAGGCGCTGAGCAGTTTAGCCTTGAATAATGGGCAAAAATCCCAGTGGCTAGATGTGCCAAGCTTATAGAGACATACCCCAAGAGACTTGCAGCTGTAATTGCTACAAAAGGTGGCTCTACAAAGTATTTACTTTCGGGGGGGGGGGTGAATAGTTATGCACGCTCAAGTTTGTTTGTTTCACCCCAAAAAATATTTTGCATCTTCAAAGTGGTAGGTATGTTGTGTAAATCAAATGATACAAACCCCCCAAAAATCAATTTTAATTCCAGGTTGTAAGGCAACAAAATAGGAAAAATGCCAAGGGGGGGTGAATACTTTCGCAAGCCACTGTACCTGGGGATGTAAACATCAAGTTGTATGGGTCCTGCCTTCCATTTAGCATTAGGCTATATAAGCTATCTACAAAAGCCATATCTCAGACTGGCCAATAAAAATAAAAGATTAAGATGGGCAGTCTGAGACATGGCTTTTTCTTTGCAACTCTGCCTAGAAGGTCAGCATCCCGGAGTCGCCTCTTCACTGTTGATGTTGAGACTGGTGTTTTGCAGGTACTATTTAATGAAGCTGCCAGTTGAGGACCTGTGCGGAGCCTGTTTCTCAAACTAAACACTAATGTATTTGTCCTCTTGCTCAGTTGTGCACTGGGGCCTCCCACTCCTCTTTCTATTCTGGTAAGAGGCAGTTTGCGCTGTTCTGTGAAAGGAGTAGTACACAGCATTGTACGAGATCTTCAGTTTCTTGGCAATTTTTCGCAGGGAATAGCCATCATTGATTTGCACAAAAAGGGCTTCACAGGCAAGGATATTGCTGCTAGTAAGATTGCACCTAAATCAACCATTTATCGGATCATCAAGAACTTCAAAGAGAGAGGTTCAAATGTTGTGAAGAAGGCTTCAGGGCGCCCAAGAAAGTCCAGCAAGCGCCAGGACCATCTCCTAAAGTTGATTCAGCTGCGGGATCGGGGCACCACCAGTGCAGAGCTTGCTCAGGAATGGCAGCAGGCAGGTGTGAGTGCATCTGCACGCACAGTGAGGCGAAGACTTTTGGAGGATGGCCTGGTGTCAAGAAGGGCAGCGAGGAAGCCACTCCTCTCCAGGAAAAACATCAGGGACAGACTGATATTATACAAAAGGTAAAGGGATTGGACTGCTGAGGACTGGGGTCATTTTCTCTGATGAATCCCCTTTCCGATTGTTTGGGGCATCCGGAAAACACCTTGTCCGGAGAAGACAGGGTGAGCGCTACCATCAGTCCTGTGTCATGCCAACAGTAACGCATCCTGAGACCATTCATGTGTGGGGTTGCTTCTCAGCCAAGGGAGTGGGCTCACTCACAATTTTGCCTAAGAACACAGCCATGAATAAAGAATGGTACCAACACATCCTCCAAGAGCAACTTCTCCCAACCATCCAAAAACAGTTTGGTAACGAACAATGCCTTTTCCAGCATGATGGAGCACCTTGCCATAAAGCAAAAGTGATAACTAAGTGGCTCGGGAAACAAAACATCGAAATTTTGGGTCCATGGCCAGGAAACTCCCCAGACCTTAATCCCATTGAGAACTTGTGGTCAATCCTCAAGTGGCGGGTGGACAAACAAATCCCCAAAATTCTGACAAACTCCAAGCATTGATTATGCAAGAATGGGCTGCCATCAGTCAGGATGTGGCCCAGAAGTTAATTGACAGCATGCCAGGGCGGATTGCAGAGGTCTTGAAAAATAAGGGTCAACACTGAAAATATTGACTCTTTGCATAAACGTAATGTAATTGTCAATAAAAGCCTTTGACACTTATGGAATGCTTGTAATTATACTTCAGTGTAACATGTGACCAAAATATCTACAAACACTGAAGCAGCAAAATTTGTGAAGACCAATACTTGTGTCATTCTGAAATCTTTTGACCACAACTGTAGATATTCCATTAAAATTCAGCCGTTTCCAGCTAAAATAGCCATTTACAACATTAACAATGTGTACACTGTATTTCTGATAATTTGATGTAATTTTCATGGACAAAATAATTGCTTTTCTTTCTAAACAAATACATTTCCAAGTGACCACAAACTTTTGAACGGTAGTTTATATGGACGAGAAATGACTAAGATACAGTCGAATATTATAGAATACAGTATATACATGAGATGAGTAATGCAAGATATGTAAACATTATTAAAGTGACTAGTGTTCCACTTCTTTAAGTGTCCAGTGATTTCAATAGGCAGCAGCAGACTCTAATGTGCTAGTGATTGCTATTTAACAGTCTGATGGCCTTGAGATAGAAGCTGTTTTTCAGTCTCTTGGTTCCAGCTTTGATGCACCTGTACTGACCTCGCCTTCTGGATGATAACGGGGTGAACAGTGGTGAACAGATAACGGTGGTTGATGTCCTTGATGATCTTTTTGGCTTTCCTTTGACATCGGGTGCTGTAGGTGTGCTGGAGGGCGGGTAGTTTGCCCCCGGTAATGCGTACGGCAGACCGCACCACCCTCTGGAGAGCCCTGCGGTTGCGGGCGGTGCAGTTTCCGTACCAGGCGGTGATACATCCTGACAGGATGTTCTCAATTGTTCATCTGTAAAAGTTTGTGAGGGTTTTAGGTGCCAAGCCAAATTTATTCGTATTGTGTGTAGATTGATGAGGAAAAATAAGATTTTAATCAATTTTAGAGTAAGGCTTTAACGTAACAAAATGTGGAAAAAGTCAAGGGGTCTGAATACTTTCCGAATGCACTTTATCTTTCTTACCTGAGAAGAAGCGCCTTGCTGGGGGTCCGCCATGTTGCAATGTGGCTACCTGGGGATGTAAATGTCAAGATGTATGGGTCCCACCTTCCATTTAGCTAGCCAATCTATGGCATTGTAACAAAAAGCAGTGCTATATGATTGGACAGTAAGGCTGCCAATCACATTTGAGTAACATGTCATTGTAGATTTGCGAGTGCACAGAGATCATATCGAGCGAGCATAGGTGAATTCCGAGCGAGCGCAGGCAAGTATACCTTGAGCAGGGAGATGCGTGCTCGACACTTCCTTTCTTGCGCTCATCATTATCCTCTGCGTTCTCGACATGCAAGTGAATTTCCAGGTGTCCTATGGTGCTTGGAGTTCAAAACAGTTAACTCAAACTAAGCTAGAAGTGTTATTAAAAGTCTTATTGAAATAATTTTACATAACCTTGCCTACTAGCTATACTAATGATCTGCTGTCCAAAGGGTAACAGCAAACAGATCAATATCTTCTCGCAATAAAGTTAGAACACTGTTGACTCAAAAAAGAATGCAAAATCAGTCCATCTCTGAAACCTCTCAAAAAGACAGACCAAAATAACGCACTCGAATTGTAAGACTGAAATGACGCCATATTCAGGTCTCGGGTAAGGTTAGCTTATCGAGAGAGCATTGAAGGATGAGTTTGTGTTGTGACTGGGTCATCTCCCTCCATCTGTCTGTGTAGAATGGCCAGATGTGCTGTGGATAAATGGTTATGAAGGACAGATACAGAGAGAGCTCAAAGGCAGAGGTCCCCACATGGCAGGCAACCATATCCCTACCCCACCTATGTTAAGCTTACTGTATGCTTCCCAATCGAAACAGTTTGCGCATATATTAAGATTACTTTTTGAAACGTTTTGGTGTTTGGCAGCGTTGGGCAGGTTTTTTTTTCCGTCTGTCTTGAGGCAGGCTGAAGTTCGGTAGCTGAAAATCTACGCCCCTTCGTCGGTGATTGGTCAACAGTAGGGATTCTTCAATTAAGTGTTTGTTGTTATTCAATGAGAGACTACATGTTTTCAAGCACATATTTTCACTTGAGAAATACTGCACCAAACATCTTACTTAAATGTTAAATTGCGCGAATAAGATCTCCTCCGCAAAAACGCGGAGGAGGTCTTCATAAATTACAGATTTCTTGATTTATCTTCGATTAATGCAGACTATTTTGAGGAAGTGTTATGGCTATGTTATTGTACGGTGTCTCAAGAGGGACAAACAGTAATATTGCAGCTTTTTTCTCATTTTTCAAGCAAATGTCTTGTTATGGGAGTATGTGAGGCACAGACGTTCACTTCGCTTAGCCGAGTTCTAAACTGAACCTAGTATGTGGACGCCTTTACCTTTACTAGTCCTAACCTTGATAAATGCTACCTATTAAAGATGCACTATGAAGATATAGCTCCGCCATTTCCTGGTTGCAAAAATTCGAATAGCTCACCTAATTTCAGTTTATGTGACAAAACAAGCAAGTATAATTTAGTGTATCATTGTACCGCTGTGAAATATATTTTCCATAACCAAAAATATTTTATTTTCAGCTGTTTGAAGCTGGTGTACAAAACTGAAAGTAAAAGACACAAAAACTAAACTTAAGAACGGAAAGCATAGAAATTGCGCACATAGGACAGATCTACCACTTCTTAGACTTGCGTTCAATGAGATTGACAGATCTATAACACACATTTCTATGTGAATTTTGGCGGGTCGCCCAAAAAGTTACATATTGCAGCTTTAAGTCCAGCCATTTAGACTACAATTACACCACATGCTCTGGTAAAAAGCCAAAGCCGTTCAGCTGAGTAGAGCATTATTGGTCACCATAATCAACAGACTCACAGCTAATAAGACTTTACTTTACTTACATTAGAAAAAACACCAATGTCCGAATCACCATACAGACTCCTCCCCATGAATACCCATATAATACTGCTACTCTATCAGATCCAGACCCATGGCTCTCCTGCCCCTCCCAGCATCACAGACTGAGGCAGCCAGTGCTGATATTGAGATGGACAAACTAATCCTCTCCAATAGATTTGTATTCGTAATCTGTTGTCATGGGTGATTTATAGTTCTGGCATTCTAAGTTTCTGCCGGCCATATGTTGGCCCATCCCAACGTCCCCTCACTGGGACCTGCTCAATTAATGATGTTTGGTTACATCATCGAAAGTCAATAAATACCACAAATTAACTTTTAATGGCATCGACTCACGAATATTCCCTAGTTTCTCTCCTGGCTCTCCCAACTTTGCTCACCTAGCAAAACATGCAAGATGTCGATTTGAAAGTGAAAAGCTCTTCGAAGCAATTCTGGGGCCTATTGCACATGCCAAACAGCAACAAAAACAGCCTTTTCTCTTTTCTGTGTTGAGTGTCCGCCAGTTTTGTATTAGGTCCTGTTAGTGTAGCAATTACATTACACCCAAAGATGCCCATTCAGCTGGGGCCACTCTCAATATGTCTCCCAATATGTTAAGTGGTTCATTATCTGTTTAGCCCCTGTAATACCATGGAGATGATTAGCTGTACATCATCAGGTTTGGGATCTCTATGCTGATATCTATAGCCCATTTACACCTGGTTCTGACATACGTCCTGTGTCCTGATCTTGTCCACATTCTGATTGTGCCCACATTTTCAGAAATGTGTCTACACATGTTACTAAAATGTCTTATCTGTGCACTGTCTGCATTGTGACCAGATTTCCTTGTCCCTCCCTGTATTGCAAATTAATTGACAGCTATTCTTTCATAATAATATTTATGTATTTATTTTAAGACACCTCATGCCTTAAGTCAATGGTGCCACCAGGGGGCTCTGAGGTACCGGAACACATTGAGAAAAAAAGTGTCAAACACAACGTAGCAGCCAAGTAGCCTACTATTTATGGTGGTGAAACGGACAGCACTCTCCAAGGTACTAATTAATTCAAAGCATTTTAGACGTCACTGCAGTATGCCCACATATTTAAGTATAGCTGCAGGGCTTACAATAGTCAGAATTTCTTACAGCCTAATTTTCTAGACATCAATGTACAGCAACATTTTTAGAGGACACTGCAGAACACCCGCCATATGCACACATACTCAGCTGTGGGGCTTACAAGACCAGAATTTCATATAATTTTCAGGACATCAATGTAGCAGTAGAACAAATATCACAATATCGGAATATGACTTCAAATAAAATAACTAAATGTAGGTGGGGCGGCAGGTAGCTTAGTGGTTAAGAGCATTGTGCCAGTAATCGAAAGGTCGCTGGTTCTAATCCCCGAGCTAACTAGGTGAAAAATCTGCTGATGTGCCCTTGAGCAAGGCACTTAACCCTAATTGCTCATGTAAGTCGCTCTGGATAAGAGCGTCTGCTAAATGATGTAAATGTAGGCTACAGCAGAACACACATGAGAATAATAATATGAAGCACATATTCATATTACCTTCACAGCACAGAACAAGTTTGTAAAGAAAAAAAATTTCCTACCTTAGTTTTCAAAACCTCCCACAATGACTCTCCCCATGTCAAGTCCATTTAACTCCTGAGAGTCAACTTCATGCTCAAAGCCATGAGCGGGCATGTGGCTGTGATGTTAAGCCTCCTTCTAAGGCTGTTCTGAAGACTCTGCCTGCAGTGTCAAAAAAATAATTATTCATTTTGAGTGTTAACCTGGGTGTCCTCTTTAGCCTTGTCTACAAGGCTTGCTGCCACCAAATGCACCTTGGTTCAGGCATGTTCAAAACCCTTTTTTTTTTTTTTTTTTTTACGTCTGATGCATAGGATGTTCATTTACTGTACATTCCACCCACTCTTTTGCTAGTTTAATCCCCCCAGTCATTTCTAAACCCAAGCTCCCTACCTTTTTGCATGTTGTACAGGCCAACTTTGAATTCTGCATGACAAGCCAGGGGTTATACGTTTGCCTGTTCTTGAACTGCAAATTGCACCTGCTCTGAGCATCGGTGGATGCACTGCCCCACTCCCCCCCCAGCTCACCGTCTCCCTCTGACTCGCTAGTAGGACTACTAGCTAGTGGAGGTGCCGGTGGTGATGCTGAACTGGCGGGAATAGCAGCGCTGCTTGCTAAGGCATCGCCATCAGGAACAGTTTGCCCCTCACTCCTCTCCTCCGGCACTGCCAGTTCTCTGGCTCGTTCTGGGTTAGATTCACCATCTTTCTCTGGATTTTTGGAGCTGAAAAATGTCAAACTCGATTGCCTTTAATTATTTTAAAAAATATTTGGCTTTCCCACAATTCAAATTCAGTAGGGAGACGACTAGACTAGGCTATGTGACGTGATTACATAGGGACCTCTTCATTAGCTGACCACCACTACCAAGACCTGTGTCAAGATCAGTAACTTACCCCCATTGGCCCTCCCCATAACTTCTATGTACACCGAAGGATCCTGCCGCTTTTACATGATGGTCTTTCTGTGGGGCAGGAGAAATAACGAGGAGGCAACTTGATTTAATGCTGATCGCTTTTATTAGAATGTCTACAGTGCGAACTGTGAAATAAATCATGCCGCGAGAGGTACCAGATCTGGGAAAATAGGTGCCGGAACAAGCAAAGTGAAATCTGAGAGCTGCCGGATACTATTCCGGCAGGATCCGGCTCAAATTAAGCACTGTCCAGTAAGTAATATGCTATTCATTTAACCAAATGTTGATAATGCGATCTGTGTGCTCTATTGATGTCTGATCTGAGTTTGATTGGTTATACCTAGGAATTCCAATAGGGGCGCACAGGCTTCCCAGCTCAGTCATTACAAGTGACTTGAAGCCGAAGCTATATCTCCATGTGATTTATTTGTATATTTCCCCTTTCAGGTATGAATGTGATTTCGAATGTATCTGTTCATGTCAAAATGTTACATATGTTACGGTGTCATTTAGTCATTATTATTTGTATGTTTAGACCACTTTGAAATTAGCCATTAGCTGTTTTGCTAGCTAGCTTGCACGAGGTGATTTCTTGATCAGAGCGTGCCCGAGAGAGACCACACGCGCACAGCTCCTGTGTGTGTGGGTGAATGGGATCAATGGAAAACTTTTGGGAAATGTGAATATTTTCTTTTTTATTAGGATGAGTTTGCATACTGATAGGAATTATTATATGTAAAAAACAGGTCAATGGAAGTTCATAATGCTAATTAAAGTTCTTTCTACCTTCATTAGTGTTGTGTATATATATTTCAACAAGTTTTAGTCACCGATAATTAAAACCATGCATTTTAATTTTGAATCATTATTTCTCACATTAATAATGTCATTCGGTGTAATGATAATGGATTTTACAATCATTTGATTATTTACCAGTGTTAGCATTCAGCTGTTTATAGATAGTAATAGTTTGATCTCAACAAACATGTACTGCTTTGAAAATCAAAATTGCATCAATTAATATAATATATTTAGGCTTTTCTACTAACATGAGTTCATTTGTTGATTTTAGCACCAAAAACTTAACGCTAATAAGTGAAAACTTGAAAATGTTCTGCTTTTCTGTAAAGTGGTAAAGATGGTGATTGTATTCTCAGCTTGACTAAACTAAATTATGTAATATGACGTGAAAAACCTGTGTTACACCGTCTGACTGTGGAATCATTATACCAAATGACATACTGTGAGATTCCACATTGGATGATCCTAAAAGACTGTCTCAACAACAAATATGTACTTATTACATACTAAATATGAAATGAGAGGCACTGGCAATCATTTTTAAAATCAGCTTTTTTATAATAATGTAAATGGAGAAAAGGCATATGGAAAAGGCATATCAGAACTCTAATTCATATATGACATGAAGTCAAGATCAATTCATTTTGAAACATTGAAAAGTACAACATTTTGATTGAATAACATTGTCAGCAAAATGTGATGAACTTGGATTGAAAATTAAATTAACAAAATCTTGGTTGGTGTCTTATCCAACTGACAGGACTGAGGATGCTATGAAATAATGACACTGTCCCTGTTTATCATTTGGAATGTTGGTTTAAAACTTAAAGTAACTTTTTTTTTTTTACTTAATATTTTCTCTTCACATTTGACTTCTGTTACATAGCCTTGTAACTATCACTTTAAATTAAGCTACAAAGTATCCAATCTGTGGTGAACTCTCTCCATGTTAGATGGAGCCTTTGAGTTACCACATATCTTTGAATTTTTCCCAGTCCGGGCTGCATAGTTTTGAGCTGCGTTTGGTGGATGGCTCTGACTCTGAGATGACTGCTTTCACGTCAGATATGTAGTAAAAGATCACATCGCTTGTTTATGGCCACATGAATGAGTTATTTCCCAAAGTTTGTCTCATGCAGCTCACCTCAATTGAATTCCCCACCAGATCAAGGACTTGGCCGACGAAAGGTTGGTCATCATACATCACAATAAACTTCCCAACTAAATCTGGTGTGGTTTTTTTGTGCAGGCTGCAGTGTTGACTATGAGCTTGAGGTGGCAGGCTCCTCAGATCCTTCTTGATTGAAGTCCACCTCATTTGGACCGTTGCAGTCACAATGTCTCTCTCTGCGACTGCAGAAGCAGGACAGCTCACTGTGACTTATCTTCCAAGGGGTTTGTGAGGCGATCTGATTTATTTTCATGGTGCCTTTAACCACTTGCAACTGACTCGGCCCTGCAGATATCCGGAAGTACTTTATGCTTGAGCTTGTGTTCTCCTTTAGTTTGCTGTACAGATATTTTGGGGTCTGGATATTTACATTTACATTTACGTCATTTAGCAGACGCTCTTATCCAGAGCGACTTACTTGCTCCCATTTTCACCATGTCATCAGCTCTACGTTTGACTGCTGTACCGACTCCATCAGGAGCATCTTTACCATGCGCCTTTTCTGAGAAGTTCCATGTTACTTCTTTGAATCCCCAAAGTAATGGAAGTGTGCTGAATAGGTAAACGTTTATTTTGTTCCTGTACTGTGTGACAGGACCGTCACTCATGAAGTGAAGAGTAGTTAGAGGGATTTTGCCCCACTTCCTAGTATGTATGGTGGTCTGTTTTCTGCTCCCTCCAAAATGGAAAGTCTGAACCTCTGTGTGCAATTTACATGCATAGTTTTCTGAGAAGTCCATGTGAAGAACTACCTCATTGTCACCGATGTTTTCCTTAGATTTCGTCACTTGTAAACTTGATGAAGCCAGATGAAATGGTGCTTGGCGAGCAGGTCCAGTTTTAGATTCAGGATTCTGTCCAGACCTGCCATGTTCCTGTCTTAGTTTTTTTTCACAAAGTTTGAACGTCTTTTCTTCAGTGCTGGTCTTATCTCTTTCCCATTGCTGCCATGTGGTATTCACTTCAGACAGAGATAGTTATACCTCACTTTAACAACAATTTGCACAGACACGATACATACAGTCATTGCTATTAGGGTCACACTATGGAGGCCAGCAGCTCTGAGATGCATAAGGTTTTCAAATATCCACTTTGGTTCAGTTTGACAACAAGGAGCTTGACATTTTAATGATCAATGCATGCACAAGTGTTGCGATCACTTGTTTTTGGTTCTGTGACTTAAAAGGGACACAAACGCACAAACTGTACGACAGGGAGAGTTATTTTTGTTGCCCTTTCAATGGTTTGAGAAGGACTTGTCTCTAAACTTTCTCTTTGTGCTTCGTTACGGTGTCTTTCTCCCTAGGAAGAAGTCTGCTATTTTCTTCCCTACACAG
The DNA here is from genome assembly GCF_020615455.1 of Coregonus clupeaformis. Lineage (NCBI taxonomy): Eukaryota > Metazoa > Chordata > Actinopteri > Salmoniformes > Salmonidae > Coregonus > Coregonus clupeaformis. The sequence continues at coordinate 1,949,577 of NC_059227.1, forward strand.
GAATTGAGTGGCCTGTGCCTTCTCTGCTGCCAGTTTCTTTCTCCCTCTTTGCTTGTATTTCTCATTCACAGTTCTCTTTTTCCCTTCTATGCATATTCTCACATTTTCTCACATTTTCTTTTTGACTGTGAAAGTTGCATTTTAAGTCTGATCATTTGTTACTTGTGTCTTTTCTTTACCCAACTGCGTGCATCGCCTGGATATCTTCTCTACATCACTTCTCTCTGGGGTTGATGAAGCAAGTGGTTGTCCCTGCTCTGTTGGTGGCTTCTCAGGTGGGTGCTGTGTAAGTGGTTGGCTTTGGTGTGGAGTTGAGGGCTGAGGTGGGTGCTGCTGTTGAGCTTGTGGCTCTTGTAGATGTTGATCAGGGTGCTCCTCAAGATGGTCACCATCCATGGACACTGGAGTGAGGTTCATCACAGCATGCATCTGCCTCAATTTTTCCCTCTGACTCCTCTGGGTTTTCCTCCATTTATCCCTTAACTTTTCAACTGCAGAGGTCGTCATCTCCCTAACAGGGCGATGGTCTATGTGTCCATCCTCCTTACGTCTGCGGTAGCTAAGCACAAGACAAATATAATTACAGAGATATAATGCAGGCTATAGTAAAAAATTACTTCCATTACATGAATATTTCCTAAATGCTGTTGTAAACATCCGTTGAGTAATCACCCACAGCTTAGTACTGCAAATTAGTGTGAACCTAATTGAACTTAGTCTTAATTCAGGTTTGCTGGTTACTGAACTGCACTTTTCACTTAACTGCATGACCAATATAATACCTTGCTTTCCTACTTAGAAGCCACTCTTCCCTAACTAAAGGATCTGAGTTCTCCCAGGCCCTGAACCGTGCAGCCCTCTCTTTCTTGGATAGAGGCATCGATAAGGACAAATATGCCCTCAACATCCCAACTACCTCATCCCTATATTGTTATTTATTTTGCTTTTTTGCACCCCAGTATCTCTATTTGAACATAATCTCTTGCACATCTAGCATTCCAGTGTTAATACTAATTGTAATTATTTTGCACTATAGCCTATTTATTGCCTTACCTCCATAACTTGCTACATTTGCACACACTGTATATATATTTTCTGTTGTATTTTTTTTGACTTTATGTTTTTTTTACCCCATATGTAACTCTTTGTTGTTGTTTTTATCGCACTGCTTTGCTTTATCTTGGCCAGGTCGCAGTTGTAAATGAGAACTTGTTCTCAACTGGCTTACCTGGTTAAATAAAGGTGAAATAAATCATAACTAAATCTAAAAAATCTAAACTGTATTGATAAAGCATTAATAAAACATTATGAAAATAATTAAGTGCTTATGACTTGAATAGGTCACTTCACAAAAACAAAATAATAATGACCATGTTGTCATTTTTTATTACATTGTGAAAAACTAAAGTAAAGAAAATATACCTTAAATATGTTAATAAAACATACATATATACACACATTCCCTAAAAGCTTAACAATAGTCATAAAAACGCAAAAACGATATATGTGTCATGCGGAGTAACGAATGACATTGTGGTATAACAGTTATACAGAATGACAATCGTTACTCCGTATGACAAAAAAACAGTTTTACTTATTCTACAGGCAATTGCTTGGCCACCTATGAAAAAACTATGACCTTGATCTACAGCTTTTTACTGTCATCTTTCACATCAAATATTCCATTTTTAAATAAAAAATGAATGTTTAAGCGTTGTACCGTATGACACAGGAGTTTGTATCATAGTGCACCAGTGACCGAAAAGGTGAAATTATCAACATTTTAGGAGAGACTTATTGACCTTCATGTGCTGTGTGGGGGTCCTTCTGAATCTTCTTTCTGATGCAATATCCTGTCATGTGACTATTGCAAAGCATTATGGTCTGAAATGGCTCCTGAATAACATTGGGATGTCATTCAATGTAGGGACAAAAGTCTTTCAAGGATAAAAATGTGACAGTTTAGGATCCTTACCATCATTTTTAATTATCATCAATACAGATACCCTCACAAATATGCCACGGGAGTTTTTAAATTTTTATTGGGGTTGACATTTGAGCATTTTTGCATGTTGATTTTAGTTGTGGACAGTTACTCCGAATGACATTTTGGTACCTCTGAGCGCTATTGCTCCCCAAATTCCCATTATTCATAATGAATACTCTTATAAGCCAATACATAGGGGAAAATTAAGTCTTATAATGCTGTGTTTATAAAAATGCTTGTTTTTGTAATACTGTAAATATGCTTTGGACACCAAAATGGACACGTCACGTCATTGACCCAAATATAGGAACAGTATATACAAGGATAATTCATGATGATAATAAATAGTGGGATATGTGATGCATAAAAAAAAAGGTACAAAGATTTGTCATTACATTTCATAGTGTCAATTTAAAGAGGGATACTAAAAAAGTATTAATTGAGCCATTGTAATCTATAAATAAGAAGACTGGTTTATTGAACAATTGTAACAGCATTGTAATTTGAGAGAAGATATTTTGTGCATTTGTGAATCATTCTATTGTGTACCTATGGTTGATTTTTATATGGAAAACACTCATTACAAGTGACTTGAAGCCAAAGCTACATCTCCTTGCAATTTCTATATATAAACTCATCAAAAAAAGAAACAGCCGTTTTCAGGATCCTGTCTTTCAAAGATAATTCGTAAAAATCCAAATAACTTCACAGATCTTCATTGTAAAGGGTTTAAACACTGTTTCCCATGCTTGTTCAATGAACCATAAACAATTAATGAACATGCACCTGCGGAACGGTCGTTAAGACACTAACAGCTTACAGACAGTAGGCAATTAAGGTCACAGTTATGAAAACTTAGGACACTAAAGAGGCCTTTCTTCTGACTCTGAAAAACACAAAAAGAAAAATGCCCAGGGTCCCTGCTCATCTGCGTGAACGTGCCTTAGGCATGCTGCAAGGAGGCATGAGGACTGCAGATGTGGCCAGGGCAATAAATTGCAATGTTAGTACTGTGAGACGCCTAAGACAGCGCTACAGGGAGACAGGACGGACAGCTGATCGTCCTCGCAGTGGCAGACCACGTGTAACAACACCTGCACAGGATCGGTACATCCGAACATCACACCTGCGGGACAGGTACAGGATGGCAACAACAACTGCCCGAGTTACACCAGGAACGCACAATCCCCCCATCAGTGCTCAGACTGTAAGCAATAGGCTGAGAGAGGCTGGACTGGGTGCTTGTAGGCCTGATGTAAGGCAGGTCCTCACCAGACATCACACAACCCACCATCGCTGGACCAGACAGGACTGGCAAAAAGTGCCCTTCATTGACGAGCCGCGGTTTTGTCTCACCAGGGGTGATGGTCGGATTCGTGTTTATCGTCGAAGGAATGAGCGTTACACCGAGGCCTGTACTCTGGAGCGGGATCGATTTGGAGGTGGAGGGTCCGTCATGGTCTGGAGCGGTGTGTCACAGCATCATCGGACTGAGCTTGTTGTCATTGCAGGCAATCTCAACGCTGTGCGTTACAGGGAAGACATCCTCCTCCCTCATGTGGTACCCTTCCTGCAGGCTCATCCTGACATGACCCTCCAGCATGACAATGCCACCAGCCATACGGCTCGTTCTGTGTGTGATTTCCTGCAAGACAGGAATGTCAGTGTTCTGCCATAGCCAGCAAAGAGCCCGGATCTCAATCCCATTATGCACGTCTGGGACCTGTTGGATCAGAGGGTGAGGGCTAGGGACATTCCCCCCAGAAATGTACGGGAACTTGCAGGTGCCTTGGTGGAAGAGTGGGGTAACATCTCACAGCAAGAACTGGCAAATCTGGTGCAGTCCATGAGGAGGAGATGCACTGCAGTACTTAATGCAGCTGGTGGCCACAACAGATACTGACAGTTACTTTTGATTTTGACCCCCCCTTTGTTCAGGGACACATTATTCCATTTCTGTTAGTCACGTCTGTGGAACTTGTTCAGTTTATGTCTCAGTTGTTGAATCTTGTTATGTCATTCAAAAATTTACACATGCTAAGTTTGCTGAAAATAAAGGCAGTTGACAGTGAGTGGACGTTTCTTTTTTTTGCTGAGTTTATTTCCCCCTAACATTAGCACCAGGTATATGGTTACATAATTTCGGTAACTTTCCCAAAATTCCCTGGTTTTCTATAAATTCTGGTTGAAAGATTCCCCGGAGTCAGTAGGGAATCATTAGGAAATCTGGAAAACCTCAGAATTTTGGGAATGTTACCGGAATTTTGCATCCCTAACCAGGTATAAATGGGGCTTATGTGACAGTGGTCCAGAAAACCACACAGATGGTGCTACCTCCTGTGTAGAAGTGCTGAGCTCCTGTGCAGAGTTCTATCAGCATTGGCAGGGCCTCAGTGTTTAACTCTGGGTGAAGGAGGAGGTTGAGGAGGAGAAGGGAGGGTAAGGACGCTCCATGTCCACTCTCTGTCCCTGTCAAGGCCCCTTGCATCTCACCACCTCTGCTGCCATATTGGTTCCCTGAGGCTCTCTCTGTGTGACACACATCCTGTTTGACAGGAAGTAGGTAGGTGTTGAGGGAAGAGGGGCTGCATCTTGCTATTAGACTCTGGATAAGAGTAAGTCAGAATATTGGATAGATAAATTGAGATCTATTCTAACCAGGATCAAAAGGTAAATTCTCCTTTCATTCGATAGGAGACATGCTTACTTGAACGTAGGTATTTAGTGTATTGTGAACATTAAATCACTCAGAAGAAGCTCCTCCTAGGAACTTTCAGAGCATTTTAAAATCATATAAATGCTCATGTTTTAAACGTCTCTGAGCTAACTACTATTTTAGCTATCCCCTATGGAACTATAGCAGGATGATAGACGTTTCTCTCATTGAATAGTTTATCTCCCATTGATCTAATGATTACCATGCTAACCGAGCTGTCAGCTCTGGCATCTGGTGTCAGTGATTCAGCCAGGGAGACAGAAAAGAGAGGGAAAGACACTTATTATCCACAGCCATGCAGCCTCTCCTTACTTTCATCTCTCCCCAGCTAGCACGTGGTTCCTTGGAAGTTGTGGGAACGTATGTTTTTGGTTTCACATTGGTTGTGGGAACGAAACCATTTACATTTACTGACCGGTAAACGGAATGTTTATTAAACCTTGGTGAGAGCGTGCTTGTCCTATGGTTATTTTGCATACAACCTTCCCACAACTTTCTGGGAATGGTGCAGGATAGTTGCTTGGCTTTGGAACATTCTCAGCACATTTAACCCTGACGCGTACTATCACATATTTGTAATCATTGTTGGGTGGTCCCTGCAGCGTACCATTGCAAATATGTGATCGGAACAGTAGCAACAGAATATATGATGAAACAAACGCGTCTAAACAGTAGTGTTGTCTGAAAAGCATCTAAACAATGTGTTGTACTGATGGGAAATAAAGGTCTTCACAACTTTGTGCCTCAATTTCACCTTTTAATGTAAAAGATAAATGCAAACTTCATCATCCAAGCATCACTCGGAACACATCCACAGCCAAACACATTCCATAAACCATACACATAAATAATATGTTGCGCTGACAAAAAACAAAACATAAGTTAGGTTGTTAACAGCTAGACTTGTTTACAATGTACCGCATCTCTGGTGAGCACAAAGGAGAAATGTAATATTGTTTAGAAAAGAGATGCATGTCAGCTAAGCTAACAGCAGCTAAATTCTTTATGATGGCAGCCATGTTTGTTTATGTTTGACAAGTGAAAACTCCCAAATCCCATTCACTATAAAAGGCAAGTAAAACAAAGTCAGAGATAGCTGCGCCCATTGCCCGAAAATTATGAACTTAGTTTGGCCATTTTTCAGCATATTACAAATCTTCGATTTACTTGTTACAGTGTATACAAGAACCGGATCACATGACTTGATAAGTAATTTACAGTTTGACAAATCACAAAGCAAAAAACATTTTATCACCTCACAGATCACCCCAGAACTGGCAACCCTGAGTAATGATAAATTGTAACTAAGTCAGTCGAGTGAACCATCCCTTCACCTCATTTTGTTATAACATCTTTGGTCTGACAGACGTTTACGTGACAACCAGAATGCATTGTATGATGTCAACAAGCATGCCGCCACACATAGCTGGCATTTAGCTTAGCATTAGCTCATCATAATCAGTACAACCTTCCAAAAAGTATTTTAAACACATCATGTGTTTCCATTACAATCTATGCAAGAATCAGGATGCATGATTTGTCACCAGTACTTGTGAATAAAACAGTAAATACATTATGCTACATACATACATACGGTGTACTACAGTAGAAATGACAACACGATATACATAAACTATAATGATAACGTAGTAAGGCACTGATAGGAACGCACAAATGTTCAAAGTTATTATTAGTAAGAAAAACAATAATGAAGGCAATGCGGGCGCCAGCCAGAAAATGTGCCAGGGGGAAAAGTTTGTGCAATTTCTGTTCTGACTGGAGATGCGCAAATGTCTGCATACTTGATCTGGGGAAACACTGGGGAAGTGTTTGGGCTCTCGTTGAAGAGAGAAGTTTGTTCTGCTCAGTAAAGCCTCAAACATAAATTGACCGCAACAGTGAAAATGGGCTACTTCTATGTGAATTAATGAGGCGGAAAACACCTCAATTAAAAAACGATTAGAAAATAATTAGAAATTGACAAGTTGAAACACAGCCTATAGATAATTAGCAGGCAGCCTGCCCTAAAATAAACGGTCAGGAAACGTATGGCTTTGTTCCTACCACCAATGTGAAAACATTTTCTTAACACGAAATGTACAAGGTTATTTGGAGTTTTAAGAATAACTTCCTTAAATCTTCCACTGAATGTTTCAATAACACTGCTAGCTTATTTGGGGTTAACTTTTTTGAATTCCAAGCACAGATAGGACACATGGAAATGTGTTAGATAATGCAATGGTGGCTGTGGCTGCTTTGACTTGTGAACGGTATATTTTCTGTAATACACCTGATAGTCACTATATGTTTTTGGTTCTTCCATCCGTAAGCCCCCTACATTGAGTCTTAAAACTGCCAGCACACTACTGGAACGAAAGAATGTTGTCTAAAAGGAGTTGCAGTGTGTATATTATTTGTAAATTAACCCTGGAAATCATATTTTTCCATTCCATTGTGTGGGTTGTTATCTTACAGTTGATGTAAGTAATTTGGGCTAATCATGTCTTTCCACTATCATCAAGCTGTAATGATAGATATTTTTGAAAATTCAACATCTACTCTGTCTGCACAGCTTCTCAGGCAACCACCACAGCAGGAATGCTGTGATACAAAATCAGTTTTTCCGAAGGCAAATAAGGGTGGGATATGCTGTGAAGCCTGTGAAGAAAGACCCAACATACTGTAAGTCATAGTTATTCCTTTCAAATCTGCATCAACTGAGCATTTCAGGCATACAAAAATTCAAAATACAAACATTGAACAGTTCACCAAAGTGCACAACCAAATATAGCATATTTCAAATTGAGTACTTCAAAAACCCCAGAAAACACATTGTAGAATGAGTAGATGTTCGCTGCTCTGGCACCCCAATGGTGGAACAAACTCCCTCACGACGCCAGGACAGCGAAGTCACTGACCACCTTCCGGAGACACTTGAAACCCTACCTCTTTAAGGAATACCTGGGATAGTATAAAAGTAATCCTTCTACCCCCCCCCCCCCAAAAAAAAAATACAATATATATACAGTGGGGAAAAAAAGTATTTAGTCAGCCACCAATTGTGCAAGTTCTCCCACTTAAAAAGATGAGAGAGGCCTGTAATTTTCATCATAGGTACACGTCAACTATGGCAGACAAAATGAGGAAAAAAAATCCAGAAAATCACATTGTAGGATTTTTTATGAATTTATTTGCAAATTATGGTGGAAAATAAGTATTTGGTCAACAACAAAAGTTTCTCAATACTTTGTTATATACCCTTTGTTGGCAATGACACAGGTCAAACGTTTTCTGTAAGTCTTCACAAGGTTTTCACACACTGTTGCTGGTATTTTGGCCCATTCCTCCATGCAGATCTCCTCTAGAGCAGTGATGTTTTGGGGCTGTCGCTGGGCAACACAGACTTTCAACTCCCTCCAAAGATTTTCTATGGGGTTGAGATCTGGAGACTGGCTAGGCCACTCCAGGACCTTGAAATGCTTCTTACGAAGCCACTCCTTCGTTGCCCGGGCGGTGTGTTTGGGATCATTGTCATGCTGAAAGACCCAGCCACGTTTAATCTTCAATGCCCTTGCTGATGGAAGGAGGTTTTCACTCAAAATCTCACGATACATGGCCCCATTCATTCTTTCCTTTACACGGATCAGTCGTCCTGGTCCCTTTGCAGAATAACAGCCCCAAAGCATGATGTTTCCACCCCCATGCTTCAAAGTAGGTATGGTGTTCTTTGGATGCAACTCAGAATTCTTTGTCCTCCAAACACGACGAGTTGAGTTTTTACCAAAAAGTTATATTTTGGTTTCATCTGACCATATGACATTCTCCCAATCCTCTTCTGGATCATCCAAATGCACTCTAGCAAACTTCAGACGGGCCTGGATATGTACTGGCTTAAGCAGGGGGACACGTCTGGCACTGCAGGATTTGAGTCCCTGTGATCACCGTTCTTGTGATCATTTTGACCCCACGGGGTGAGATCTTGCGTGGAGCCCCAGATCGAGGGAGATTATCAGTGGTCTTGTATGTCTTCCATTTCCTAATAATTGCTCCCACAGTTGATTTATTCAAACCAAGCTGCTTACCTATTGCAGATTCAGTCTTCCCAGCCTGGTGCAGGTCTACAATTTTGTTTCTGGTGTCCTTTGACAGCTCTTTGGTCTTGGCCATAGTGGAGTTTGGAGTGTGACTGTTTGAAGTTGTGGACAGGTGTCTTTTATACTGATAACAAGTTCAAACAGGTGCCATTAATACAGGTAACGAGTGGAGGACAGAGGAGCCTCTTAAATAAGAATTTACAGGTCTGTGAGAGCCAGAAATCTTGCTTGTTTGTAGGTGACCAAATACTTATTTTCCACCATAATTTGCAAATAAATTCATTCAAAATCCTACAATGTGATTTTCTGGAATTTTTTTTCTCAATTTGTCTGTCATAGTTGACGTGTACCTATGATGAAAATTACAGGCCTCTCTCATCTTTTTAAGTGGGAGAACTTGCACAATTGGTGGCTGACTAAATACTTTTTTTCCCCACTGCAGCAAGGAGTACCCCAGCTCTGCTAAAACCATTGACAACTGTTACGGATACAGGTATCCTGTGTTTTTGTGTGTTTCTCTCCTTCTGCCCTAATCACAGGTGTCCTGTATGTTCCTGATTGGTGGTCGTTGAGGTGTCTGCTGATTGGACCAATCAGTGAACATTCCTGTGCATTGCACCACCTGTTACTCGTTTGTTCAATCACACAGCCCATTGTATAAAAACCAGTCTTGTGTTTGTTGAGAGAGAGAGAGAATATTTCCGGATGTGAGTATGGACACGGTGGTGTCCTGTTTTTGGTTACTCACTAAAGTTGCTGTTTATTATGATTGGTAATTCTGTTAGACTACTGCTTTGTTATGTGAGTGCGGATACTGTTGTGTCCTGTGTATTGTGTACTACTTAATTGCTGATTACCCTGTTTGGTAGCGTTGTGTGTTTCTGGGAAAAGGGGAGTTTAAGCTAGTTGCCCTTGGGCGTACATTACCCGTAGGAAGAAATCTGTCTAAAAACACTAGTTAGACCTGAGCGGACCACCCACTGTACTTTTGTATGACTAGCAGTAGCCTAGCGGTTCTTCAGGCAGGCTAGATCAGTTTAGGGGGTTTTACACTATTGTTTCATTTCTTGGGTCCTGCTCAGCCCTTTTTCCCAAACCCTTACCGTGTGTTCTGAAATAAACCATTTGTGTTTGACGGTAGTTCATGGTTGTTGTGTCACATTTGTTCTCACTGCTCCATGCCACACTCCTAATTTGCATAATTTATGTTACGGGTCTCATGTCCATCCACCCTAGACGTTTAGAGCCACGGGGTTCGTAACAACAACTGTGTGTCGTTTATAGTTTTGTTCAGTATAATTAGCTAGCCAATTTGACGAAAATGTTAGGCCTACCTAGCGAAGTTAGCTATGTTGGTTGGAGAAAAAAGTAAATTAGGTCTACTTACCACTATGTTTAGCCAACTGTGCAAAGTTTCTACCACCGGTAGCTTGCAAAGTAAACATTCTCAGCTAACAGCACATCGGCAAATGCGCCCTTATGCTGCTTGACAGGCAGACCCGACAAAGGATGGTAAATTAACCAAAACCAGTTCTGACTATGCTCTTCAAGAGGTGATGATATTACAGCCAAATGATTTACATTTATTTAACAATCCCTTGAAAAACGACATGCAGTTGTCAATGGTTTTAGCGGAGCTGCAGGTCTCCTTACCCTCCCAGCAGGCAAATCGAACGCTCTGCACCTTGTGGTCGATCTCCAAGGCATTCCTAGTCGATCACCAAACATTTCTGTAAAAAACCCAACGATAAAGCTTTGCGCTCCTATTTTTTATATTCATTTCGCACTGGTGACGGTAGGTGCACTTGATTCAGCAGCCCTAGCACCGGGAAGGCAAAGGTGGAACTCCGCCTAACCAGCAGGCCCAGATAGCAAATCAAGTGCACTTGTAGGTCTACCACTGGCCAATCAGATTACCATGTCTGCACAGGCAAAATATGCAGTGCAACTTAAGTTTCGCCATCAGCTGGAAGACTGTGTTCCCTTTTCTCAGCGGAGGGAGGGAGAGAGGAGGGATGGTGAGTCAGCCTCACCGCTGCTCCCTCCCCTCAGACTGACCATCAGATGCAGCCCATCAGTCCAGTGAAAAAAAATATATATATATATATAATTTCAAAATGGTCTGAGAAGAACATTGACAGGGCAATTCAAGCACAGCCAATATGCAGTGATAATGTATTGGGTCTATAGCCTACTGCACAAACCTCATTGCTACAGAACTGTTTTTAATTGGTTAATGTTGCATAGGTTTATGTTTAAGTCATGTAAAAAAAAAAAAAAGTGATCTTGACTCAAAAGGTTGGTGACCACTGCTCCGCACTGTAGTGTCCCTTGAATTATGGATGTTATTTGATTTTAAAAACCCAATATAAACACAATGTGGATACAATGCATTTAGACATTTGTTGAGAATACCACAACTTTTAAAATGTATTTATGTTGTGGTCCTAGTTCAAACATGTTAACAGCTTACCCACATGAAAAAAATACTATAGGAAACTATGGTCTAAATATTGTAGTATTACTATATTTATACTGTACTGTTTTTGCAGACTTTAGTATTCACTGCAGTGTTTGTGGTCATGACTAGTATACTGTAGTATTTCTGCAGACATGACTATAGTATGTTGTAGTAACACCTGCCGACTAGGGTTAGCTAAAATGGCACAACTACAAGACTATTTAATGAGGAGAACGTCAACAGTTCTGAACAATGCAACAGACCAGACAACACCTTAGCAAAACTATAACAATTGTAACATCTAAATGTTAGACAGGTTCTAGGCCCATTAAAGGGAAACAGTACAGAAGCAGATATAAAGAACAAGCAAAGTCTATTAAAGCTTAGAGGATTAGGTTTGTTTGTTTGACACACATTAACAAGAGTACACGAAAATTACTTCTTAGATCTGATACGTCCACTAGATAGCTTTCTGAAACAGTGCTTTCAGAGACTCAGCTGACCAAGTTCACAAGATGACCAAAAACAGTGACAAACAATACTGTACTTCTGATGGTAGAAAATAACAGTTAACCACTGCATTTATATAAACAGAAACTTTAGAAATACAAATTACTTTACTGAAAGCAGTGGTGGTCGGTTACGTTTAAGATGAGGACAATAATTTTTGTAATGAGCATGGCCTTATTCACCCAGCTCAATGTAACATCGATAGGTTTAGGCTACTACATGATACTTTAATTTTCCCTATACCCAACATGAGGTTGCTACATCCTAGCCTTAAATGGCTAGGTACTGGGCCCGTGTAGCTCAGTTGGTAGAGCATGGCGCTTGCAACGCCAGGGTTGTGGCTTCGATTCCCACAGGGGGCCAGTATGAAAAAAAAATCAAATGTATGCACTAACTGTAAAGTCGCTCTGGATAAGAGTGTCTGCTAAATGACTAAAATGTAAATGAAAGTTTACAACGCCGGTGCACAGGTCGAGCGTAAAATGTGAGTAATCAAGGTAACAGACAGTGACACATTCAATACTGCCTTGCACTCTCTTGCCTGCATCTAGCTGATATAGGGTGTAATCATTAGTCCAACAGTTGCAACCTAGAGTTTCTATTGGATAAATAGAATCGGAGGAATGAATAGCCTACACCCCTGATCACACTCAAACACAGTTCACATTCATAGCAGCCACATACAAACAGCATAATCAGTTTGTATAATTCCTTCTCGCATCTCTGCGCTCTCCTCCTCTCGCCTTCAGTGCACAACACATCAGCTGTCTGTGACCCGCTGCAAGCAGTTTAGCAGTTACACCGGCGGCCCCCGGTGGCAATAAATTAATAAAATCAAAAGCTTACCTTGACTTGGAAGAGTTCCCGTGTTGGATAGCCATAGCCAGCAAAGCATCCGTCTCTGTTTGAGACAGGTGTTTGAGTAGGCTGAACTAGCTAGCTGCATTCGCTAGCTAAGTGATTTATTTTTTTATTATATATATATCTTGCTTCTCCTTCATTTATTTTTTATTTTTTTTCTAAACTGTTCAACTATTGTCTTTCTCTCTCTTTGAGTCAACTACTAATGACATGTTATGCACTGCAGTGCTAGCTATCTGTAGCTTATGCTTTCAGTATTAGATTCATTCTCGGATCCTTTGATTGGGTGGGCAACATAGTTCATGCTGCAAGAGCTCTGATAGGTTAGAGGCTGTCCTCTGGAAGTTGTCATAATTACTGTGTAAGTCTATGGAAGAGGGTGAGAACCATGAGCCTCCTAGGATTTGTATTGAAGTCAATGTACCCAGAGGAAGGAAACTTGCTGTCCTCTGACTACACCATGGCTACTGTAGACCTTCATTGCAAAACGGTTTTAATCAATTATTTGGTGTCTTGAATATATTTAGTATAGTTTTATTTAAAAAGGATAACTTTAATGTTTCACTATTTTTATGAAATTCACTGAATAGGCACATTAATAAACTCACTGATGGTCAAACTCAACACATACCATTCAGAACCATCAACCACACCCCAACATTTTTTTCAAGATGGCATGGTCACAAAATGATTGCTCACAGAAATAAACCAAGAGCAACAAAGCCATACAGCCTATACACAAAGGACCTTCCAGGTACAAAGTTCTCACCTGAACATGACCAAGGGGTGCTTTTATACATTTCCTGCATGTCCTCCCCTAATAAGAGTACCCAGAGTAACTGACCAAAACTTTGGTTCCTAGCCTGTCTGTCACAATATTTTTCAGTTACAAGATTGTAACTGATTGAGGTTTAGGTGAGGGTTATGCCCATATACAGTGGGGAAAAAAAGTATTTAGTCAGCCACCAATTGTGCAAGTTCTCCCACTTAAAAAGATGAGAGAGGCCTGTAATTTTCATCATAGGTACACATCAACTATGACAGACAAATTGAGGGAAAAAAATCCAGAAAATCACATTGTAGGATTTTTAATGAATTTATTTGCAAATTATGGTGGAAAATAAGTATTTGGTCACCTACAAACAAGCAAGATTTCAGGCTCTCACAGACCTGTAACTTCTTCTTTAAGAGGCTCCTCTGTCCTCCACTCGTTACCTGTATTAATGGCACCTGTTTGAACTTGTTATGAGTATAAAAGACACCTGTCCACAACCTCAAACAGTCACACTCCAAACTCCACTATGGCCAAGACCAAAGAGCTGTCAAAGGACACCAGAAACAAAATTGTAGACCTGCACCAGGCTGGGAAGACTGAATCTGCAATAGGTAAGCAGCTTGGTTTGAAGTAATCAACTGTGGGAGCAATTATTAGGAAATGGAAGACATACAAGACCACTGATAATCTCCCTCGATCTGGGGCCCCACGCAAGATCTCACCCCGTGGGGTCAAAACGATCACAAGAGCGGTGAGCAAAAATCCCAGAACCACACGGGGGGACCTAGTGAATGACCTGCAGAGAGCTGGGACCAAAGTAACAAAGCCTACCATCAGTAACACACTACGCCGCCAGGGACTCAAATCCTGCAGTGCCAGACGTGTCCCCCTGCTTAAGCCAGTACATGTCCAGGCCCGTCTGAAGTTTGCTAGAGTGCATTTGGATGATCCAGAAGAGGATTGGGAGAATGTCATATGGTCAGATGAAACCAAAATATTACTTTTTGGTAAAAACTCAACTCGTCGTGTTTGGAGGACAAAGAATGCTGAGTTGCATCCAAAGAACACCATACCTACTGTGAAGCATGGGGGTGGAAACATCATGCTTTGGGGCTGTTTTTCTGCAAAGGGACCAGGACGACTGATCCGTGTAAAGGAAAGAATGAATGGGGCCATGTATCGTGAGATTTTGAGTGAAAACCTCCTTCCATCAGCAAGGGCATTGAAGATGAAACGTGGCTGGGTCTTTCAGCATGACAATGATCCCAAACACACCGCCCGGGCAACGAAGGAGTGGCTTCGTAAGAAGCATTTCAAGGTCCTGGAGTGGCCTAGCCAGTCTCCAGATCTCAACCCCATAGAAAATCTTTGGAGGGAGTTGAAAGTCTGTGTTGCCCAGCGACAGCTCCAAAACATCACTGCTCTAGAGGAGATCTGCATGGAGGAATGGGACAAAATACCAGCAACAGTGTGTGAAAACCTTGTGAAGACTTACAGAAAATGTTTGACCTGTGTCATTGCCAACAAAGGGTATATAACAAAGTATTGAGAAACTTTTGTTATTGACCAAATACTTATTTTCCACCATAATTTGCAAATCAATTCATTAAAAATCCTACAATGTGATTTTCTGGATTTTTTTTTCTCATTTTGTCTGTCATAGTTGACGTGTACCTATGATGAAAATTACAGGCCTCTCTCATCTTTTTAAGTGGGAGAACTTGCACAATTGGTGGCTGACTAAATACTTTTTTTCCCCACTGTACTGTGGGACTCCACAAGCAGATGTAGTTCAGTTTAATAGACTTTAAAAATACAAGGAATGATTGACTGTTGTTGACATGAGACTTGTTTAGCCAGGTGGCAAAAGCGCGTAGCTGTATTAATTTATATCCACTAGATGGTACTGTCCCTTTAAAAGATCCATAAATAAGGTGTGCAAGCGGTTAGAACACACACAGAACCTACTTAGAAAGAGATGTTTCTGGGTTGGGATGTATGAAGATGTTGAGCAGTGGGTGAAGAAATGCCAGAGATGTATTCTGACAAAGATGCCACAGCCCAAAATACAGGCACCAATGAAACCCTTCCTAGCTCCATGGCCCCTTGAAGTTGTTGCAGTGGATTTCGCCATCCTTGAACCTGCGTCTGATGGTCGTGAGAATGTGTTAGTAGTAACAGATGTTTTCACTAAGTTCACTCAGGCGTTCCCTACTCGTGATCAGAAAACAGATACTACAGCTAAGGTCCTTCTCAAGGAGTGGTTCATGAAGTATGGGGACCCTGAGAGATTGCACTCTGACCGAGGCAGACATTTTGAGAGTGAAGTCACCCTGAGGGGAACGCTCAGTGCGAGAGGTTTAATAGAACGCTCCATGATCTCCTGTGCACACTGCCTCCGGAAAAGAAGCACCGTTGGCCTGAGCAGTTACCAGAGTTGGTGTATGCCTACAATGTGACGCCCCATTCCACCACTGGGTACTACCTGCTTTTCGGGGTCTATCCACACCTTCCTGTTGATGCTTTGTTAGGTCAAGAGCAGGTGCTCGACAAGAAACATGACTGGTTGGTTGTTCCCCAGCAGCGTTTGAACGAGGCACATGAAAGAGCAAGAGAGTACACTGAACAAAAAGCAGCAGAGAGAGTTGAACTTCACAAAACAAAGGGAACTGTCCACCCATTGATGTAGGCCAGCTGGTTTACTTACGCCACAGACCTAAGGGTAGAAAAAGATTCAGGATGCTTAGGGTCCTACTGTGTACAGAGTGGTCGAGGTACAGGGTACTACACATGCAGTCGAGCCATTAGAGGGTGGGCCTGTAAAAACGGTTCATAGGGTTAATCTAAGGCCATGTGTGAGAGACCACCCTGTCCCTGCTCCTAGGCTAGTGAAGAACAGTGCGCCAGTAACCCCCATCGCCCCTCATGTTAAGTCTTTGCCAGAGTGTTCTACTCCTGAGTTTGTAGTGTTAGAGGAAGTCTCCTATCCTAAGGTAACTAGAGAGGAAAAAACAGAACATGTGGGTAACGCTGATAGTGACAGTTATTTCTCCGGTGGAGAGGAAGATGAAGATGTTACTGAGGAACAAGATGTTTCTGAGCCATTTCATGAAGATGATTCTGTGAATGAACCAGAGATTGAAGTGCCTGTTCCTGCTCAGCGCAGAAGTACCAGAGGAAACGCTGGGGTACACTCAAACCCATATAATGTTCCTAAATCAGCTTGTAATAATGCAGTTTCATTCAGTCCCAAAGTGTTGTCCCAGGTTATAACCAGTCTGGGTACTGTATTTTTCAGAGAAGCTGTAAGAGCAGTTTGAAATTTGTGCTAAATCACAGAGGACGTTGACTTTTGTAGCAGGGGAGAATGTAGCAAGGTGTTAAAAGCGCATAGCTGTATTCATTTATATCCACTAGATGTAATGGCACTGTCCCTTTAAGAGATCCATAGATAAGGTGTCCAAGCGGTTAGGGGATTGTGCATGCGCAGTGAGTAAGAGTGAGAGCAAGCAATTACACTATCATATTTTGCATCATCTGCAGTGTATAAGAGTTTGTTTTGTAATTTTCATGCCAGATGGTCATGTTAGCCTGTTGATACTTTCAGATTGACATGAGGATGTTAGCTTCTTGCTAGCTGAACACCAGTGCTCTCAGAACCACGTTGTGGAGTTGATGATAACATTATTTGAAGCATGAGTAATTATCAGAATTACATTATATTTTTTGTGTAAAGCTTCAGGGTGTTGTATTTTGTTTCATTTTTTAATTGTAACTTATCTGTTGATATGACATTTCCCCCAGTGCTGTATGGGTGAGATGAGGATCTATTGTTCCATGTGGGGTTAGGGTATCACGTGGACAGTGTGTTTGTAAATATTCATATTGTTTCATGACAAAATGTATTTTAGTTTTTCATGCACAATGTCATTTTATTCATGGACATCTTGTACCCAGATATTTGAAATGTTAGAAAGTCCATTCTAACTGTGAACATTGTGGTCTCTGTATTTTCTTGTGTTTTTCTATAGAAAGCAGAGCCACTACCGTTAATGCATTTCGCTTTGTCCTTATTGTACTCAGATTGTTTTATGTACTTTACTAACAGATTTATTTCACTTGATTGTGATTTAGACTGAACTTTACTTTATGGTGACTTCATCTTGTGGTGATTTCCCTTCCACGTTATCCTATTTTAAATTTAAGCTTCGACAGAATAAACAACCCCAAATTAGTTTGTGTCCTGTGCTGGGTTTACTTTCACCAGGCTTTGTATGGAGTATGGTTTATCTAAAAGGAGACAAAGGTGCAAATAATAACAGCAATGAACATGCATAATTAAATCAGCTGTTAATGGAAATAATCAATGACAATATGCAAATGCTATAAGCATATAAATGGGTAAAGCTATGCATAAATATAGCAGCAGTTCACAAAGAATGGCCAGAGAGGGGGTGCAATAGCATGCAGCATGGTAGGCCAAAGCTATCCAAGCTAATGTATCAGTGGCTGCATGGCAACCAAACAGTATAAAGCTATAAGATAAAAAGCTTCTACTCAATGACACATACTTGTTGTTGTTTGTGAGAGTTGTTTGTCATGCTCAATTACTCAGCTCTGTCTGGGAGAAGGACATGGATTGAAAGGATGCTCTTCTTCTTCTTCTATGATATAGTGGCGGTCCACAAACCAAAGTTAAAGGTGCATGCCGCTCCTACTGTGCTGGAGTGTGTGGTCAATCACGGTTTACAACATTTCTAAATCCTCCTACTTCTGAGAAAATTAAAAAGAGCCCTATTAAATTCTAATAGACCCTCCTCCATCCCCCAAATCCCTTCCAACCCCCCCAACCCCATCCAACCTCAATGACCCTACACTTCAATCTTTCCCTCTCTTCAACATACTTACAACAATATAACAACACATGCTCCACTGTTTCAACGACCGTACACTCCAGACACAAACCATTCACATCCTTGCCAACCAGATGTCCTAAGCGCAATCAAGCAAACACCACCTCTTCCTTCCTAATCTGACCTTTGAATCTTGGTACACCGACCTTTCTTTGGAGGGCATATAAATGCCGGCCCTTGTGCTCAGAGTCCCATCTCTTCTGCCACACATCTATCAAAATGGCTCTGATCTTACATTTGGCCTCACCTCTACCCAGTGCAACATTAATGTCAATTATATCTTGTTTCAAAGCTCTTTTGGCTGACTGGTCTACAATTTAATTCCCTTCAACACCCGAATGTGCTGGGACCCAGCAGAATCTCACAACTACACCCATTCTCTCAATTTTCCATAATAACATGAATACCTGCAATAGTAGGTCACTCCTGTTAGATTTACCAGATGATAAACTATTCAATACAGACAGAGAATCTGAGCATACTATAATTCTAACAGGTTTTACATCCTTCACCCACTGGAGGGCAACTATTATCGCCAACAGTTCAACTGAGTATATTGACAGTTCATCTGTTAGTCTTCTACATATCTGCACATCAAATTCAGGAACGTAAACGCCTGCTCCTTCCAAGGACCCACTATCTGGGTCCTTGGAACCATCTGTGAAAAGTAGTAAAAAAGCGTTCTTCTACCAATATAATTGTCAACCAGTTTCCCTATATCACTGACTTCTGACCAATGTTTCATTTTCTCTACCAAGGTTAGATCAACAACAGGATCTGGGAGTAACCATGGAGGCACATCCCCTATCACCACAGAAGGACCAACCTCTAACTCCCTCAAACCACTCTCATCAGCAAGCTTTCCAAATGTCCAACCAGAACCACTGCCTTGTCTACTAGTATATTCCCAACAGATGTTGATTTAAATGCACCAATACAAATCCTTAAAGCTATTTACTGGATTCTGTCCAGCTTCTGAAGCCAAGTCTTCGCCGCTGTTCCATAAACTATACACCTGTAATCAATTGTCGTCCTGATCAGAGCTCTATAAATAACCATCAACGATTGTCTGTCAGCACCCCATTCATAACCAAAGCCAGAGCACATAAGATTCACCACCTTCTTACACTTTGTTTCAACATTTATGACATTATATTTCCATGTATATCGCTCATTGAACCGTAGACCTAAATATTTGTACTTAGAGACCCTCCCCATAGGCTGTCCATACAGAAACAACTGTATATTATCAGCAACTTTCTTCTTTGTGAAGAACATATAACAAGACTTTGCCACTGACAATTTAAAACCCCAGTCAATCGACCATCTTCCAACATCCACTATAGCTTGTTGAATAGATTTGATCACGAGAGACATTCCTTCCCCGCTTCCAAATAGCTCCATCATTAGCATATAGGGAAGCCCCAATACCCCTATCTACATTCGAAAACACATCGTTATCATAATATTGAACTGATAGCACTGCCTTGAGGAATACCATTGTCAACTCCATAGGCATCAGATAAAATTTATCCTATTTTAACTCAAAAATAAGAAGGCCAAAACCCAGTTATATAATCTCCCACCAATACCAAGTCATTCCATCTTAATCAGTAGGCCTTATCTCCACATAGTCTCATACGCCTTTTCAATGTCAAAAAAGACAGTAGCCATTACTTATTTCATGACCAAAGTTTTTTCAACTTCATTGCCACCTTTACTAATGCATCCAAAGTACATCTACCTTTACAGAATCCACTTTGACTCAATAAACCTCTATGTTCCAGGAAATATGACAATCTATTGACTGTCATCTTTTCCATCAGTTTACACAAGTTAGAGGTCAGTGCTATTGGTCTATAACTATCAGCACATGAAGGGTCCTTACCAGGCTTTACAAAAGGTAATATCACTGCACGTTTCCAACCAGAAGGTATAACTCCCTCACTCCAAATCTTATTAAATAATCCCAGGAGAACATGTACATCAGGTACATGCTTAAACATTACATAGCACAACTGATCATGACCCGGGGCTGTATATCCACAGCCTATTAAGGCTGAACGCAGCTCATGTATGGTACAAACAGCATCCAAAGAAGAGTCAACAGTATCCCTTTTCTTATACACATTAACATGAGCATTTAAAATCTCACACCTGCGTTGCTTATATACTTCATCCAAAGTAACCCCACTATGTACCCTAGTAAATGTCTTCCCCAACAAGTCAGCTTTTTCTTTATCAGTTACGGACATTTTTTGACCCCCAACAAAAACTAGAATTTGAATGGACTTGCTTCTTCCAGTAATCTTCTTCAACATCGACCATACATCCCCCAGCTGAGTACCCCTGCCTGTTGTAGAGCAGAACTGTCTCCATGCATTTCTCTTGACAGACTTAATGACACTACGTACTAAAGCTCTCTTCCATTGGAAATCAACTACATTCTCAGCAGTCATATTCCTACGCAACACTCTGTATACCCTATTTCTTTCTCAGTCCACCAAGGAACCACCTTCCTTTTCTCACCCACTTCACTCACTGGTACATATACATTCAAAGCACTCAAAATCAGTGATGTCACAGAGGCAGCACATACATCAACCGGCCTCTCTAAAGACAACTGTCCAACAGACTTTAAGCAATGATCACCAAACTTTTCCCAGTCTGCTTTATGAAAGTGCCAGCTTCTGAATGGTACCCTATCTAGAATAGCAAACATCAAAGTTCATGGTACATGAAATCGGGAAATGATCACTTCCAACAGTATAATCATTCATTACATTACATTCACACATAGATGCAATAGAGTTAGAAGCCATTGTGAGGTCCAGGCACTGCCAGGCAGGATGTAACCCCTCTAACAACATAAACTCTTGTACCACATCCATCGTTAAGACATACTAATGCTCTTGTTTCCATCATATCTTCCACAATAGTACCATTAGCATCAGTATGTTTGCTAACTAATAAACTAGGATGTGCATTAAAGTCGCCTCACCATATCTCTCTAGAGCCCAATTCTCCTGATATTTCATCAAACATCGCCACAGATAGTTGACGACAAGGGTTGTAAAAAGTGTGTAACTTAATATTACTACCTGTACTGTAGATTTCCACCATCACACATTCATATTCCGATGGGACAGTTATATTACGATATACAAGACCTTCTCTTATGAACGTAGCACAACCACCAATTGATCTAACAGATCTGATTGAACAATAACCAGGAATAATAAAATCAAGATGTGGTCTAAGCCATGTTTCTTGAACACATATCACATCAGTTTTGATCTCTAAATCAATTACATATTTCTTAAACTCCTGACCGTTAGCAATAAGGCTTCTGGCATTCCACTGAAGGATAACAAAAACCATAACTCTAATTATCATCATACGGAGACATTCCATCATTAGTATTATTAGGAGTCAACATGTCAACAATCATGGCGACAGTAAGATCTGTTACTCCTAAAAACTCTGTTGCTGCTTCCACAATGATTTTCAACTTTGCAGTTCTACTTTCCACGAACGTAGTCAGGTTGATAACCTTTTCAATGAAGGCTATAAAGTCAATCTGATTAACTATTAAGGTGTCCTTTGAAATGACACATTTGTGAGAGCAAGATTTCTGAGCAGGTCTCATATCCGTGTCTAGACCAACATGAGCAACATTTCCTACAGTAGGTTCACTTATTCCAGGAGTAACCCTATTATCTCCCAACATTCTGCCTAATATTTCCACCAATCTGCCTTGCAGCCTCTGCATAGGAGACAGTATGAGTGATTTTATATCTTTGGCCCTCTCTAGCCTCTTTCTGCACCTGGCATCCACCAAAATGCTGCACTGTGTCCCCCCCCCCACAATTACAACATTTAACCTTGACATTGTTCCCACATTCATGTTCCCCTCCACACTTGGCACATCTTTTCTTTTCTTTCCTTTGCACAGAGCCGCTACTTGTCCCATTCTCTGGCATTTAAAACACCTTCATGAAGTGGGACAAACTCTCTAACAGTGAAAGCCAGGAAGCCCATCTGTACTTTCTTAGGTACAACCTTTTCAAACATTAATAATACTGACAGGCTTTCACTTCTCGGCCCCTCTTTCTTACTGAACAGCCTTTTGGCTTCAACCACTATGCCCCCCTCTACATTTTATTTTATATAATCTATGGACATAGATAGTGGAACCCCAGAAATGACCCCCCTCAGATTAGCCGAAGCTACAGGGACATGACTTGTGATTTTCTTCCCCATGAGAGTTTTCATTTTCAGAATCTTCCCTTGCTGAACATGGTCAGCACAGAATATTAACAGTCTACCATTACCAATGAACCGGGCTAATGTAACTTTACTTTATCTCTTTCTTAACGGCATTGGTTAATCAAATAGGGTGTAGATGAGACCCCGTGGTCACATCAAACACAATGACAACTTTCCACTCCGACACATCATTACTTTTGTTTTTCACTACCTTCAGCAGTGCTTATAGCAGGACCATTATTTTTCCTTTTCACCAAGGACCATCCAGGTCCATGACTTTCATCATCCCCACCCATACCAGCACAGCTGTTGCTAAAACCGCCTACCACAATATAGAACGATGGATTCTATTTCGCTTCATTGTTTGAAGTCCTCCTTCTTCTTCTTCTTCTTCTTCTTCTGTGGGTTTTATAGCAGACTACAACCCCAAAAGTTGTATTACCGCCACCAACTGGACGGAGTTGAAAAAAACAAGGTAAAAATAAAACCCATATGTGATAGGGAAAACTAACTTAATCCACCCAAAATAAAACAATAAAAGACCACATTGACGAAACCAAAGCCACTTCTTCCTTCCTTCAAATCTCCATATATCCCTTCTCAGGTTCTATGACCTGAGAGGGTGGTACGGCTTGTGACAATACTCCATGCATCTCCTCCGCCGAGAAGTCCCGGGAACCGTTCCGCCGCATCCACATTGATATCTATTTTCTTGGACTTCCTCTCCACCTTGGCGGTGCCATTAATCACCATAGCTATAAAGGCCACAAAGTCCACGTTCTTAACTTTGAACATGTCTGGGTCCTGCTGTTGAACGGCAACCCCTGCAGCCTTCAGTGAAGGCCTATCCACCACCATGGACTCTTCAGGAGCACCATTTGAACTCTCAGCCCTTTTAACAGCCACTGCATATGAAATGCTCGGGACAGCCCTGACTTTGGCCACCTCATTCTCTTTCATTCCAAAGATGTGGCTTCATGGTTCCCACCACAATTGCAACAGGTCACTTTTCCACAACTTGGACATCTCTGCTTTTCCCTTCTACAAACACTTGAAACAATTGCAAAAGCTTTACAGTGATCACATTGGTCTTGGAACAAATGCTCTGACTCTGTAGTTTATATATCCCAACAGCACTTGAGTAGGGAGAGATTCCATATCAAAAAACAAAAGAACAGATCGACTTTTTCTTCATTCATCACACGATTCATCCGACGAGCATGTGCTGCATCGACTTCCCACGAAACGGCAGATATTACCCCCTTGAGCGGTTCCCTGTTCGGAAGAGACACACAGGACACATCAAACTTTTCAAATCGGGTGAGACGCAACACACACTCCTTCTGATCCTCAGAAGAACAAAAAATCTAAACAAGCCCGCCTCTCGTGATCCTCACAGCCTTCACTTTACCCAGCACTCTCTCCACCAGTTTGGATATCTCAAATGGATTCTTCAAAATAGGTAATCCAATCAGCTGCTTCTCATTAACAAAATGTACTCCTACATGCTACTTTGCTCTGTTTTCTATTCTTTTGGACAATATTCCAATTCTCCTTGATTCCCCCGCCATTATATTTATATTTAAGAGTGGAAGCTATTATAGTAGCAAATGGGGGACCAACTCCATATTAATGCCTATGATTTTGGAAAGAGATGTTCGACGAGCAGGTGTCCAAATAATTTTGGTCAACTAGTGTATCTAGAGGGCACACCTGCCAAGAGTGCCCTCTGTCCTCACATGACCATAGAGATGGGAAAAGGGCACACATGCCATGAATGGCCACCCCCGCATCCACGTCACTGAGCAGGGAATTCTATAAAAAGATTAAAGACCAACTGGCAGTTCCTTTTGGCTTTACCAGTATAAATCCTCAACAATCTTCAGACAACCAATAATATGTACCCAGATAGTGGCTTGCTATACTTAGACAATCATAAATACACTGAAGAAAAATATAAACGCAACATGTAAAATGTTGGTCCCATGTTTCATGAGCTGAAATAAAAGATCCCAGAAATGTTCCATACCCACAAAAAGCATATTTCTCTCACATTTTTGGCACACATTTTTTTAAACAGCATGATCACTACACAGGTGCACCTTGTGCTGGGGACAATAAAAGCCACTGTAAAATGTGCAGTTTTGTCACACTACACGATCCCACAGATGTCTCAAGTTTTGAGGACAGGAATGTCCACCAGAGCTGTTGCCAGATAATTGAATGTTCATTTCTCTACCATAAGCCGCCTCCAACGTAATTTTTGAGAATTTGTCAGTACGTCCAACCGGCCTCACAACCGCCGACCACGTGTAACCACACCAGCCCAGGACCTCCACATCTGGCTTCTTCACCTATGGGATCATCTGAGACCAGCAACCCAGACAGCTGATGAAACTGTGGCTTTGCACAACCGAAGAATTTCTGCACAAACGGTCAGAAACCATCTCAGGAAGCTCATCGGCGTGCTCGTCATCCTAACCAGGGTCTTGACCTAACTGTAGTTCTGCGTCGTAACCGACTTCAGTGCGCAAATGCTCACCTTCGATGGCCTCTGGCACGTTGGAGAAGTGAATCCCGGTTTCAACTGTACCGGGCAAATGGCAGACAGCGTATAAGGCGTTGTGTGGGCGAGTGGTTTGCTGATGTCAACGTTGTGAGCAGAGTGTCCCATGGTGGCGGTGGGGTTATGGTATGGGTAGGCTTAAGCTACGGATGTCACGTCTCCTCCCGTTGCTCCCCTCCGGCGCTCTGATTCGCCAGTCTACTGAGCCACCGGTCTGAGCCACCACCTCGGCAACACAGGAATGGAAACCCAACGCACCCTAATCACCTCCAGCGCACCTGCACCTCATCATCTCATCACCACCACTATATAGCCCTGGACTGTTCAGTCATTGTTGTGTGTAATTGTTAGCGTTGTGTCGTTTACTCGCTCCTTGTTATTCTCTTTCTCATTGTTAAGTAAACCTTTACCTTGTTGATTCCTGCAAACCTACCTCTTCGTATCCTCAGTATTCGTCAAACAGACAACAAACAGAACTGCATTTTATCGATGGCAATTTGAATGTACAAAGATACCATAACGAGATCCTGAGGCCCGTTGTCGTGCCATTCATCCGCCGCCATCACCTCATGTTTCAGCATGATAATGCACGGCCCCATGTCACAAGAATCTGTACACAATTCCTTGAAGCTGAAAATGTCACCCATTGAGCATGTTTGGGATGCTTTGGATCGACGTGTACAACAGCATATTCTAGTTCCTGCCAATATCCAGCAACTTCACACAGCCATTGAAGAGTAGTGGGACAACATTCCACAGGCCACAATCAACAGCCTGATCAACTCTATGTGAAGGAGATGTGTCGCGCTGCATGAGGGAAATGGTGGTCACACCAGATACTGACTGGTTTTCTGATCCAAGCCCCTAGCTTTGTTTTAAGGTATCTGTGACCAACATATGCATTTCTGTATTCCCAGTCATGTGAAATCCATAGATTAGAGCCTATTGAATGTATTTCAATTGACTGATTTCCTTATATGAACTGTAACTCAGTAAAATCTTTGAAATTGTTGCGTTCATATTTTTGTTCTGTGTAGTTAGGACTTCAAGTCACATATCAAATCATTAAAGAGGATAATTTCATATGCTGTACCTAGCATATTTAGGATTGTCAGAGTAGAGCAAGCCACTATCTGGGTATGTAGTATTGGTTGTCTGAAGATTGTTGAGGATTTATACTGGTAAAGCCAAAAGGAACTGCCAGTTGGTTTTTAATCTTTGTACAGAATTCCTTGTTCGGTGACGTGGATGCGGGGAAGGGCATTCGTGGCAGGTGTGCCCTCTAAAAACAAAAAACAAAAAGACCATAGTATACTATATAATTTTTTCTTGTGTTTCCCAGGATGCAGTGTGATGGATCAGTGGGACAGACAGGCCACAATATAGTGTGACAACTGATTTAGTGGAAAGAGAAACATGGCTGATGTGTTTTGATAAACCTGTCAAACGGGCATCTCTCTCACTCCGGGGCGGATGGGCGAAGAGCTGTTTGGAGTAGTTGGAGCAATAACAGTTTAATGATACTAATTTATACCATTTATAGCATCCTGGGCTTGGGATTTGCACAGCCATAAATACAAAAGTATTGAACGCAAGAGCTGAACATTCTCACATAGACTATAGAGAGAGCTAGTGCCTAATTCATTTAAACCTCTTTAAGGCAGCCCTATGTGATTAATATTGCTGTAATTTAATGCCAGCTTTTAGTCTGATTAAAACGCAGAAAACAATGCAGGTGATTTTCTGTAATTTTGTCAAATTGCCCGTCACCGGAGCCCACTGTTTTGTTCTCTGAAACACAGTAGAGAATAAAGCAGCTAAGAATTTCATTAAAATAATTACCTTTTCCTCCCTCAGCCAATGTTATACTCTCACGCCAATGTTCCAGCTGGCACCATTTCAGCTTCTGTATGGCTACAGAGCTGCTCACTTTTCAAAATAGAAAACAATGAATAATGAACGAAACGCTTCGCCTTCGTAAATATACTGTAACCCCATCATCACAAGCTACACTTTCGTTTGAATTAGTTTCAAGTAATTACAGTGGGGGGAAAAAAGTATTTAGTCAGCCACCAATTGTGCAAGTTCTCCCACTTAAAAAGATGAGAGAGGCCTGTAATTTTCATCATAGGTACACGTCAACTATGACAGACAAATTGAGAAAAAAAATCCAGAAAATCACATTGTAGGATTTTTTATGAATTTATTTGCAAATTATGGTGGAAAATAAGTATTTGGTCACCTACAAACAAGCAAGATTTCTGGCTCTCACAGACCTGTAACTTCTTCTTTAAAAGGCTCCTCTGTCCTCCACTCGTTACCTGTATTAATGGCACCTGTTTGAACTTGTTATCAGTATAAAAGACACCTGTTCACAACCTCAAACAGTCACACTCCAAACTCCACTATGGCCAAGACCAAAGAGCTGTCAAAGGACACCAGAAACAAAATTGTAGACCTGCACCAGGCTGGGAAGACTGAATCTGCAATAGGTAAGCAGCTTGGTTTGAAGAAATCAACTGTGGGAGCAATTATTAGGAAATGGAAGACATACAAGACCACTGATAATCTCCCTCGATCTGGGGCTCCACGCAAGATCTCACCCCGTGGGGTCAAAATGATCACAAGAACGGTGAGCAAAAATCCCAGAACCACACGGGGGGACCTAGTGAATGACCTGCAGAGAGCTGGGACCAAAGTAACAAAGCCTACCATCAGTAACACACTACGCCGCCAGGGACTCAAATCCTGCAGTGCAAGACGTGTCCCCCTGCTTAAGCCAGTACATGTCCAGGCCCGTCTGAAGTTTGCTAGAGTGCATTTGGATGATCCAGAAGAGGATTGGGAGAATGTCATATGGTCAGATGAAACCAAAATAGAACTTTTTGGTAAAAACTCAACTCGTCGTGTTTGGAGGACAAAGAATGCTGAGTTGCATCCAAAGAACACCATACCTACTGTGAAGCATGGGGGTGGAAACATCTTGCTTTGGGGCTGTTTTTCTGCAAAGGGACCAGGACGACTGATCCGTGTAAAGGAAAGAATGAATGGGGCCATGTATCGTGAGATTTTGAGTGAAAACCTCCTTCCATCAGCAAGGGCATTGAAGATGAAACGTGGCTGGGTCTTTCAGCATGACAATGATCCCAAACACACCGCCCGGGCAACGAAGGAGTGGCTTTGTAAGAAGCATTTCAAGGTCCTGTAGTGGCCTAGCCAGTCTCCAGATCGCAACCCCATAGAAAATCTTTGGAGGGAGTTGAAAGTCTGTGTTGCCCAGCGACAGCCCCAAAACATCACTGCTCTAGAGGAGATCTGCATGGAGGAATGGGTCAAAATACCAGCAACAGTGTGTGAAAACCTTGTGAAGACTTACAGAAAACGTTTGACCAGTGTCATTGCCAACAAAAGGTATATAACAAAGTATTGAGAAACTTTTGTTATTGACCAAATACTTATTTTCCACCATAATTTGCAAATAAATTCATTAAAAATCCTACAATGTGATTTTCTGGATTTTTTTCCCTCATTTTGTCTGTCATAGTTGACGTGTACCTATGATGAAAATTACAGGCCTCTCTCATATTTTTAAGTGGGAGAACTTGCAAAATTGGTGGCTGACTAAATACTTTTTTCCCCCACTGTATCTGATGAGAATTACCTTTGAGGAATCAAAAAGCACTTTGAGGACACGCATGAACATATTTTATTTCTACCTGTGTCATTTAATTGATTACGTAAGAATCAACTGCATAACATTGATAGAACAGAGCCCCAGTGTCAGTGTGTTCAACAGTTGCCCTTACTTGTCTCAGTTCTCTCTGTTATCTCTTAGAACACTCCATTAAGGTCAACTGGATGTCAAGGTAATCATCTCTGAGGTCACCCTTTATCTCTACTTCCCTGTCTGTCTGTGGTTGGCTATTTGGCCTTTTCCACAACTCAGGTCACAGAAGTGCCATAGTCAACATTAACAACATCAGCAGCAAGCTTTCAGCAGTTTATGGTCCTTCTTTTACAGCAGAAATTCAATAGCTTTGATAAATACTTATGATCCACAGGGAGCCGAAGAGATGTAATGTAGAACAGTAATAAACAGAGGACTCTAATATCCTCTCCATCTTCCAAATGCCCCTAAAATGAAAGCTCCTGTTAAACAGTGTTGGCTGGTAGGCTAGACGGAGAATGGGGGGTTGTATAAACTGTGCAGGGAGAAGAATACTTATTGGATGATACCAGTGCAATAGACAGCTATGGCTCCCATGTAAGACATTTAATTTATCGATTCCATTTGCGGAGACCAAGCCCAGCTAGCACATTTGGTTCCTTGGAAGTTGTGGGAACATGCGTTTTAGTTTTTCCATTGGTTCTGGGGACGAAGACATGAGTTTCCATGTTAGTGAAAAATTCACCTGTTCTGGGAAAATACATTTTTAGGTTGCAGGGAGGTTATATGAACAATATACCGTGGTTCCCTGAAAGTTTTCCAGGGAGGTTTTATTACTGTTCTGAGAACGGAAATTTATTTATTTGGAGATTTTTGAAAAACGTCCTTAAAATGTTCAGTGAAGGTTTCAATAAGACTTTTCATAACACTGCTAGCTTAGGTTAACTGTTTTGAACTAATTATTGTGGCACGGCGTCAGTGAGATTCAAACATATGATCTTCTGTTCTCTATCCATGGAATTAGTCCACTGCACCCCCAGGATGGAACTGGCATGTAGGTCTGTGCCTGACTAAAACAAATCTTGGTCGACCGGAAGTCGTCTGTTCCTTTGACCAATCGATTAATCGAATTTTTTCATGTGTATTTTTCCATATATACGGTGCATTCGGAAAGTATATTTTTCCACATTTTGTTACTTTACAGCCTTATTCTAAAATTGATTAATTAACTATTTCCTCATCAATTTACACACAATACCCCATAATGACAACATTTTTGCTAATGTAAAACGTAAGTATTTAGACCATTTGATATGAGACTTGAAATTGAGCTCAGGTCCATCCTGTTTCCATTGATCATCCTTGGAATGTTTCTACAACTTGATTGGAGTACACCTGTGGTAAATTCAATTGATTGGACATGATTTGGAAAGGCACACACCTGTCTATATTAGGTCCCACAGTTGACAGTGCATGTCAGAGCAAAAACCAAGCCATGAGGTCGAAGGAATTGTCAGTAGAGCTCCGAGACAGGATTTTGTTGAGGCACAAATCTGGGGAAGGGTACCAAAGCAGCATCCCCAAGAACACAATGGCCTCCATCATTCTTAAATGGAAGAAGTTCGGAACCACCAAGAGTCTTCTTAGAGCTGGCCGCCCGGCCAAACTGAGCAATCGAGGGAGAAGGGCCTTGGTCAGGGAGGTGACCAAGAAGCCAATGGTCACTCTGACAGAGCTCCAGAGTTCCTCTGTGGGGATGGAAGAACCTTCCAAAAGGACAACCATCTCTGCAGCACTCCACCAATCAGGCCTTTATGGTAGAGTGGCCAGACAAAAGCCACTCCTAACTAAAAGGCACATGACAGCCCGCTTGGAGTTTGCCAAAAGGCACCTAAAGGACTCTCAGACCATGAGAAACAAGATTCTCTGGTCTGATGAAACCAAGATTGAAATCTTTGGCCTGAATGCCTAGCATCACGTCTAGAGGAAACATGCCACCATTCCTACGGTGAAGCATGGTGGTGGCAGCATCATGCTGTGGGGATGTTCTTCAGCGGTAGGGACTGGGAGACTAGTCAGGATCGAGGGAAAGATGAACGGAGCAAAGTACAGAGAGATCCTTGATGAAAATCCTGCTCCAGAGTGCTCAGGACCTCAGACTGGGGCGCAGGTTCAACTTCCAACAGGACAACAACCCTAAGCACACAGCCAAGACAATGCAGTAGTGGCTTCGGGACAAGTCTCTGAATGTCCTTGAGTGGCCCAGCCAGAGCCTGGACTTGAACCCGATCGAACATCGCTGGAGAGACCTGAAAATAGCCACACAGCCAGGTCAATTAAGGTGTGGATGGAGGACCACCAGATCAAGACCCTGTCATGGCCAGCCCAATCCCCAGAACTGAACCCCATTGAAAACTTCTGGAATGTGATCAAGAGGAAGATGGATGGTCACAAGCCATCAAACAAAGCCGCGCTGCTTGAATTTTTGCGCCAGGAGTGGCATAAAGTCACCCAACATCAATGTGAAAGACTGGTGGAGAGCATGCCAAGACGCATGAAAGCTGTGATTGAAAATCAGGGTTATTCCACCAAATATTGATTTCTGAACTCTTCCTAAGTTAAAACATTAGTATTGTGTTGTTTAAAAATGAACATGAACTTATTTTCTTTACATTATTCGAGGTCTGACAACACTGCATCTTTTTTGTTATTTTGACCAGTTGTCATTTTCTGCAAATAAATGCTCTAAATGACAATATTTTTATTTGGAATTTGGGAGAAATGTTGTCAGTAGTTTATAGAATAAAACAAAAATTGTAATTTCACCCAAACACATAAATAGTAAAACCCGATAAACTTAGATTTTTGTCGTGGTCTTTTAATTTTTTCCATAGCTGTATATATTTGTTACTGCTCGACTAAAACAATCTCGGTAGACCAACAGCCTAACAACCAAACAATCAGTCGACTAATTGGGATCAGCCCTACTAACATGCCATGTTGTTGTTTTTTACTGAGACAAAGCTGTTCATTTTAGTCTATTCAAACAGACCCCATTTCAAAGGAAACAAGCTCTCATTAAGATCAGGTACAGCCCTTCGCAGGGTCGTGTTTCGGAGGACGCATGGCTCTCTACCTTCGCCTCTCCCGAGTCCGTACGGGAGTTGCAGCAATGGGACAAGAATGTAACTACCAATTGGGGAGAAAAAGGGGTAGAGGATAGAGAGCTTTGTTGACTCTGAGAATGGAATATATATGTTTTTCAAGAACATTCTTTGAAGGTTGTGTGCAAAATAATCACAGGACAACCACGCTTTCACCAAGCTCTAAGAAACATATGGTTCTCAGAACGTTATGTGCTAGCTGGGAGGTCAATGAATTTCAGCACAATCTGCAAAGTTAATGTACTGTGAAGTCTGGCTTGGTGAGGACAAATAACATGTCCAGCCAGAGTGAATTAACAAGTGATTCAACATAGCATGATTTAATTTCACACGCAAACTGTATACATGAAGGGGGAGGGTGAGTTAACTTCATCTAGCAACTTGTTTGTTTGTGAATTCACATACACATCACACTCACAAGAAAATACACACATTTAAGCCAACACATAAGGAAAATCTCTCTTACAGACACACGCAGACACACACACGCCTGCCCGAACGTAGACACCCACAACACACTAGTCACTGCCAACTGCAGGGGTCAGTTGGTCCCCTCTCACATCCATATTAGGACATGTTCTGCAGACACAATCGATGAGTGCTGGCGGTCTGTAAGATGGAGAGGACAACACACAGTTATTGACAGCCAAGACAGATTCTACACAAGAGCCTATCTGGGACTCCAGTGGCCAGCCACTGATTGGGGTGGAGGCTTGTCAAACAAGATTACCTCCTTCTGTTCATTTCTTCCCTCTTTCTACCACACTCTTTCCTTTTCCTTTGATGAACGGTAATGTACTTCAAATGAGTAGAGCACTTGAGCTTTGAAATGAACAGGAGGAGGTCATCTTGGCAGCATCAACATTCTGAATACCTTCCAGAAGAGGTATTTTTCTACAATGCATCCTTTCTGTTGGGCCTATGTTGTATTTTTCTCATAAACGGCCCTCTAGAAAGCAGGTTCTGCAATTTGTTCTGCTGAAGAGAAATTTGTTTTGAAGTGCCTAGGGCCAGTTCCACAGAGTGGGGCCCTTCTCATCATGACTTGCACTCTGCACCACTGTTACGCACGCCTCTCGGAAGAGGGAACGCAACACCCTGCTACAACTCAACTCTCCGTGGTGTGAAAGAGGTATGGGACTGTAGGTGTGAGTAAGGATGACAAAAGGCAGAGAATACCGTTAACAGGGAATTTATTCCTTCGCACGGTAAGTTTGGGGAAAAGGGGCTGGACGGAACCAAAGCAAAGAAAGTAAATATCAAAGCCCCCTCTCCTACCTTAC
Organism: Coregonus clupeaformis; assembly: GCF_020615455.1. NCBI lineage: Eukaryota > Metazoa > Chordata > Actinopteri > Salmoniformes > Salmonidae > Coregonus > Coregonus clupeaformis. Next base: position 1,982,843 of record NC_059227.1, read on the forward strand.
CTGCCTACCCACTACTTACTTAACTAGCACCACCTGGTGCACTAACCAAAATACAAGGGATGGTCCGCCCAGGTCTTTCCTAGTGTGCATATTTACATTTTAGTCATTTAGCAGACGCTCTTATCCAGAGCGACTTACAGTTAGTGAATACATATATATTTTTTTTATACTGGCCCCCCGTGGGAATCGAACCCACAACCCTGGCGTTGCAAACGCCATGCTCTATCAACTGAGCTACATCCCTGCCGGCCATTCCCTCCCCTACCCTGGACGACGCTGGGCCAATTGTGCGCCGCCCATGAGTCTCCCGGTCGCGGCCGGCTGCGACAGAGCCTGGATTCGAACCAGGATCTCTAGTGGCACAGTTAGCACTGCGATGCAGTGCCTTAGACCACTGCGCCACTCAGGAGCCCCAGAGACTGCATAGACAGTCAACTTCTACGGGTAAGGTATGCCCGCGGGCCTCTTGCCTAAGCACTCCCTAGATGCCTTCCCCTTCCCCCTTTGGGAACAAATGAAACAGAATAATACAAACTGGTTCACAACAAAACCTGAGAAAAAAAACTAACTCAGGACATTAAAGATACTCTCTGAGCAACAAACTAACACAAAACATTTCAATCAGCGCTCACAGCAACACAGTACATACCAAATGTCTTCGCAACAACCAACATGCTATAACTCTCAGCAATTCTGGTTCCCCTCTCTTCTTCTGAGCAACAGAACTGGGTCTTATATAGCTTCAGAAGGAGTTGGTAATTGGAGACAGCTGCGTCCTGACGAGGGCGCAGGGTCAGCTCTCCAATCATCAATGTTCATTGACCAATCAGCTGCTTGTTGGGGAATTTCAGGAACCCATTTCCTGAAATACATACATGAAAATACACAACCTACAACACAGAAATTGGGGAACGTAACAACCACCCCCAAGACACAATAGGCTGTTGTTTGTGTGTGCATGCGTAGTGTGTGGTGTGTAAATAGGCATTTTAACTTCATAGATTTAGCCAGTGGTAACTTGTGGAATAGACACCTGCCAGGAATGCAGTTTTAACCAATCAGTATTCAGGATTAGACCCACCCGTTGTAGAAATTCCTACATTTGCGTGCAGGCCAGGTAGCCTATAGGTCTACTTCTATGTGTGTGCATCCTTACTCAACAATGACAGGAGCGCTCCAAACAAAAGACAATAACTAAATTGATGAACCAAAACTTGTTTCTCACAAGTGTAGCATAGGTTGTGCACTCTGAAAACAATGTGTCCACTCCGACAATGATAACGGGAAGACTGAAATAATAATATTGAATGCATTAACAGAAATTACTGTAACCAAAGTAACAAACATTGTAGATAAAAAATTATAGGAATTAAAGTGAAATGTACTACTGGTGATATACACTACCAGTCAAAAGTTTGGACACACCTATTCATTCAAGGGTTATTCTTTATGTTGACTATTTTTTACATTGTAGAATAATAGTGAAGAAATCAAAACTATGAAATAACACATATGGAATCATGTAGTAACCAAAAAAGTGTTAAACAAATCAAAATATATTTTATATTTGAGATTCTTCAAATAGCCACCCTTTGCCTTGATGACAGCTTTGATGAACACTTTTGTGGTTAATACATGATTAAGATCAGGTGTGGCCCTTTGCAGGTTCGCGTTTCGGAGGACGCATGACTCTCGACCGTCGCCTCTCCTGAGTCCATACGGGAGTTGCAGCAGTGGGACAATAATGTAATTACCTATTCTGGAGAAAAAGGGGTAAAACGTTTTTTTTAAATAAAAAATAAAAATATCATTTTTGGCAAATTAGTGGGCGTGGCCAACACACCAGAACACACTTAACAAGATAGAGGATAGAGAGAGTTTTGTTGATGCTGAGAATGGAATATACAGTGGGGAGAACAAGTATTTGATACACTGCCGATTTTGCAGGTTTTCCTACTTACAAAGCATGTGGAGGTCTGTAATTTATATCATAGGTACACTTCAACTGTGAGAGACGGAATCTAAAACAAAAATCCAGAAAATCACATTGTATGATTTTTAAGTAATTAATTTGCATTGCATGGGCTACAGGACAATAGGCAAGCAGCTTGGTGAGAAGGCAACAACTGTTGACGCAATTATTAGAAAATGGAAGAAGTTCAAGATGACGGTCAATCACCCTCGGTCTGGGGCTCCATGCAAGATCTCACCTCGTGGGGCATCAATGATCATGAGGAAGGTGAGGGATCAGCCCAGAACTACACGGCAGGACCTGGTCAATGACCTGAAGAGAGCTGGGACCACAGTCTCAAAGAAAACCATTAGTAACACACTACGCCGTCATGGATTAAAAATCCTGCAGCGCACGCAAGGTCCCCCTGCTCAAGCCAGCGCTTGTCCAGGCCCATCTGAAGTTTGCCAATGACCATCTGGATGATCCAGAGGAGGAATTGTTATGATTTAACTGGATAAGAACCCAAATGCAGACAAGTACACCAAGCCAGAGAAGTTTTAACAGGTTTATTTACAATGTTCAAAGTCCAGGTTTCCAAATATATGGGAAGAGCAAGTCCAGGTACAGGGAGGGTAACAGATCCAGATCAGGGCAGGTGTGGTACCGTAATGTCCTAGTGTCCGTGGTGAGTCCAAAAGAGAGGTCCGGTAATGGAGAGCAGGATGGTGGTGGCAGGAGTGAAGCGGAGGCAGGAGTCAGGTTCCAAATATCTGTGGCACAGGAGAAAAAGTAAATAGAACAGACCAAAAACACAAAGAGCAAAAATAACCAGGTTGAGTCGGCAGCGAGACTAACATGGTCGTCTTGACTATGATCTGACGATGAGTGGTAAGTTTGACCGGGTCTTAAAGGCTGAGGTGATATGGTGAATGAGCTGCAGCTGGAACCCTGACTCCCGCACACCAGACTTCACTCCTGCAATCAAGGACAGACAGAGGGGAGGGAGAGAGCAGAGAGAGCTACCTATCAGCAGTAGGCCTAACAGGAATGGGAGAAGGTAATGTGGTCTGATGAGACAAAAATAGAGCTTTTTGGTCTAAACTCCACTCGCCGTGTTTGGAGGAAGAAGAAGGATGAGTACAACCCCAAGAACACCATCCCAACTTTGGGGATGCTTTTCTGCAAAGGGGACAGGACAACTGCACCGTATTGAGGGAAGGATGGATGGGGCCATGTATCGCGAGATCTTGGCCAACAACCTCATTCCCTCAGTAAGAGCATTGAAGATGGGTCGTGGCTGGGTCTTCCAGCATGACAACGACCCGAAACACACAGCCAGGGCAACTAAGGAGTGGCTCCGTAAGAAGCATCTCAAGGTCCTGGAGTGGCCTAGCCAGTCTCCAGACCTGAACCCAATAGAAAATCTTTGGAGGGAGCTGAAAGTCCGTATTGCCCAGCGACAGCCCCGAAACCTGAAGGATCTGGAGAAGGTCTGTATGGAGGAGTGGGCCAAAATCCCTGCTGCTTTGTAAGTAGGAAAACCTGCAAAATCGGCAGTGTACCAAATACTTGTTCTCCCCACTGTATATGTTTTTCAATAACATTCTTAGAACGTTCTTTGAACGTTACTAATGTTTTCTTGTGGTTTTTATGGAAAGTTGTCTTAATGTTCTGAGAACATGACTTTAAATAGAACCATGAGGAAACCTGCAGAAAACGGTATGCTGATGTATTGAAATTCCCACAGGAGAATGTTGTTTCTTAACGTTCTGAGAACATTACTTTAAATAGAATCATGAGGAAACATTATACCGAAGTATTGAAATTCCCACAGGAGAACGTAGTTTCTTAACATTCTCTGAACAATTTGAGAACATTCCCAATGTCAAACCAGTTGGAGAACGTTCCTAGAATATTAACAAAAATCATATTAAATGTAACCATGTTTGAACTACCTCCCGAGTGGCGCAGTGGTCTAAGGCACTGCATCGCAGTGCTAGCTGCGCCACTAGAGATCCTTGTTCGAATCCAGGCTCTGTCGTAGCCGGCTGCGACCGGGAGCGCCATGGGGCGGCGCACAATTCGTCCAGGGTAGAGCATGGCGTTTGCAACGCCAGGGTTGTGGTTTAGTTTCCCACGGGGGCCAGTATGAAAAAATTATAATGTATGCACTCATTAAGTAAGTCGCTCTTGATAAGAGCGTCTGCTAAATGACCTTTTAGGAAACGTTCTGTTACAGTAATGAAATACCAAGAAAATAAAATTATTTTGTCAAGTTCCTTAAATGTACTGAGAATGTTTCAAAGCCAAGCAACTACCCTCCACCATTCCCAGGACGTAATAATCACAGGACAACCACGCTTTCACCAAGCTCTAAGAAACATATGGTTCTCAGAACGTTATGTGCTAGCTGGGAGGTCAGTGAATTTCAGCACAATCTGCAAAGTTAATGTACTGTCAAGTCTGGCTTGGTGAGGACAAATAACATGTCAGCCAGAGTGAATGAACACGTGATTCAACATAGCATGATTTAATTTCACACGCAAACTGTATACATGAAGGGGGAGGGTGAGTTAATTTCATCTAGCAACTTGTTTGTTTGTGAATTCACATACACACATAAGGAAAATCTCTCTTACAGACACACGCAGACACACACACGCCAGCCCGAACGTAGACACCCACACAAACCCACAACCCACTAGTCACTGCCAACTGCAGGGGTCAGTTGGTCCCCTCTCACATCCATATTAGGACATGTTCTGCAGACACAATCGATGAGTGCTGGCGGTCTGTAAGATGGAGAGGACAACACACAGTTATTGACAGCCAAGACAGATTCTACACAAGAGCCTATCTGGGACTCCAGTGGCCAGCCACTGATTGGGGTGGAGGCTTGTCAAAGAAGATTACCTCCTTCTGTTCATTTCTTCCCTCTTTCTACCACACTCTTTCCTTTTCCTTTGATGAACGGTAATGCACTTCAAATGAGTAGAGCACTTGAGCGTTGAAATGAACAGGAGGAGTGTTACGCCTCTTTCACATTACCCATAAGCATTCCGTTACGTTGCGCCAGATGTCATGTATTTCAATGGGGATGTCCACAACGGAGTGGAATCACAACGCCCCCTTGTGGTTGAAGGCTCCGTTGCGAGACGTACGGCGCATACTTTGACATCTTCCAAACTTTGCATCATCTTTAATCCAACCGGAGTGCGTCAAAGAACAGGAATTTACCAAACCACAGAAGATGAAAATAAGTGTTTTTCGGCGATGGCTTTATGGGATAGCTAGTAACTTGTAAATAATTACCCATTTCTATAAGAGTAACATTTTAATAGTAATGTTAATGTTGCAATATGCAGAAATAACATAAACACATTTAGTATCTCCTGGCTTCCACATATAGCCTACAAGCCACTGATGCAAACCTTTGAAACATCTACATTATAAAAATTCTAATAAATCTATGTGATATAGCCTACACAATAAATCCATTATGTCTAAAGTATAAAGAAGCATGATATGAAGAAAATGTAGTCTATTTCAGAAGAACAGAATAGCATACTCTGAATTGTCCTTATGTTATGTCCTGATCTGGCTATGCCAAATGGCTGTGGGCTATACTAGTTAATTTAGCAGACAAGAATACAATTGAACAAAGCTGAATAAAATAGAAAGGATATTTTCTCCAAATGATTTGAGGGAGTGCGCACATGCGGCTATTCTGTGTTGTGCAGTTAACAAAGAAATAGGTATTACTACATGCTTAATTTAGAGTTATTAATGTAACTTTAGTTGTTCTTGTTAGATTAATTTGTATTTTAAGAATAATGACTAAAGGATTTCACCCCAAATACAGTATAAATGTGTGAACGGTGTTAGTTATAATGTAGTGGCAACCCACTAACAGAGGGGGGCGGGACTAAACATTCCAGGGTGAAGGGGACTGAGAAAACAGGTTACAAAAAGCCTCCTAAAGGTGGGCGGAGCAAAGTGCCTTTGTGTGTCAAGAGGTATAAAACAGGAGTGTATGGGTTTTGGCGTCAGAGCTCTCTATGAATAAAAATACAGATCATTCTTGCTGGTTGTGGACCTTGAATCATGTATGATTAAAACCAGAGCCTTACAACCTCTGGTAATGATTCAAGCTTAGGTTGAATTAGAGATAGAAATTCTCGTAACAGTGGTCCTTCGAGCGGAGCTTAAAAACGTCTTTGTTGTTCTAAGGACACCGAAACCGTGCACGGGCGGGTGATTGCATCCGTGGAGAATAGTCCTGGCCTTCGACGTTAAGGTTATAAACAGGCCGGTGATTACTCTTATGAACGATAAAGACGTTAACGAGTTTGAAAAAGCATTTAAATCCAAACTGCAAGGAAAAGGTCAGTAATTTTTATTCATGGATTTTGGTGAAATGATTTGAACTTGTATAAGAATAGTAATTATTGTGAAGGGCAGAGAATAGTTACCAAAATCATAATTATTATGATGGAAGGAAGGGGGTCTGAAATGACTCAAGGTGAATGGCCATCACCAAAATAAACTAGTTAATATTGAGATTGTACAGGGTACAGTGTTACAATATAAACAGGAAGGGGGATAATTTTCGTTGTATGCGATAGATACATTAAACAGGTCAAAAGTCGCGTAAACAACTGGGGATTTGCTCTAACTCTGTCTGTTTCATGAAACTGGAGCAGTTACGACCTCTAGGTTACAAATAGTGTTAGCAAATGATCGTATAATGTTGTGTACGTGTGAGACTTGATGATCCATCAGAATACGTGATAATTGTTTCAAGGAGGGACTGAATTAGTCGCGTGAGAAAAAATTGTTATCTGACTCATTCATGAAACCAGAGTTTAAAAAAAAAACTCTGGGTAACATTGGCTCAAGAGACGCACTAATAATAACTCCTAGGAAAATAATTCTGGATTGAATTATTACTAAATGGGGGGATTTCTTATTTTCCCACCATGGGAAATAAATATTCTAAAGAGGTCCGAGAATTAACAGGGGATGAAAGATATATGTTAGGAAGAGATCGTTTTATGGATCCATTTGGGAGAAGAGGTATGGATTTATTGGGCATCTCGATGTGGAAGAGTTAGAAGTTATGATTAAGCAGATGCATGTTGTGACGTCACGAGAGGCTACACAGCTTTCAGCGGGATTGCTCAAGTAGTGCAAGGAGACAAGGTTCAAACAAAACAAGGATTTTATTATATTTTCGTTAAGTTCCCAAGACCTATAATAAAATCCTTGTTTTGTTTGAACCTTGTCTCCTTGCACTACTTGAGCAATCCCGCTGAAAGCTGTGTAGCCTCTCGTGACGTCACAATGTAAACTGTGGAACGGATTTGAAAAAACAGCGAGGGGAGGGGCTAGAGACAGCGAGGGTCTTTTTGAAGCGCGAAGGAGAGAGGAAGTGCTTTAACTGTAACAAAGAGGAATATTTGGCAAGGGAGTGTAAGGCCCCGTGTAAATACTGTAACAGAACAGGTCATAACCATCGTGACTGCAGGGGTAAAGGAAAGGGCAGTGTCGGAGATAGGACAGTCTATTTTTTGGTTCAACGGGTAAAATGTTTGAAGAAATGATTCGTGTCGATTAAGAATTGGCTAAAAACACCACGAAGCGATTATTTGAGAGGTACCTATAAAATTCCAACGATATATACGTATGAACTTTCTCACCCAAAAGTAGACGTACGTCATGAGTGAGAAAGTAGAGAATATTTACATTTGCATTTTTGGTCATTTGGCAGATGCTCTGGTCCGGAGCGACTTGCAGGAGCAGTGGGGGTTGGGTGCCTTGCTCGGGGGCACATCGGCAGATTTTTCGCCTGGTCGGCTCGGGAGTTGGAGCCGGCGAACTCTCGGTTACTGACACGGTGCTCTTGGTTACTGGGCTACCAGCCGGCCGAGATGAGTTTAAGGTTGTGCCGTTGTTTGATTAGGTGATACGGTTATGTGATAAGGTTTAATTGGTAATCGGACCATAACTAAAGTGGTTATAGAAGTAATGTATATATAGTAGAGAGCCAATAGAGGGTTCCATTGAACTATTATGGTTTGTTGGGCATTTGAATGGCATAAGGTGAAATCTGTGTGTATGAAGGAATTCAACGGCTGGTATGAATGATAACCGGATACTACTTAGTATTTGGTTGGTTAATGCTGAATGGAACATTTGAGGCGTGGTTGGGGGGTAACTAGGAAGACGCACTTATTCAATGGTAAATGGGTGTAGGGAGAGAGAGTTTTTACGTGTATTACAAGTTGCATTAGATAGCTTTAGTAGTATTCTAGATAGGTCTATGAAAATATGTTACAAGTACGAATTACATTATTTCCTAAGAAGGAAGATTTGTAGGGAAGGTCCCCGCGCCTCCCCCATAATGTAGGAAGGAGCAGGAGAGGGGGGGAGAGGTGAGAGACAGTACATAGTTCAGATGGTAGGAATGTCATTAAGTATATGCTTATCAACGATATCAAGTATTTGTTTTATTGATTGGGGCCGAATCAGAGAGAATGGTTAAAGGGATTGAATGGCGAGCTGGAGTGGCGATAGAGCTGTGAAAATTGAGTTAAGGACAAAGGACGATAATTTATGGCTCTGGTTAGCGGGAAAAAATAGAGACAATCAAGCGAGTTAGATTGAGCTGGAAAATTTCAATTAGAGGTCTAAAGACTTTACTGAAAGAAAGTGCTTTGATGAATTCAAATGGTTATTACTTTATTGTATAGGTTGAGTAACACCAGTGGTGGATGAAAATAAATGGTGGATAAAAAAAAAAAAAAGTTTGTTTCGTTACGTGAACAATGGGATATCGTTTTTACTATTAGGATGATGGATTGAAAAAACATTGGTTATAAGTATGAAGTTATTAAACAATAGGTTAACATTTTAAGAACATCAATGCAACAAGTTGCAATGAGGAAAGGAATAGTAAATTGGGGAGATAAAGGGGAAAATAACTGAGTTGTATAATAATTTGAGGGAACTTTACCATCGACATGCAGACTTCTCCAAAGTACATGAATGTAAACAGGAAGACAGTGAGACCATCAGCCAATACTTAGAGAGACTGAGAAATGTATTTAACGCAAATGGTGGCATACCTGACCCTCCCCAGGGGTAGGGAAATGATACTCCGTACCATCAGCAGCTAAAAATAGCATTCCTTAATGGAATGAGACCAGAAATAAGCAGGAATATTAAGAGGACTTTAGTGGGATGGGGAACTACTTTGTTAACCGAGGTCAAGAGATATGCAATCCATCATGAGCAGAATAGTAGACAGGGTAGAACTCCAGAATAGAAGGGGAGAGAGATTTAACTAGGGGATGGATCAAATAATTGATAATGGATCATTTGAGATGAGATCACATGTAGCAGATTTAGGGTAATCAATTAAATAATCATTGTATACTTGAGGAATTTTGAGTGGTTATGGATTAGTTATGAGGAATTAGATTGATACAAACATTAGTGATGGGTTATGACTGGGGATATCTGTATCATGTTTTGTGTGTGCTACCATCTTTAGATTACTGATGGTAATTGAAGGTTAACAAAATTTATAACCAGGAGAAAGAGATTAGTTTATCTCATTGGAATGTTGCTAAGGGTGAGGGGGAGCAGTAGTGAAGTTAGGCAGTATTTAGGTCATAAAAGGGAGCTACCAAATTAAGTTGAGCCTGGCTATCTTTGATTGTTGTTTTTCAATTGGGTTTTTCAAATAAAAAAACAACACACCCAGCATGATGTTTATAAAGGGTTGTTATGTTGAATTTAGGGGATTTTCAACAGTTCATAGGTGGTGTTTACTATGCTGTGGGATGGAACGGTTTGTTGGGGGATATTTGAACCTAAATTAATGCAATAAGCTGCAGTAATCAGAGGAATGTACAATCTAAGGCGAGACAGCTATTGCCTAGATCATTGATTTAGCAATAGGATCAGGAAGATAGGGACTAGAAGAAGAAAAAAAATAGATAAAGAATGATGAGCTTTTTGGTAATGATAGACTGCTGTAAAGCTTGGGTACTCCATTATGTACTGCATACTGGTAAATTAAGTGATCTTATCTATGGGAAGGCAATGGCAGCCCATGGTAAAATCATTTGGAACTCTAAGGAGGAAGAACAGTTTATGTTGTTGCTCTCTTCCCAAACAGTCTTAGCTTTTCATACATATATCAGGGATGTTACCAAAATGGTAGAGAGTAAATAGGGATATGACATTGGTCGTGATTTAAAGATGGTGAGTTTTTTTTTGGTGGGCTATTAGATATAACTGGGTTAATCACGAACATAGAGGTTTTTATTATTTGTTGCTAGGTAGAAGACTTAGGTGACCTAGGGTCGAAGTGCTTGCTCTTACTTCAATCCATGGCTGTCTTTTGTCTCTCTTCAAACATTGTGAAGGGAGCGGCACCAGGATTAAGCAGAGTTCAGGCTAAAACCTGTCTCTCCTTTGCTATCTTCTTGATTGATTACAGCAAGAGGGGGGGTTGTGTTAGGTTTGAAATATTTAAATATGGACTTGTCATGTCCAACAATCAGTCTTCAGGTCAAGCCCGGGAGATCCGGGGTAGAACAGAGTTTGAACTAAACATAAGTGTTTTTACAAGATAAGAGATTGATTGGATTACTAATTGATTCTGAACTGAATGAAAGTCGAATTTAGCCGCCATAAAAGACAAAGGAAGTGGGAGGAGCAATAAAGAAGCAAAAGACAGTCTAAAAAATAAAAGGCATGGCAATTGGTTGATAAATTACCTAAGTGATTGTTTAGGTAGGTGGTAATATTGACACATGAGCAGAACTATGTGTCAAGAGGGGGGAAGAGGCTAATTGTAGGATTAAATAATATACGAAGGAAAGGACAAAATACTTTTAAAAAAAAATAAAAAATTACATACAGTCTAGAAAGAGAATGCAGTCAGAAATTGTTAGATTAATCTGAACATGTGTGAAGATAGTTTATTAACCACACCCGTATGTCAGAAGTTTTGTGCCCCACAGGTGAACTAAAGGAGAAGGTGACCCACTCTATCTAACCAGGTGACTGGTGAGCATCCAGTCCCTAAAGAAGGAAAACTGGAAGCAGGCCTGTTGGGAAGGGCCCTATCAGGTTATATTGGTCACTGCCTTGGCCATTAGAATAGCAGAGAGAGTAACCTGGGTCCATGTTACCCACTGCAAGAGGTAAGACCACATACAAGCACCACTGAAACACACATAGAGTTGGAGAGCAGAACTGGACCAATAAGGTCCGGGGATCACCTCTGTTAACGAAGATCTCCTACCCCGACCTATCATCACTGTAGTGTGTTCTTAGGGTGTGAGTATGGGGTGGTACCAAGCAGAAGGACTAAAGGCAGGAGAGGGTTGGCGGTTTTTGGGAATATGGGTGACCTTGAGCTGCATCATAGTCTCGGCAATAGTCTTGGTATGTCAAGATCCACCACCACCTCGCACCAATTACGCTATGGCCTTACCATTATTAAGAAATAAAAGGGAAGCGACCCGACATACTGACCGTCAAGGACGAGTGATCTACAAGATAGGAGTCAGAGAAGGGTGGGGGGTAAGATTCAAAATTAGGATTAGGGATCTTATCAGGACGGATAAGCAAGCAACGTGGGATTATAAGATCCCATTGTATTTATGTTCAGCTCCCTCGGTGGATTGTTCCTGGGCTCAGGTATTTAGAGATACTGGGGGACGGAGATATGAGACGGGGGGGGGAGCTGGACGTCCAGATGGAGGATAAGAAGGTATAACGACATCCCCGCGGAGATGGTAGTAACAATAGTAAAGGTCACTAAAGAGGACATGAAAATAACTTACTGGGTTTGCGCGGACGAATACGGACGGGATACTTGTCTAAGATTACATTTGATGGAGTCAAAAGATATGGAGGGCACAGGTACTGTCATTAATCCATTAATAGCAATAGACCGAGTAGATCAGTCAAGGGATGACGGAGTCAATTCGACTAACCCGTCCACTATGAAAGATTTTCTCCTCCAAGAATGGAACCAAGGGGAAGTGGAGGGGGTCCCTGGTGAGAATATCTGGTTAAAGTGGATGAAGTACACCGCTAGGGCCTTGGGGAGACCAATTGTTATGTATGCTCCATTGGGCGACCGACAATGTTGACCGCCCCAATGCCAAAGGCAATATTTCCCTGTGTATTAGACCTGGGGTCCAATCAAAAAGAGCCCAATTGCACAGGGATTGGGCTGGCAAAGTTGACATACTCGGCCAGCCCACCTAGATTCACTTTAACTCCTGGCGAATACCAGTGTTACAGACATAGAAATGGCACCCGTAACTTGGGTGATTTTGATGGCTGTGAGGAGATAATTAATGTGACTGATTTAGATAAGGAAGGGAGGGGAAAAATTAGGAACCTTACCCATCCCTCTGACTGATGTGTGGTGGGCATGTACTAACAAAGGGAGCATTCGACAGACATTACCAGAAGGATGGGTGGATACTTGTGCACCAGTATTGTTGGTCCAAACCTGTAAGAATTAGTCATCAAAGACCAGTGACAGGAAGAATAATCAGGAGGAGAAATGCAGTATCTAAACAATGATGAGAGATGGACTGACTCCGGACTCTGACCAGGGGAATGTGAAAAACGATCCTCCAGGCTTGGTGGATGACGAGGATTTGGACCCTGAAAGACCGCAATTGGATGAAATGTTTATTAGTTCTGACGTGATCTCTGAGATGAATCATGCTTGTAAAATACATTTATCCTGAATGTGAAGACATTTAGTCAAAGGGGTGGATTGTTCGATTAATTTGTATTTTAAGAATAATGACTAAAGGATTTCACCCCAAATACAGTATAAATGTGTGAACGGTGTTAGTTATAATATAGTGGCAACCCACTAACAGAGGGGGCGGGACTAAACATTCCAGGGTGAAGGGGACTGAGAAAACGGGTTACAAAAAGCCTCCTAAAGGTGGGCGGAGCAAAGTGCCTTTGTGTGTCAAGGGGTATAAAACAGCAGTGTATGGGTTTTGGCGCCAGAGCTCTCCATGAATAAAAATACAGATCATTCTTGCTGGTTGTGGACCTTGAATCATGTATGATTAAAACCAGAGCCTTACAACCACTGGTAATGATTCAAGCTTAGGTTGAATTAGAGATAGAAATTCTCGTAACAGTTCTACAAACGTTGGGCTATATGTTTTGATTTTTAATACATTGTAAGGCTGCATGATGCGACTCTAATGATGATTTGAAAAAAGTCGCTTGAATGGCATGAGCTCTGCTTTGTTATTTGCGCAGGCAATACACACTTCATCAGTCACTCTGATGCACTTGATAATGCCTCGATTATCACAGTGGCATCCCCTTTGTGTGGCCGTAATGCATCCTAAAAAAAATCCATGCCTTTTGCGGCCAGTGGCCGTTGTGCCCTTCTCCCTGAGTGCTGTGCGCTTCGCATCCTTAACCAATTCTGAGGTTCATATTGAAGATATTGGAAGAACTGTCCACATTTACTTTTCGTCAGCCAACAAGATGAGTAGGCCTAATGAACAGCAAAAGCACTAGCCTATGTCAATCTACTATCCCCCATAGTACAAAAGTCGACCTATTATATTCTGTGCGAGAAATAAATATTCCAAACATCGTCTGGGACAGTTGTAGGATGCAATAGATCCCAAATTAATACAACCACTAGCATCAAAAAACATTTTTTAAGGCAATGTGGCTAACGCAACAGATCAGAACATTTAGCTTAAAATGTTGATAAACTATTAGGCTATTTCTTCACATTATAAGTGCAGCAATGGCAGTAGGCTATAAGCGTGAAATGTTCCATTAGCGGGAAAACACCATTATCAAAAGTGACCGCAAATGCAATTATGCATGTAATGCTTTTATTAAAAAGGTGCATTTTTATGGTGAAAATTATTTTCCCCAAACTTGAAACTCACGCGCTGTTTATGTATGCCAGTTAGGCTCTACACCCCTTGTAAAGCGGATTAATATGTTTAATTTTAAGAAGTTATTTGGCCACTTTAGTTACAAACCTTATAAAAACATATAGGCCTATGGGCTAGGCTACATGAGGTATGCGACTATGATTCGAAAAGGTCGCAAGAAAAGGCATTGTTTCTTATGCTGGGCATCATTCACAAGTGATAGGCTAATATTGTCACCCATCAGACTGTTCGTGGTCCTCTGTAGCTCAATTGGTAGAGCATGGCGCCTGTAACGCCAGGGTAGTGGGTTCGCTCCCCGGGACCACCCATACGTAAAAATGTATGCGCACATGACTGTTAGTCGCTTTGGATAAAAGCGGCTGCTAAATGGCATATTATTATATTATTCTTGATTTAATCTTGTCTTTACATACTAAATAATATATGTTATGTGTGAAATTTGTTTTGATTTAGAATGGACCATTATCATGCACTGGTGTTTTGTCCTATATTTAATTTATTTTTAATTCCAGCACCCGTCACCGCAGGAGGCCTTTTGCCTTTTGGTAGGCCTTAATTGTAAATAAGACTAATGACCTGCTGCAGCATCATAGCTTGGAGAAGCCTAATTACTGTGACTAGACTGTCATTTGGAATTTGACTGCCTAATACGGTCACCGCAACAGCCCTACACCTGGCATCTACTACCGTACCCTGTTCAAATGCACTTAAATATTTTGTCTTGCCCATTCACCTTCTGAATGACACATATACACAATCCATGTCTCAATTGTCTCAAGGCTTGAAAATGCTTATTTAACCTGTCTCCTCCCCTTCATCTACACTAATTGAAGTGGATTTAACAAGTGACATCAGTAAGGGATCATAGCTTTCACCTGGATTCACCTGGTCAGTCTGTCATGGAAAGAGCAGGTATTCTTAATGTTTTGTACACTCAGTGTATTTATCCTGTGTTGAATGAAAAGGTCATATTTTGCAATTTCCCAAAATAAATGTGATCTCTGACGAGAGACAGGCTCTCCTTCATCTTGCGTTACAAACACTACAGTTGTCCTTCCAATAGCGGGGCAAGACTCTGTGAAGGTGACACATGACGTAATGAAATATGTCACGATATGTACAGGGCATTACACGTGCTTGTTACACGTGCGTAGGGGGTTGTGTTGTCAATCAATTCATCTGAGCAGACAGTTCTACTAAGCTATAAGGAATTGTTTTAAGAAGGTAATACCAAGGACCATTCAGCTATTTGATTTTGAATTTTAAGACCCCTTGAAGTATCCCTGCCTAATAATATATATATATACACTACCAGTCAAAAGATTGGACACACCTACTCATTTTTACATTGGACTGCCAGATGGTGAAGCGTGATTCATCACTCCAGAGAACGCGTTTCCACTGCTCCAGAGTCTAATGGCGGCGAGCTTTACACAACTCCAGCCGACACTTGGCATTGTGCATGGTGATCTTAGGCTTGTGTGCGGCTGCTCGGCCATGGAAACCCATTTCATGAAGCTCCCGACTAACAGTTATTGTGCTGACGTTAGTGAGTGTTGCAACCGAGGACAGACGATTTTTAGACACTTCAGCAATCGGCGGTCCTGTTCTGTGGCCTACCACTTCGCTGCTGAGCCGTTGTTGCTCCTAGACATTTCCACTTCACAATAACAGTACTTACAGTTGACCGGGGCAGTTCTAGCAGGGCAGAAATTTGACGAACTGACTTGTTGGAAAGGTGGCATCCTATGACGGTGCCACGTTGAAAGTCACTGAGCTCTTCAGTAAGGCCATTCTACTGCCAATGTTTGGCTATGGAGATTGCATGGATATGTGCTCGATTTTATACACCTGTCATCAACGGGTGTGGCTGAAATTGCAGAATCCACTAATTTGAAGGGGTGTCCATATACTTTTGTATATATAGTTGTCATGACTTGCCCTCATGGGTTGAGGATCAAACATGCCGGTTAGGCAAAGGTTTGAACACCCCCTTTCCTTGGGGCCAGTTTTATGACTGGTCATAAATACCGTGCAGACTTTCTCTTCCTTGCCATGAAGTTTTGGGAGAAAGGACCCCTTTGTTAACAGTGGAAGTCTTCCCGCCAAGACTCCAACATCCAAAAGTAGATAATGAATCAATATTCCTACTTAAAAGAATGTGGGAAATGGTCGGTAGGGACTTAAAGAACAATCATGTCAAATTTGTTACTATGTTGTGATGTCAATAAAGACGGTGGAACAACATAACTGTATCTCTGGGGGTGTACACTTCCCAGTTATGAGGTTTACATCTAATTGTTGTATAAAACGAATGATTACGTATAATAACACTTTTGTGTAGATAACAATGGGATTTTAGCATTCTAGATGAGATTATTGTTTTCCATATTGATTTGTTCTCAGTCAGTGGCCACGCCCAAATGAGCACAAACATGATGGAACGCCCCTTTTACCCCGAGTGCATAAAAAGCCTTGAAAAACATTTTAACATTAGACCAGGAAGTCCACGGCTTAAAATGGTTGACACTCTAGAAGACCAGCATACGTGAAGCGTGAGCTAAATGTTACACAATTGTTTAAAACTACAAAGGAAGACCAAGCATACTACGGTATAAGCCGGATGTTGCAAATGGTTGAATTTCTACAAGACCAAGAAGTGTGAAGCTGAAGCTACACGTTACAAAATGGTTAGATCAGAAAGACCAGAAAACGTGAGACGTTAGTCCACACGTTTGAAATGGAGAAACTCTGAAACTCTCAACCTCAACACGAGGTGAAGAAGAAGACAATGCACTAGACCTTATAATTTTAGTCTGCAGTTGGCATGTATAGTCGTCTAGAGAACTTTCACTAAAGACACAAGAGGAGAGGACAATCCCTCTCAGACAACTGTGGTACATCTGAAGTACACATTATAACCACTACTACGACCAGAAACTCTACCAAGGACATTGGGATCTCTGTTGGGCAAACCAGAGTCCTACATCAACAACTCAACTATCGAGGACAGCTACACGTAAATACATGTTGCATTTCTAATCCAAATGAGCGTGGTTTCCAAAGTAACCACGATAGTTTGAATCTCTCTATCCCTACTACTCTGACCCTCCTTCTACCCAAGCATTCATGCTAATGTTAGTCCAGTCCACTAGGGACCTGTTTTCATTGTATTATGTTAGTAATCAATAGTCTAGGTGTGTGTGTGTTTGTATTGTGTTATTATTTAGTTAGTTAGTAAATAAATAATTAAGCCAATTTGTGTATTGCTGATTCATCAATAAGGTTAGGGTTCTTGCAGGTTCAAAGATTATGCGACGTTCAGAATGAGACTGATAAGAGGTAATTATTTGATAAATTACTGTTATCGATATATAACATATAATTTATATATTCTAAGTGTTTAATTCGGGAGATGTTAACTCGTTAAACAACTTATTCTGTGGCGCCCCAAATTCCTGATGAGTTAATTATTACATGATTAATTTAATCGAGTGACAATTAAACATAGTTAGGTGATTCGATAAATAACAGAATAACAGTCAAACATTCAAGTAAGTCACGTCATGACATAGTGTACTTCCAGAAATATTTTCTACCGGTACCAGAGGATCTTCAGATGAGTCTTGTGAGGCCTGTGGGCGTCTTAGAGCAAAACAACCAACATGTACGTGTTCGTGAGAGTCTCACCTTTCCACAGAACTGTTCGGACGCTACAGACATAAGCTGACAGATTGGCTGTATCGACTTCAGACGAGTCCTAAGATAGAGCAAAACGGAGAACACTAAACCGTTCGGACACTACAGGTGATTTTATGAGAAGACCAATTTTCGGGATGTCTCAAGGTGTGACAAACACCGCTCTAGTTCAGTCACCTTTCACCGCAGATGCGGAAGTGCGATATTGGCGGTGGATTGAGACGCATCCAATGCAAAAAAATAAAGATATCTGTAGCTTAAACTGACAGATTTTTATGGGTATTTTTGTATTATGCTAATTACATTTCCACTGGGGCGGGGACATCAACTATAGGGGGTTAACCGAATTAGAGAAAATTGGGCACACATCCATTTCTTTCATTGAATTTTAGTATGGTTTAATGGCAGTTTAATAACAGTTACTTGGGCTTGCAGGTTCTTTGGCAAAATATATATCAAAGAGTTTCGCCTGTAGCCTGCTGTACCCTGGGCCTATGGACAGTGGTCAAAGGAAAGCCATGAAAGAGAAAAGAATCAAACCGGGCCACACACCACTGTGTGTCCATAAGATTAACAGACCGACAAATCAACACGTTTTGAATGAGAACCATCAACAGAAAGCGTGGCGGTCTCTGTGTGAGGGTGATAATTTGCAGTTGGTCTTGCGGTACTGGGGATCCATTATCAGACAGTGAAAGTCTGTATTCCCAGAAATAAGGCCACATGGATATTGATATTATCCTGGAGGCACTGATGACTCTGAGAGTGAGATAGACTGGGGATACTAAGAATCAGAGACCATGGGCTATATCACAACAAAACAGGAAAGAACACAAGTAACCCCTACCTGGCAAACAGAACTTAAAATCACACTCTGTGAGATGTCACACTTTCTCCTTATCTCATACAGTGCCTTCAGAAAGTATTCACACCCCTTGACCACATTTTGTTGTGTTACAAAGTGGAATTAAAATGGATTGAATTGTCATATTTTGTCAACGATCTACACAAAGTACTCTGTAATGTCAAAGTGGAAGAATTGTTTTATTCTTTAATTTATTAATGGAAAATAAAACATTAATATATTTTGATAAGATAAGTATTCAACCCACTGAGTCAATTCATATAAGAATCACCTTTGGCAGCAATTACAGCTGTGAGTATTTCTCTGTAAGTTTCTAAGAGCTTTGCAAACCTGCATTGTACAATATATGCCCATTATTCTTAAAAAAATTGGTTGTTGATCATTACTAGACAGCCATTTTCAAGTGTTGCCAAGTCAAAACTGTAACTAGGCCAGGAACATTCAGTGTCATTTTGGTAAGTAACTCAGTGTATATTTGGCATTGCGTTTTAGGTTATTGTCCTGCAAAAGGTGGATTGTCTCCCAGTGTCTGTTGGAAAGTAGAGTAAACCAGGTTTTCCTCTAGGACTTTGCCTGTGCCAAGCTCTATTACTTTTCTTTTTATCCTACAAAACTCCCTTGCTGATGACAAGCATACCCATAACATTGACAAGATGGCGCCGATAGATTTGGCCGCTCTGTTTCTAGCTCCTAAGCAACTTTGTAGTATTTTATTTTTGTGTGTGTGATTTCTCACATTATTAGCCCAGAACGTTTTCTTGCATTATTACATACAGCCGAAAATTACTTTGGGATATCAGAGCGGTGGTAACTCACGAGCATTTCGACCAAAAATACAACTTTCCTGAATTGGATCCTTTGTTCGTACCACCCAAGTCGATTGAACTTGTCCCAGAGGCAGCTCCAAGACGCCTGCGGCGGAGAAGAGGTATTCAAAGTGGACTTTTAGTTCGACTCAGGAGGTGTGCACACCATCAACTGCTTCCGAGTATATTACTTACTAATGTTCAGTCCCTGGACAATAAAGTAGACGAGCTCAGGGCGAGGATCTCCTTCCAGAGAGACATCAGGGACTGTAACATACTCTGTTTCACGGAATCAAGGCTCTCTCCGGATATACTGTCCCTGTCCATACAGCCAGCTGGGTTCTCAGTACATCGTGCAGATAGGAATAAAGAACTCTCCGGGAAGAAGAAAGGCGGAGGTACAGCATGACCATTGAGGGACTCTGGGGACCAAGTGAAATAAAAACAATACAAATTATAATAAGTATACAATCTATAATATACATACAGTGGGGGAAAAAAGTATTTAGTCAGTCACCAATTATGCAAGTTCTCCCACTTAAAAAGATGAGAGAGGCCTGTAATTTTCATCATAGGTACACGTCAACTATGACAGACAAAATGAGAAAAAGAAATCCAGAAAATCACATTGTATGATTTTTTATGAATTTATTTGCAAATTATGGTGGAAAATAAGTATTTGGTCAATAACAAAAGTTTCTCAATACTTTGTTATATACCCTTTGTTGGCAATGACACAGGTCAAACATTTTCTGTAAGTCTTCACAAGGTTTTCACACACTGTTGCTGGTATTTTGGCCCATTCCTCCATGCAGATCTCCTCTAGAGCAGTGATGTTTTGGGGCTGTCGCTGGGCAACACGGACTTTCAACTCCCTCCAAAGATTTTCTATGGGGTTGAGATCTGGAGACTGGCTAGGCCACTCCAGGCCCTTGAAATGCTTCTTACGAAGCCACTCCTTCGTTGCCCGGGCGGTGTGTTTGGGATCATTGTCATGCTGAAAGACCCAGCCAGGTTTCATCTTCAATGCCCTTGCTGATGGAAGGAGGTTTTCACTCAAAATCTCACGATACATGGCCCCATTCATTTTTTCCTTTACACGGATCAGTCGTCCTGGTCCCTTTGCAGAAAAACAGCCCCAAAGCATGATGTTTCCACCCCCATGCTTCACAGTAGGTATGGTGTTCTTTGGATGCAACTCAGCATTCTTTGTCCTCCAAACACGACGAGTTGAGTATTTACCAAAAAGTTATATTTTGGTTCATCTGACCATATGACATTCTCCCAATCCTCTTCTGGATCATCCAAATGCACTCTAGCAAACTTCAGACGGGCCTGGACATGTACTGGCTTAAGCAGGGGGACACGTCTTGCACTGCAGGATTTGAGTCCCTGGCGGCGTAGTGTGTTACTGATGGTAGGCTTTGTTACTTTGGTCCCAGCTCTCTGCAGGTCATTCACTAGGTCCCCCCGTGTGGTTCTGGGATTTTTGCTCACTGTTCTTGTGATCATTTTGACCCCACAGGATGAGATCTTGCGTGGAGCCCCAGATCGAGGGAGATTATCAGTGGTCTTGTATGTCTTCCATTTCCTAATAATTGCTCCCACAGTTGATTTCTTCAAACCAAGCAGCTTACCTATTGCAGATTCAGTCTTCCTTGCCTGGTGCAGGTCTACAATTTTTTTTCTGGTGTCCTTTGACAGCTCTTTGGTCTTGGCCATAGTGGAGTTTGGAGTGTGACTGTTTGAGGTTGTGGACAGGTGTCTTTTATACAGATAACAAGTTCAAACAGGTGCCATTAATACAGGTAACAAGTGGAGGACAGAGGAGCCTCTTAAAGAAGAAGTTACAGGTCTGTGAGAGCCAGAAATCTTGCTTGTTTGTAGGTGACCAAATACTTATTTTCCACCATAATTTGCAAATAAATTCATAAAAAATCCTACAATGTGATTTTCTGGATTTTCTTCTCAATTTGTCTGTCATAGTTGACGTGTACCTATGATGAAAATTACAGGCCTCTCTCATCTTTTTAAGTGGGAGAACTTGCACAATTGGTGGCTGACTAAATAATTTTTTTCCCCACTGTATGTTTCATGATTAACTAATGGTGTGATTGTGGTAACGTACAGGAATTCAAGTCCTTTTGTTCACCCGACCTATAATACCTCACAATCAAATGCCAACCGCATTACCTCTCGAGAGAATTATCTTCGGTCATCGTCACAGCTGTGTATGTTCCCCCTCAAGCCGATACCACGACAGCTCTCAAGGAACTATACTGGACTTTGTGCAAACTGGAAACTGCATATCCTGAGGCCGCATGTATTGAAGCTGTGGACTTTAACAACGCAAATCTGAGGAAAACACTACCAAAGTTCTATCAACACATTGCCTATAGTACTCGCGCTTCAAAAACTCTCGACCATTGTTACTCTCCCTTCCGGGATGGCTACAAGGCCCACCCCCGCCCTCCCTTCAGCAAATCAGATCACAACTCCATTCTGCTCCTCCCTTCCTATAGGCAGAAACGCAAACAGGAAGTATCCATGCTAAGGTCTATTGAACGCTGGTCTGACCAATCGGAATCCATGCTTCAAGATTGTTTTGATCACGCGGACTGGGATATGTTCCCGGGATGCCTCTGAGAATAACACTGACGTATACATTGACATGGTGACTGAGTTCATCAGGAAGTGTATAGGGGATGTTGTTCCCACTGTGACGATTAAAACCTATCCAAACCAAAAACCGTGGATAGATAGCAGCATTTAACCGCAAGGTGACTGGGATTATGGTTTAATACAAACAGTCCAGTTATGCCCTCCGTAAGGCAATCAAACAGGCAAAACGTTAGTAAAGAGACTAAGTGGAGACTCATTTCAATGGCTCAGACGCGAGACATATGTGGCAGGGACGTATGTGGCAGGGAAAACCAGCCCCGTTGCGGACACCGACGTCTTTGATCCCGGACAAGCTAAACACCTTCTTCGCCCGCATTGAGGAAAACACAGTGCCAACGACGCGGGCCGCTCCTGAGGACTGTGAGCTCTCGTTCTCTGTGGCCGACGTGAGCAAGACTTAAGCGTGTTAACCCTCGCAAGGCTGCCAGCCCAGACGGCATCCCTAGCCCATCCTTAGAGCATGCGCAGACCAAATGGCTGGAGTGTTTACGGACATATTCAATATCTTCCTATCCCAGTCTGCTGTCCCCACTTGCTTCAATATGTCAACCATTGTTCCTGTACCTAAGAAAGTGAAGGTACTAAATGACTATCGCCCTATAGCTATCTACCTCTCTATCAACCGGACGGGACCACCTAGTGTTGACACGGAGCCCCGCCGATCCTACACGACTGGTCTGCCGACGAAATCGTCTGATGTGGTTACGACGTTAACCACGAAGATTCCATCCATCTGCTAGCCCTGGCCCGTTAGCACACGTTATCCGTGGCCTCTTACTCACTAAACTGAACTAGCTACTGAACTAGCTACTTGCTATTAGCCACAGCTAGCGGTGTTGCACCCAGAATATTGGATTTTTTTCCGCGGGATTAATTTTTAATCACTGGACATTGATCACCGGATATTCGGCCAGTCTGCACAGCGCGTTATCGACCCAGAACATATCAGTTTTTCCGCCGGAATCACTGAATTCACTGGACCTTTAACTCCGGATTCATCGCTACCAGCTGGCTACAACAAAACGGACGTAGCACACGCTAGCCGTGGCCTCTTACTCACTAGCGCTTCACCACCGGACCTTATGATAACTCAGCTATACAGCTGATATCTGCTGGACTGTTCCTTTTTACGGTACTACATCCTGTTTATGTTTAGCCTCAGCCCAAACATGGTTAGTTTATTGTTGTTTCGGTTATTTCTAATTGTACTATATCACTGTAGACCCCCCAGCCTAGCTAAACCTGCCTTAGTTAGCTCCTTTGTCCCTCCGCCCATACACTCAGAGACCGACTCAATTGATGCCTCTAGAGATACTATCTCTTTCATTGTTACCCAACGCTTAGGTTTACCTCCACTTTACTCATATCCTTCCATATCCTTGTCTGTACATAATGCCCTGAATCTTTTCTATAACACCCGGAAATCTGCCCCCTTTATTCTATGTACCCAACGCACTAGAAGACCAGTTCTTAAAGCCTTTAGCCGTATCCTTATTCTAGTCCTCCTCTGTTCCTCTGGTGATGTAGAGGCTAACCCAGGGCCTGTAGCCCCCAGTATCACTCCTACTCCCCAGGAGCTATCATTTGATGACTTCTGTAATCGCAAAAGTCTTGGTTTCTTGCACATAAATATCAGAAGTCTACTTCCTAAGTTTGAGTTATTCACTGCGTTAGCACACTCTGCCAACCCTGATGTTCTAGCAGTGTCTGAATCCTGGCTCAGGAAGGCCACCAAAAATTCTGAAATGTCCATCCCCAACTATAACATTTTCCGTCTAGATAGAACTGCCAAAGGGGGTGGAGTTGCAATCTACTGTAGAGATAGCCTGCAGAGCTCTATCATACTATCCAGGTCTGTGCCCAAACAGTTTGAGCTTCTACTTCTAAAAATCCACCTTTCCAGAAATAAGTCTCTCACTGTTGCCGCTTCCTACAGACCCCCTCAGCCCCCAGCTGTGCCCTGGACACCATATGTGAATTGATTGCCCCCCATTTATCCTCTGAGTTTGTACTGCTTGGTGACCTAAATTGGGATATGCTTAATACCCCAGCCATCCTACAATCCAAGCTAGATGCCCTCAACCTCACGCAAATTATCAACGAACCTACCAGGTACAACCCTAAATCCTTAAACATGGGTACCCTCATAGATATCATCCTGACTAACATACCCTCTAAATACACCTCAGCTGTCTTCAACCAGGATCTCAGCGATCACTGCCTTATTGCCTGCGTCCGTAACGGGTCTGCGGTCAAACGACCACCCCTCATCACTGTCAAACGCTCCCTAAAACACTTTAGCGAGGAGGCCTTCCTAATTGACCTGGCCCAGGTATCCTGGATGGATATAGATCTCATTCCGTCAGTAGAGGATGCCTGGTTGTTCCTTAAAAGTAATTTCCTCTCAATCTTAAATAAACATGCCCCATTCAAAAAATACAGAACTAAGAACCGATATAGCCCCTGGTTCTCCTCAGACTTGACTGCCCTTGACCAGCACAAAAACATCCTGTGGCGTACAGCATTAGCATCAAATAGCCCCCGCGATATGCAACTTTTCAGGGAAGTTAGGAACCAATATACACAAGCAGTCAGGAAAGCAAAGGCTAACTTTTTCAAACAGAAATTTGCATCCTGTAGCACTAACTCCAAAAAGTTTTGGGACACTGTAAAGTCCATGGAGAATAAGAGCACTTCCTCCCAGCTGCCCACTGCACTGAGGCTAGGAAACACTATCACCACCGATAAATCTACAATAATCGAGAATTTCAACAAGCATTTTGCTACAGCTGGCCATGCTTTCCATCTGGCTACCACTAACCCGGCCACCAACTCTGCACCCTCTGCTGCAAATTCACACAAATTCAGACAGCTGATGTTTTGAAAGCGCTGCAAAATCTGGACCCCTACAAATCAGCTGGGCTAGACAATCTGGACCCTTTCTTTCTAAAACTAGCCGCCGAAATTGTCGCAACCCCTATTACTAGTCTGTTCAACCTCTCTTTCATAACGTCTGAGATCCCCAGAGATTGGAAAGCTGCCGCGGTCATCCCCCTCTTCAAAGGGGGTGACACTCTAGATCCAAACTGCTACAGACCTATATCCATCCTGCCCTGCCTTTCGAAAGTATTCGAAAGCCAAGTTAACAAACAGATCACCGACCATTTCGAATACCACCGTACCTTCTCCGCTATGCAATCCGGTTTCCGAGCTGGTCACGGGTGCACTTCAGCCACGCTCAAGGTCCTAAACGATATTATAACCACGATTGATAATAGACAGTACTGTGCAGTCTTCATCGACCTGGCCAAGGCTTTCGACTCTGTCAACCACCGCATTCTTATTGGCAGACTAAATAGCCTTGGTTTCTCAAATGACTGCCTCGCCTGGTTCACCAACTACTTCTCAGATAGAGTTCAGTGTGTCAAATCGGAGGGCCTGTTGTTTGGACCTATGGCAGTCTCTATGGGGGTGCCACAGGGTTCAATTCTTGGGCCGACACTTTTCTCCGTGTATATCAATGATGTCGCTCTTGCTGCTGGTGACTCTCAGATCCACCTCTACGCAGACGACACCATTTTGTATACATCTGGCCCTTCATTGGACACTGTGTTAACAAACCTCCAAACGAGCTTCAATGCCATACAACAATCCTTCAGTAGCCTTCAACTGCTCTTAAACACTAGTAAAACTAAATGCATGCTTTTCAATCGAACGCTGCTAGCACCCGCCCACCCGACTAGAATCACCACTCTCGACGGGTCTGACCTAGAGTATGTGGACAACTACAAATATCTAGGTGTCTGGTTAGACTGTAAACTCAACTTCCAGACTCACATAAAGAATCTCCAATCCAAAGTTAAATCTAGAATCGGCTTCCTATTTCGCAACAAAGCCTCCTTCACTCATGCTGCCAAACATGCCCTCGTAAAACTGACTATCCTACCGATCCTTGACTTCGGCGATGTCATTTACAAAATAGCCTCCAACACTCTACTCAGCAAATTGGATGTAGTCTATCACAGTGCCATCCGTTTTGTCTCCAAAGCCCCCATACACTACCCACCACTGTGACCTGTACGCTCTTGTTGGCTGGTCCTCACTACATGTTCGTCGTCAAACCCACTGGCTCCAGGCCATCTATAAATCACTGCTAGGCAAATCCCCGCCTTATCTTAGCTCATTGGTCACCATAGCAGCACCCACCCGTAGTCTGCGCTCCAGCAGGTATATCTCACTGGTCATTCCCAAAGCCAACACCTCCTTTGGCCGCCATTCCTTCCAGTTCTCTGCTGCCAATGACTGGAACGAATTGCAAAAATCTCTGAAGCTGGAGACTCTTATCTCCCTCAATAACTTTAAGCATCAGTTGTCAGAGCACCTTACCGATCACTGCACCTGTACACAGCCCATCTGAAATTAGCCCACCCAACTACCTCATCCCTATATTGTTATTTATTTTGCTCTTTTGCACCCCAGTATCTCTATTTGCACATCATCTCTTGCACATCTAGCATTCCAGTGTTAATACTATTGTAATTATTCTGCACTATAGCCTATTTATTGCCTTACCTCCATAACTTGCTACATTTGCACACACTGTATATATATTTTCTGTTGTATTTCTGACTTTATGTTTTTTTTACCCCATATGTAACTCTGTGTTGTTTTTATTGCACTACTTTGCTTTATCTTGGCCAGGTCGCAGTTGTAAATGAGAACCTGTTCTCAACTGGCTTACCTGGTTAAATAAAGGTGAAAAAAAAATATATATATATATATATAGCACTCACTTCTGTCATCATGAAGTGCTTTGAGAGGCTAGTTAAGGATCATATCACCTCCACCTTACCAGACACCCTAGACCCACTTCAATTTGCATACCACCCAAATAGATCCACGGATGATGCAATCACCATCACACTGCACACTGCCCTATCCCATCTGGACAAGAGGAATACCTATGTAAGAATAGTATTCATTGACTACAGCTCAGCCTTCAACACCATAGTACCCTCCAAGCTCATCATTAAGCTTGGGGCCCTAGGTCTGAACCCAGCCCTGTGCAACTGGGTCCTGGACTTCCTGATGGGCCACCCCAGGTGGTGAAGGTAGGCAACAACACCTCCACTACGCTGAGCCTCAACACAGGGGTCCCACAAGGGTGTGGGCTCAGCCCCCTCCTATACTCCCTGTTCACCCATGACTGCATGGCCACGCATGCCTCCAACTCAATCATCAAGTTCGCAGACGACACAACAGTGGTAGGCCTGATTACCAACAACGACGAGACAGCCTACAGGGAGGAGTTGAGGGCCCTAGTGGAGTGGTGCCAGGAAAATAACCTCTCCCTTAACGTCAACAAAATGAAGGAGCTGATAGTGGACTTCAGGAGACACGTCACATTGACGGGGAGAAGGTGAAAAGCTTCAAGTTCCTGAGTGTACACATCACTGACATTCTGAAATGGGCCACCCACACAAACCGTGTGGTGAAGAAGGCGCAACAGTGCTCTTCAACCTTAGGAGGCTGAAGAAATTTGCCCTCACAAACTTTTACAGATGCACCATTGAGAGCATCCTGTAGTGCTGTCTCACCGCAGAGCTCTCCAGAGGGTGGTGCGGTCTGCCCAACACATCACCGGGTGCACACTGCCTGCCCTCCAGGACATTTACAGCACCAGGTGTCACAGGAAGGACAAAAAGATCATCAAGAACCTCAGCCACCTGAGCCACAGCCTGTTCACCCCGCTATCATCCAGAAGGCGAGGTCAGTACAGGTGCATTAAAGCTGGGACCGAGAGCCTGAAAAACAGCTTATATCTCAAGGCCATCAGACTGTTAAATAGCCATCACTAGCCGGCCTCCACCCAGTACCCTGCCCTGAACTTAGTCACTGTCACTAGGGGGCTACAACCTGGTTACTCAACCCTGCACCTTAGAGGCTGCTGCACTATATACATGGACATGGAACACTGGTCACTTTAATAATGTTTTCATACTGTTTTACCCATTTCATATGTATATACTGTATTCTAGTCAAGGCCATGCTATTCAACTATTGCTGTACATATAATATTGTATCCTACGTATTCTTCAGATATACTACATATTCTATCCACATACTGTCCATAATGTCTATACAAAAAAGTATTTGATCCCCTGATGATTTTGTACGTTTGCCCATTCACAAATAAATGATCAGTCTATAATTTTTATGGTAGGTTTATTTGAACAGTGAGACAATACAGAAAAACGCATGTCAAAAATGTAATAAATTGATTTGCATTTTAATTAGGGAAATAAGTATTTGACCCCCTCTCAATCAGAAAGATTTCTGACTCCCAGGTGTCTTTTATACAGGTAACGAGCTGAGATTAGGAGCACACTCTTAAAGGGAGTGCTCCTAATCTCAGCTTGTTACCTGTATAAAAGACACCTGTCCACAGAAGCAATCAATCAATCAGATTCCAAACTCTCCACCATGGCCAAGACCAAAGAGCTCTCCAAAGATGTCAGGGACAAGATTGTAGACCTACACAAGGCTGGAATGGGCTACAAGACCATCGCCAAGCAGCTTGGTGAGAAGGTGGCAACAGTTGGTGCGATTATTCGCAAATGGAAGAAACACAAAATAACTGTCAATCTTCCTCGGCCCGGGGCTCCATGCAAGATTTCACCTCGTGGAGTTGCAATGAACATGAGAACAGTGAGGAATCAGCCCAGAACTACACGGGAGGATCTTGTCAATGATCTCAAGGCAGCTTGGACCATAGTCACCAAGAAAACAATTGGTAACACACTATGCCGTGAAGGACTGAGATCCTGCAGCGCCCGCAAGGTCCCCCTGCTCAAGAAAGCACATATACAGGCCCGTCTGAAGTTTGCCAATGAACATCTGAATGATTCAGAGGAGAACTGGGTGAAAGTGTTGTGGTCAGATGAGACCAAAATGGAGCTCTTTGGCATCAACTCAACTTGCCGTGTTTGGAGGAGGAGGAATGCTGCCTATGACCCCAAGAACACCATCCCCACCGTCAAACATGGAGGTGGAAACATTATGCTTTGGGGGTGTTTTTCTGCTAAGGGGACTTCACCGCATCAAAGGGACGATGGACGGGGCCATGTACCATCAAATCTTGGGTGAGAACCTCCTTCCCTTAGCCAGGGCATTGAAAATGGGTCGTGGATGGGTATTCCAGCATGACAATGACCCAAAATACATGGCCAAGGCAACAAAGGAGTGGCTCAAGAAGAAGCACATGAATGTCCTGGAGTGGCCTAGCCAGTCTCCAGACCTTAATCGCATAGAAAGAGCTGAAGGTTCGAGTTGCCAAACGTCAGCCTCGAAACCTTAATGACTTAACAATCACTCAATGGTGCAGAGTTAAGGGCCCATGAACAGAGTTGGGTCTCAGCTTTTATAGGAAAGTACAGCCTCCTTATCCATTGCACAGTTAGCAGATGTGTGGAAACAATGGGTGGGTACAGTGCAAAGAAAGGATATTCACTAGTTTCGTAACTATCTGCTGACACTGGGTATAGTCTGAATCATGATACTGCTAATCATCCTATTCTCTGTTTCCTTAGCATGTTTCCACACAATTGGGATCCTGTAGATACTGAGTAACAGGATGTGTCATATACTGTGATTTCACCCAGTCTTATGACTAGAACAGAAAAGGACGGTCTGTATCAGTAGAGAAACACAGAATAGACAGAGCCTAGTTTGTAATTTTCCAGCACAGTGCTTAGGGTCGTTGTCCTGTTGGAAGGTGAACGTTTGCCCCAGTCTGAGATCCTGAGCGCTATGGAGCAGGTTTTCAATTAGTATCGCTCTGTACTTTTCTCTGTTCATCTTTCCCGCAATCCTGACCAGTCTCCCAGTCCTTGCCGCTGAAAAACATCCCCACAGCATGATGCTGCCACCACCATGCTTCGCCTTAGGGAAGGGCCAGGTTTCCTCCAGACGTGAAGCTTGGCATTCAGGCCAAAGAATTCAATCTTGGTTTCATCAGACCAGAGAATCTTGTTTCTCATGGTCTGAGAGTCCTTTAGGTGCCTTTTGGCAAACTCCAAGCGGGCTGTCATGTGCCTTTTACTGTGCTTCTGTTTGGCCACTCTATCATAAAGGCTTGATTGGCGGAGTGCTGCAGAGATGTTTGTCCTTCTGGAAGCTTCTCCCATCTCCATAGAGGAACTCTGAACCTCTGTCAGAGTGACCATCGGGTTTTTGGTCACCTCCCTGGCCAAGGTCCTTCTCCCCTAATAGCTCAGTTTGGCCGGGTGGCCAGCTCTAGGAAGAGTCTTGGTGGTTCCAAACTTCTTCCATTTAAGAATAATGGAGGCCACTGTGTTCTTGGGGACCTTCAATGCTGCAGACATTTTTTGGTACCCTTCCCCAAATCTGTTTCTCGACACAATCCTGTCTTGGAGTTTTAAGGACAATTCCTTCGACCTCATGGCTTGGTTTTTGCTCTAACATGCACTGTCAACTGTGGGACCATATACATGTGTGCCTTTCCAAATCATGTCAAATCAATTGAATTTACCAGAGGTGGACTCCAATCAAGTTGTAGAAACATATCAAGGATGATCAATGTAAACAGGATGCACCTGAGCTCAATTTTGAGTCTCATAGCAAAGGGTCTGAATACTTATGTAAATAAGGTATTTCTTATTTATTTTAATTTATTTTTGGAGAAAAAAAATCTAAAAACCTGTTTTTGCTTTTTCATTATGGGATATTGTGTGTAGATTGATGAGGATTTTAATTTATTTAATCCATTTTAGATTAAGGCTGTAATGTAACAAAATTTGGAAAAAGTGAAGGGGTCTGAATAATGCCCAAATGCACTGTACAGTGGGGGAAAAAAGTATTTAGTCAGCCACCAATTGTGCAAGTTCTCCCACTTAAAAAGATGAGAGAGTCCTGTAATTTTCATCATAGGTACACGTCAACTATGACAGACAAATTGAGGGAAAAAAATCCAGAAAATCACATTGTAGGATTTTTTATGAATTTATTTGCAAATTATGGTGGAAAATAAGTATTTGGTCACCTACAAACAAGCAAGATTTCTGGCTCTCACAGACCTGTAACTTCTTCTTTAAGAGGCTCCTCTGTCCTCCACTCGTTACCTGTATTAATGGCACCTGTTTGAACTTGTTATCAGTATAAAAGACACCTGTCCACAACCTCAAACAGTCACACTCCAAACTCCACTATGGCCAAGATCAAAGAGCTGTCAAAGGACACCAGAAACAAAATTGTAGACCTGCACCAGGCTGGGAAGACTGAATCTGCAATAGGTAAGCAGCTTGGTTTGAAGAAATCAACTGTGGGAGCAATTATTAGGATATGGAAGACATACAAGACCACTGATAATCTCCCTCGATCTGGGGCTCCACGCAAGATCTCACCCCGTGGGGTCAAAATGATCACAAGAACGGTGAGCAAAAATCCCAGAACCACACGGGGGGACCTAGTGAATGACCTGCAGAGAGCTGGGACCAAAGTAACAAAGCCTACCATCAGTAACACACTACGCCGCCAGGGACTCAAATCCTGCAGTGCCAGACGTGTCCCGCTGCTTAAGCCAGTACATGTCCAGGCCCGTCTGAAGTTTGCTAGAGTGCATTTGGATGATCCAGAAGAGGATTGGGAGAATGTTATATGGTCAGATGAAACCAAAATATAACTTTTTTGGTAAAAACTCAACTCGTCGTGTTTGGAGGACAAAGAATGCTGAGTTGCATCCAAAGAACACCATACCTACTGTGAAGCATGGGGGTGGAAACATCATACTTTGGGGCTGTTTTTCTGCAAAGGGACCAGGACGACTGATCCGTGTAAAGGAAAGAATGAATGGGGCCATGTATCGTGAGATTTTGAGTGAAAACCTCCTTCCATCAGCAAGGGCATTGAAGATGAAACGTGGCTGGGTCTTTCAGCATGACAATGATCCCAAACACACCGCCCGGGTAACGAAGGAGTGGCTTCGAAAGAAGCATTTCAAGGTCCTGGAGTGGCCTAGCCAGTCTCCAGATCTCAACCCCATAGAAAATCTTTGGAGGGAGTTGAAAGTCCGTGTTGCCCAGCGACAGCCCCAAAACATCACTGCTCTAGAGGAGATCTGCATGGAGGAATGGGCCAAAATACCAGCAACAGTGTGTGAAAACCTTGTGAAGACTTACAGAAAACGTTTGACCTGTGTCATTGCCAACAAAGGGTATATAACAAAGTATTGAGAAACTTTTGTTATTGACCAAATACTTATTTTCCACCATAATTTGCAAATAAATTCATTAAAAATCCTACAATGTGAATTTCTGGATTTTTTTTCTCATTTTGTCTGTCATAGTTGACGTGTACCTATGATGAAAATTACAGGCCTCTCTCATCTTTTTAAGTGGGAGAACTTGCACAATTGGTGGCTGACTAAATACTTTTTTCCCCCACTGTATGTATATTATAGATTGTATACTTATTATAATTTGTATTGTTTTTATTTCACTTGGTCCCCAGAGTCCCTCAATGGTCATGCTGTTCCCGCTGTGGTCATTCCCCCCCACCCACTTAACCTCTGTCGGTGTCCCATATATGGATGGTTGAGCTAACATGTGCTAATGTCATTAGCATGACTGTTGTAAGTAACAGCAAACTTTCCAGGACAAAGATATGTCTTATATGGGCAGAAAGCTTAAATTATTGTTAATCTAACTGCACTGTCCAATTTACAGTAGCTATTACAGTGAAAAAATACCATGCTATTCTTTGAGGAGAGTGCACAACAACAAAAAACTTATCATGGCAACTGGTTTGATACATCCACCTCTGAAGGTAAATAATGAACTTACATTCAGTAATCTTGATCTGATTTGTCATCCTGAGAGTCCCAGAGATAAAATGTAGCATGGTTTTGTTTGATAAAATCAATTGTTATATTCAAATGTAGGAGCTGGGTTCTACAGTTTGAACCCTTGCTGTCTCTGGCTCCACACCCACCCCGCCCAGCCATCTAGATGTGTGAAAGTTAGTGTATAAGCTAATGATCCATCATGTATGATATATAATTTTTGCATGTTCTCTATAGTTATGTACTTGAAAATGTATCAATTGACCAATTCGGCACATTTGGGCAGACTTGATACAAAATAGTCCAATATTGCAATGCTTCCCTGGATCAATCTGAAACTTTGCACACACACTGCTCCATCTAGTGCCCAAAATCTAAATTGCGCCTAAACTGCAATATAATAATATAATATAATAATAATATAATATGCCATTTAGCAGACGCTTTTATCCAAAGCGACTTACAGTCATGCGTGCATACCTTTTTTTTTTTTTTTTTTTTTTTTTTTTGTATGGCTTTTCTTTTGCATTTCAAAGATGATGTAACATGTTTTTTTGTTTGTATTATCTTTTACCAGATCTAATGTGTTATATTATCCTACATTAATTTCAAATTTCCACAAACTTCAAAGTGTTTCCTTTCAAATGGTATCAAGATTCTGCATATCCTTGCTTCAGGTCCTGAGCTACAGGCAGTTAGATTTGGGTATGTCATTTTAGGCGAAAATTGAAAAATCCTGATCCTTAAGAGGTTAACAGTCTTTACTCTGCCTCCACCCCAATGGATATTTATTTATTAATCACTGCTACAGTTATGATGTATATAGTGCTATTTCTATTTCCATTGTTGTTGTTTTTATTACAATTTTAATTATTTAATTTAACTTAGTCCTGCATGTTGGAGCTCGGAGCCTAAGATCTTCACTGCACCCTGCAATCACACCTGCAACCCTGTACATGTGACTATTAAACACTATGAATCTGAATCTGAAGGGTAGCTTTTATAGCGACAGATACGGAGAAGAGCCTGTGCAAGTGTGAAAGCTCTACGTCTCGTAATGGAATCCCAAAGCAGACAGGTCCGAGCTAAAAGAGCCAAGTGGATGAACATTTTCAAATGTAAAAAGCTCAGACCAAAAATATTACCTCAGGCAAAAAATATCAACAAAATACACCTTACTCCCTCTAGTCAGACTGAGGTTCGAATGAGAAGGTTACATTCAAGTTTCATTGTATTGCAGCACCTCATAGTAGGCTACCGTTGCTGTGTGACATAGCCTAATATGTTCATTTGGTAGGTTAAAGGACCATTGATTTGTCACAGACAACCTTTGAGATCTATCTTGTATTTAGTCTGCCTGTCAGTCTCACATGGACTGAGGAGGGCGAAAGAAGGAGCGAAAAAATGTAACAATGGGCAACTATGCTAAGCCCTTATATTGGCTGGCTCTTTCTTTATGATAAGCCTCGTGGGAGGTCAACCTGGACCTAGATAGATAGATAGATAGATAGATAGATAGATAGATAGATAGATAGATAGATAGATAGATAGATAGATAGATAGATAGATAGATAGATAGATAGATAGATAGGCAAGAAAAAGTATGTGAACCCATTGGAATTACCTACATTTCTGCATAAATTGGTCATATAATTTGATCTGATTTTCATCTAAGTCACAACAATAGACAAACACAGTGTGCTTAAACTAATAACACACAAATTATTGTATTGTTCTTGTCTATATTGAATACATCATTTAAACATTCACAGTGTAGGTTGGAAAAAGTATGTGAACCCCTATGCTAATGACTTCTCCAAAAGCTAATTGGAGTCAGGAGTCAGCTAACCTGGAGTCCAATCAATGAGACGAGATTAGAGATGTTGGTTAGAGCTGCCCTGCCCTATAAGAAACACTCACAAAATTTGAGTTCGGTATTCACAAGAAGCATTGCCTGATGTGAACCATGCCTCAAACAAAAGAGATCTCAGAAGACCTAAGATTAAGAATTGTTGACTTGCATAAAGCTGGAAAGGGTTACAAAAGTATCTCTAACAAATTGTCTATAAATGGAGAAAGTTCAGCACTGTTGCTACTCTCCCAAGGAGTGGCCGTCCTGCGAAGATGACTGCAAAGCACAGCGCAGAATGCTCAATGAATTTAAGAAGAATCCTAGTGTCAGTTAAAGACTTACAGAAATATCTGGAACATGCAAACATCTCTGTTGACGAGTCTACGATACGTAAAACACTAAACAAGAATGGTGTTCATGGGAGGACACCATGGAAGAAGCTACTGCTGTCCAAAAAAACATTGCTGAAGTTCGCAAAAGAGCACCTGGATGTTCCACAGCGCTACTGGCAAAATATTCTGTGGACAGATGAAACTAAAGGTGAGTTGTTTGTAAGGAACACACAACACTATGTGTTGAGAAAAAAAGGCACAGCACACCAACGTCAAAACCTCATCCCAGCTGTAAAGTATGGTGGAAGGAGCATCATAGTTTGGGGCTGCTTTGCTTCCTCAGGGCCTGGACAGCTTGCTATCATCGACGGAAAAATGTATTACCAAGTTTATCAAGACATTTTGCAGGAGAATGTAAGGCTATCTGTCTGCCAATTGAAGCTCAACAGAAGTTGGGTGATGCAACAGGAAAACGACCCAAAACACAGAAGTAAATCAACAACAGAATTGTTTCAACAGAAGAAAATACGCCTTCTGGAGTGGCCCAGTCAGAGTCCTGACCTCAACCCGATTGAGATGCTGTGGCATGACCTCAAGAGAGCGGTTCACACCAGACATCCCAAGAATATTGCTGAACTGAAACAGTTTTGTAAAGAGGAATGGTCCAAAATTCCTCCGGACCGTTGTGCGGGTCTGATCCGCAACTACAGAAAACATTTTGGTTGAGGTTATTGCTGTCAAAGGAGGGTCAACCAGTTATTAAATCTAAGGGTTCACATACTTTTCCCACCCTGCACTGTGAATGTTTACACGGTGTGTTCAATAAAGACATGAAAACGTAGAATTGTTTGTGTGTTATTAGTTTAAGCAGACTGTGTTTGTCTATTGTAGTGACTTCAATGAAAATCAGATCAAATTTTATGACCAATTTATGCAGAAATCCAGGTAATTCCAAAGGGTTCACATACCTCTTCTTGCCACTGTAGATAGATAGATTTGATAATTTAAAACATAATAAAAGCATGTGGATAATGCATTTAAAATCATCGAGTTGAAACAAAAAAGTTTGAACGTATTTCCATTGTGGTCCTCTTTAAATAAATGGCTAAACAATTTTACAAACATAACATAGTAGACCTAGGCTACACAGTATACCTAACTTACTAGGCATACTTGGGTTACAGATATAATAACACTTCTTTTTTTTTTTTACTTGTATAGCGCTTTTCGAAAAGAATCCCAAAGCACATACAAAGTATAAAAACAAAAATGTTTAATGATGGAGATTGAAAGTCTTAGTCGGCTTGGGATGAAGTTGAAGCAGTTTGGGCTGGGTATGTTCAGGGGAGAGGGCATTGATTGGATAGCCAAGGAGAAACAAAGACAGTCTGAAAAAACAGGCCCGGAACTCTTCAACAGCGCACCACAACTGCTTCTCTGAATAGTCAGTCACTCCATTGGAGCTGCTTATCTGGTACAGGTCCGCCATTGCCAGGAATGTAGCCCCCACCTGGGTGATGCCACGGCTGCTGAGAAGTGCACGAAAAGCCACCACATCTTGGCAGTGGTTAGGAGCATTCCCTGAACAGTCCCTGAACTTCCTCTGCTACCTCTGTACACAGCATGCAGTCCTTGGTGTAATACTTCCAAACAGATTATATGAATTCAAACAGCCAGCTAGCTAGTTAGCTACCAATCCAAAATATATACTTTAATCACGATCCTGCAACTCCACGAGTCAAGACCACAGGATACAGTGATCAAACTCTAGAGCAGCCAAAACCCCAAAAAAGTAATACAAAATTGCAACAGAAAACACACCAT
The DNA here is from genome assembly GCF_020615455.1 of Coregonus clupeaformis. NCBI lineage: Eukaryota > Metazoa > Chordata > Actinopteri > Salmoniformes > Salmonidae > Coregonus > Coregonus clupeaformis. The sequence continues at coordinate 2,019,699 of NC_059227.1, forward strand.
TACAGTATATGTACAATATTTAAAGAGCTCACTGCCTAGGCTATCTCACGGTGTCATGGCAACCACGGAATAGTATGATATGTTATGTTTCGTATAATATGTGTTAATTTGTGGATAACCTTCATCCACTTCGTAAACAGTTGGTGTCGGAAGATTACATACACCTCGGTTGGAGTCATTAAAATTAGTTTTTCAACCACTCCACAAATTTCTTGTTAACAAACTATGGTTTTGGCAAGTCAGTTAGGACCTATTTTGTGCATGACACAAGTACATTTTCCAACAATTGTTTACAGACAGATTATTTCACTTATAATTCACTGTATCACAATTCCAGTGGGTCAGACGTTTACATACACAAAGTTGACTGTGCCTTTAAACAGCTTGGAAAATTCCAGAAAATGATGTCATGCTTTAGAAGCTTCTGATAGGCTAATTGACATCATTTGAGTCAATTGGAGGTATAGCTGTGGATATATTTCAAGGCTCAGTGCCTCTTTGCTTGACATCATGGAAAAATTAAAAGAAATCAGCCAAGACCTCAGAAAAAGAATTGTAGACCTCCACAAGTCTGGTTCATCCTTGGGAGCAATTTCCAAACACCTGAAGGTACCACGTTCATCTGTACAAACAATAGTACGCAAGTATAAACACCATGGGACCACGCAGCCGTCATACCGCTCAGGAATGAGACGCGTTCTGTCTCCTAGAGATGAACGTACTTTGGTGCAAATAAATCCCAGAACAACAGCAAATGACCTTGTGAAGATGCTGGAGGAAACAGGTACAAAAGTATCTATATCCACAGTAAAACAAGTCCTATATCAACATAACCTGAAAGGCCGCTCAGCAAGGGACAAGCCACTGCTCCAAAACCACCATAAAAAAGCCAGACTACGGTTTGCAACTACACATGGGGACAAAGATCGTACTTTTTGGAGAAATGTCCTCTGGTCTGATGAAATAAAAATATAACTGTTTGGCCATAATGACCATCGTTATGTTTGGAGAAAAAACAGGGAGCTTGCAAGCCAAAAACACCATCCCAACCGTGAAGCACGGGGTGACAGCATCATGCTGTGTGGGTGCCTTGCTGCAGGAGGGACTGGTGCACTTCACAAGATAGATGGCATCATGCGGAAGGAAAATTATGTGGATATATTGAAGCAACATCTCAAGACATCAGTCAGGAAGTTAAAGCTTGGTCGCAAATGGGTCTTCCAAATGGACAATGACCCCAATCATACTTCCAAAGTTGTGGCAAAATGGCTTAAGGACAACAAAGTCAAGGTATTGGAGTGGCCATCACAAAGCCCTGAACTCAATCCTATAGAAAATGTGTGGGCAGAACTGAAAAAGCGTGTGCGAGCAAGGAGGCCTACAAACCTGACTCAGTTACACCAGCTCTGTCAGGAGGAATGGGCCAAAATTCACCCAACTTATTGTGGGAAGCTTGTGGAAGGCTACCCAAAACATTTGACCCAAGTTAAACAATTTAAAGGCAATGCTACCAAATACTAGTTGAGTGTATGTAAACTTCTGACGCACTGTGGATGTGATGAAAGAAATAAAAGCAGAAATAAATCATTCTCGCTACTATTATTCTGACATTTCACAGGGAATTTTTACTAGGATTAATTTAAATGTCAGGAATTATGAAAAACTGAGTTTAAATGTATTTGGCTAAGGTGTATGTAAACTTCCGACTTCAACTGTATATGTTACAAATTCCAATTTGTATGATATGTTACGAATTCCTGTTCATACAGTATGTTACGAATTTGCAATACATATATGTTACTAATTCCAGTTTGTCGTGGCTAACGATAGGTGGGAGGCAAGGCAAGGGGGGCTCAATGCACTCCGATCATCTGCCCCTGTCTATGGACCTGAAATGGCTGTACATCAGGGTGCTATCTATGCTACTGAAACCCTCTGTAGCCCCCACACACTCATTTAATGTAATCTGCAGTCCATAATTGGTGAATGAAAAGCTTTTTTGCCCGGACGTACATAATAATGAAGGCATCAATAAGAAGAGATGTTTGACATGCAGCTCTCACACTCAGGCAATGTGGTTCGCCTCGAGCGAAGTAGTTCTCTGATTTGCTGGTCGGCCTACCACTTGGAAGAGATGAAGAATGTATAGGCCTACCCGCTGGCCAAGTAGTTATGATTCCACTGAGACATCATTGGTGAAATTTAAATGGGATGAGTCCTTAATTTCAATGGGCTTCAGAGTTACTGTGAAGGCATACAGTGGGGGAAAAAAAGTATTTAGTCAGCCACCAATTGTGCAAGTTCTCCCACTTAAAAAGATGAGAGAGGCCTGTGATTTCCATCATAGGTACACGTCAACTATGACAGACAAAATGAGAAAAAAAAATCCAGAAATTCACATTGTAGGATTTTTAATGAATTTATTTGCAAGTTATGGTGGAAAATAAGTATTTGGTCAATAACAAAAGTTTCTCAATACTTTGTTATATACCCTTTGTTGGCAATGACACAGGTCAAATGTTTTCTGTAAGTCTTCACAAGGTTTTCACACACTGTTGCTGGTATTTTGGCCCATTCCTCCATGCAGATCTCCTCTAGAGCAATGATGTTTTGGGGCTGTCGCTGGGCAACACGGACTTTCAACTCCCTCCAAAGATTTTCTATGGGGTTGAGATCTGGAGACTGGCTAGGCCACTCCAGGACCTTGAAATGCTTCTTACGAAGCCACTCCTTCGTTGCCCGGGCGGTGTGTTTGGGATCATTGTCCTGCTGAAAGACCCAGCCACCTTTCATCTTCAATGCCCTTGCTGATGGAAGGAGGTTTTCACTCAAAATCTCACGATACATGGCCCCATTCATTCTTTCCTTTACACGGATCAGTCGTCCTGGTCCCTTTGCAGAAAAACAGCCCCAAAGCATGATGTTTCCACCCCCATGCTTCACAGTAGGTATGGTGTTCTTTGGATGCAACTGAACATTCGTTGTCCTCCAAACACGACGAGTTGAGTTTTTACCAAAAAGTTATATTTTGGTTTCATCTGACCATATGACATTCTCCCAATCCTCTTCTGGATCATCCAAATGCACCCTAGCAAACTTCAGACGGGCCTGGACATGTACTGGCTTAAGCAGGGGGACACGTCTGGCACTGCAGGATTTGAGTCCCTGGCGGCGTAGTGTGTTACTGATGGTAGGCTTTGTTACTTTGGTCCCAGCTCTCTGCAGGTCATTCACTAGGTCCACCCGTGTGGTTCTGGGATTTTTGCTCACCGTTCATGTGATCATTTTGACCCCACGGGGTGAGATCTTGCGTGGAGCCCCAGATCGAGGGAGATTATCAGTGGTCTTGTATGTCTTCCATTTCCTAATAATTGCTCCCACAGTTGATTTCTTCAAACCAAGCTGCTTACCTATTGCAGATTCAGTCTTCCCAGCCTGGTGCAGGTCTACAATTTTTTTTCTGGTGTCCTTTGACAGCTCTTTGGTCTTGGCCATAGAGGAGTTTGGAGTGTGACTGTTTGAGGTTGTGGACAGGTGTCTTTTATACTGATAACAAGTTCAAACAGGTGCCATTAATACAGGTAACGCATGGAGGACAGAGGAGCCTCTTAAAGAAGAAGTTACAGGTCTGTGAGAGCCAGAAATCTTGCTTGTTTGTAGGTGACCAAATACTTATTTTCCACCATAATTTGCAAATACATTCATAAAAAATCCTACAATGTGATTTTCTGGAGAAAAAAAATCTCAATTTGACGTGTACCTATGATGGAAATTACAGGCCTCTCTCATCTTTTTAAGTGGGAGAACATGCACAATTGGTGGTTGACTAAATACTTTTTCCCCCCACTGTATCTTTGTATACATTTGCCTGCCTAGGCTATAGACCGTGCTACAGACATTTTTATGAGACCAACAGTCGATGACACAGTTATTTTGTTTTACATGACGTTTAGGCTACAGCTATTTCAATCGAGGGCAGGCTTAACTGAAGGAAGAAAAGAGACAAAATGCAAGTATGAATATTTATTAAAATAGTTTGGGGAATGGCCTTGTCTCTGTGGGATGATCCTCGGAGCCAGATGCTGTGATGCAGGTAACCCTATGCGGGGCAGCTGGCATCAGAGTACACCATTGTAGGCAGTAGAGAGTTTATATGCAAACCAGATTTGGAACAAGGGAAGTTAGTATGGGTGAGAAACAGAGGATGATGTGGAGAAGAGAAAGATTGAGTGAGAAGTTTTACTAGCACAAGGACAGAATTGAGTGTTATAGTGCAACCAAAACTTGTTAGAGTGCTCCAAGGGCAATTCCAGCACTTTTCAACCTCATATTCATTATCTCCAGCACCATACCAGTGTCTACATATGTGACAATGGCACGTTTCTATGATCTTACTCCTAAAAAATGCTTCTTTCTGAGCAGGTTTCCATCCAACCTTTTTATGCGAGTAAAGAACGTCGGATAAAAAATGTCATGACAGGCCTGATGGAAACAGAAAATGTGTCAAACTTTCCAAATATCATTTTAGCAGACACTATTATCCAGAGTGAGTGCATACAATATATATATTTTTTCATACTGGTCCCCCGTGGGAATTGAACCCACAACCCTGGCATTGCAAGCGCCATGCTCTACCAACTGAGCTACACGGGACTATATCGACAAAATAAAATACGCTGGACAAAGTAGTATTATGTGAGAAATGGCTTTATGCACAAAGGTAATGACATAATAACCATCATATCGAAGTCAACTTGGATGTTGTGTGGTCCTCCCACTACAACTTATCGGAAAGCATGCAGTTTATTAGGTACAGATGAAATAAGTTATAATCAACTTCACAGGGTGGTGAAAGTGCAAGGTGATGAGCTTGATGCTCCTTTCCAATAAATATTGAGGGTCCTATTCTGGTGACATGATCATCGATTCTTGGCTGCTATTTGACAAATAAAAATAATCTAGCTCTTTTATCCATAGTAATCTCATCATGTAAACCAGAGATAGGCAACTTTGATGGGGGTGGGGCCACAAAAAAGTCTGGACTCATCATGAGGGGCGGCAGTTGCTCGCGGGTCTGCGTACCCACATCCATACCCGGAGAGCGGAGAGAAAAAAATAATGTTTTAGAGTTAATGTATTGTAATTCTACACATTTTGCCATGTGGTGTAGAGAACATTTAGCAGTTTTAAATCACATCTTCTACAATTCTACACATTTTGCCATGGGGCAGGGAGGAAAGATTTAGCAATTTTATAATTAATTTCATGCAATTCTACACATTTTGCCATTGCAGTTTTTAATATTATATCTGAGAGAGACTGACTAACAAAATGAATGTGGGCACCCCAGCAGGTAATTTGATAACAAGTTTTTTTTATTAGACATGGGCTAATTGACTCACTACCAGTGACTTATATAATAAGAGATAAACTGCTGATGCACAACCAAATTTCGAAATTGCACCTTGTGTATTCTATTATTCAATCTCACAGATTGAGCTGAGGGCCTTGGGCCGACAGTTGTATCTGCCAGCGGTTGGCACACTCACTTTTTAACGCAACATTTTTTGTGAGCAAACCATCAAGTAGTGTTGAAAATGTGATGGAACGCCATTTAAATAAAAAAATGTATTTGGTACATGGTAATTTAACAGCAACAGGTATTTTAATGTGCACTACGTCATCACGCACAGCCTTTTATCCACAACAAGTACATTTGATGGAAACACATCTCTGGTGGGAAAATGTTCATATGGATCTTATGCGGATTTTCGAATATTCGAATGAAAATCGGTCACCAATTGGATGGAAACCCAGCTTGTGACATCACAGGGTAGGATTAAAAGTAAGAAAAACAGTTTTCAAAACCCTGCAACAAGTTTCTAGAGTTGAGGCCTAACTGCCAAAATAATGGACACACTTGAGTACAAATATTGTTTCTGAGTTATTTAAGCAATTAACATCCCATCACACTTAGGGTCATGTATAAAAATCCTGGGCAGGCCATTCTTTTGGCCATTATTTTGGCTACCATGTACAGTGGGGGAAAAAAAGTATTTAGTCAGCCACCAATTGTGCAAGTTCTCCCACTTAAAAAGATGAGAGAGGCCTGTAGTTTTCATCATAGGTACACGTCAACTATGACAGACAAATTGAGAAAAAGAAATCCAGAAAATCACATTGTAGGATTTTTTATGAATTTATTTGCAAATTATGGTGGAAAATAAGTATTTGGTCACCTACAAACAAGCAAGATTTCTGGCTCTCACAGACCTGTAACTTCTTCTTTAAGAGGCTCCTCTGTCCTCCACTTGTTACCTGTATAAATGGCACCTGTTTGAACTTGTTATCAGTATAAAAGACACCTGTTCACAACCTCAAACAGTCACACTCCAAACTCCACTATGGCGAAGACCAAAGAGCTGTCAAAGGACACCAGAAACAAAATTGTAGACCTGCACCAGGCTGGGAAGACTGAATCTGCAATAGGTAAGCAGCTTGGTTTGAAGAAATCAACTGTGGGAGCAATTATTAGGAAATGGAAGACATACAAGACCACTGATAATCTCCCTCGATCTGGGGCTCCACGCAAGATCTCACCCCGTGGGGTCAAAATGATCACAAGAACGGTGAGCAAAAATCCCAGAACCACACGGGGGGACCTAGTGAATGACCTGCAGAGAGCTGGGACCAAAGTAACAAAGCCTACCATCAGTAACACACTACGCCGCCAGGGACTCAAATCCTGCAGTGCCAGACGTGTCCCCCCTGCTTAAGCCAGTACATGTCCAGGCCCGTCTGAAGTTTGCTAGAGTGCATTTGGATGATCCAGAAGAGGATTGGGAGAATGTCATATGAAACCAAAATATAACTTTTTGGTAAAAACTCAACTCGTCGTGTTTGGAGGACAAAGAAAGCTGAGTTGCATCCAAAGAACACCATACCTACTGTGAAGCATGGGGGTGGAAACATCATGCTTTGGGGCTGTTTTTCTGCAAAGGGACCAGGACGACTGATCCGTGTAAAGGAAAGAATGAATGGGGCCATGTATCGTGAGATTTTGAGTGAAAACCTCCTTCCGTCAGCAAGGGCATTGAAGATGAAACGTGGCTGGGTCTTTCAGCAGGACAATGATCCCAAACACACCGCCCGGGCAACGAAGGAGTGGCTTCGTACGAAACATTTCAAGGTCCTGGAGTGGCCTAGCCAGTCTCCAGATCTCAACCCCATAGAAAATCTTTGGAGGGAGTTGAAAGTCTGTGTTGCCCAGCGACAGCCCCAAAACATCACTGCTCTAGAGGAGATCTGCATGGAGGAATGGGCCAAAATACCAGCAACAGTGTGTGACAACCTTGTGAAGACTTACAGAAAACGTTTGACCTGTGTCATTGCCAACAAAGGGTATATAACAAAGTATTGAGAAACTTTTGTTATTGACCAAATACTTATTTTCCACCATAATTTGCAAATAAATTCATAAAAAATCCTACAATGTGATTTTCTGGATTTTTTTTCCTCATTTTGTCTGTCCTAGTTGACTTGTACCTATGATGAAAATTACAGGCCTCTCTCATCTTTTTAAGTGGGAGAACTTGCACAATTGGTGGCTGACTAAATACTTTTTTCCCCACTGTATATGCCCCGATAGGATGACAATGCCACAGGGCACGGTGGTCACGGAATGGTTTGACTAGCATGAAAATGATTTAAACCATATGCCATGGCCGTCTCAGTCACCAGATCTCAACTCAGTTGAACACTTATGGGAGATTCTGGAGACAGCGTTTTCCACCTCCATCAAGAAAACACCAAATTATGGAATTTCTCGTGGAAGAATAGTGTTGCATCCCTCCAATAGAGTTCCAGACACTTGTAGAATCCATGCCACGGTGCATTGAAGCTGTTCTGGCTCGTGGTGGCCCAACACCCTTTTAAAACACTTTGTTGGTGTTTCCTTTTTTTGGGCAATTACCTATAGATTTATCATTTATCCGTAATGTAAGGGAAGTGCCATGCAAACTTGAAAATTCCCCAAAAGTACACGGATAGGAAGAATCCGTAGTAAAACCCGAATCGGATCGTAACAAACTGTATGACCGACCATGAAAAGGTACTTGAGCAATAGCGGCATGAATAACTGAGTGAATAACTGACCAGGGGCATGCACGTGCCAGATAAACCCTGCCTGCTAGCAGCAAGGGAACAAATGTGGTCGAACCCAGTGCTGAGAAGCCTAATAATTTGCAAATGAAAAGTGGTGACTGTGAGACCAACCGTTCTTAGTTGGGTAGGATGCGTGCAAGGTTCTTAGTTTGCAACGTAATAAGATAATGTAGGGGAGTGATGAAATAAGCCCTACGTGGAGCTAACTTATCCAGCCATAGTAATGCAATGTAAATTTGAACTTTTAAACATGTGAGTAGAGGTTAATAATAATGCAACATTATATAGAATAGATATGAGTTAACATGATCCTGATGTCCGGTCACATTCAGCAATGACACATTTAGTGACAAGAGCTTGTGATAGAAGTTGTGCCTGGCCCAACTTAAGTTATCAGTGACGTGACCGCACGACTTCCAATGAACAAGGATCACACTAGTTACTTCAACATTATGTTCGATAGATTGATTGCCGATGTGTCTTTTGCATGTTGTTTGGAAGATACATCCATGAAGGGAGATCTGTGATTGCTACCAGTAGTTGTGGTATGACTGTCCTGACAGGCAATATCAGGGGCGGAAACTTGCATGAAGAAGCATTTCCCCCATATAGTCCAGGAAAGATGTCACCCGGTTCTTAGAAATCCGAAGCTCCACCTGTAACCATGACTAAAATTATTAGAATGACCACAAAACCATGAATTTAGCATTAATATGTTACAGGCAACAATAACTAAAGCTGAAAGCTTTTAATTGATATATTCCAGTTGATGGCTGCCCTGCCACTACTGGGAGGGCTGGAGAATATAACCATTATTCGAGATAAAACTGTGATTGCAAGGACTGACGTAACAGTTTTTGCAGAAAAAACGTTGTTTATGACGATGAATGAAAATGCCTAGAGTGATGAGAGTTAGGCAGTATGAGGTCAACTGAGCTCATAAAGGAAGGATGAAATTATATTACATTTTTGGGATCACTGAAGAATCATTTGATAAAATGACAGTAATGTTGCAAAGCACTGCTTTTGAAGTAGGCTAAAATAATGCATGTAGGCCAACAGTATGATGTAAAATCTGAATGGCTATGCCTACAGACTTAAAGTGAAACTGACTCCACTACTTTGCAGAAATGAAACAAACAGATAATCATAATATCAATCTAAAATATAATGTTTTCACTGATTACTATACAATACCAATCCATGATTGCTGGCAATGGAGTGTCGGCGAGGCTGTTCAACAAGCTGCTATTGGGTTCACTTCAGTTCAAGTCCACCCTTACATTATATATATTTGTTTTATTCACGTGAAAATAAATAAATGTGTTTTCTGTCAGACATGGTTTTTGGACAGTTTTACATGGATTTTCATATGTACATTTTTCCAGTTTATATTTCACATGAACAAATCACATGTGAAAAATGTCACGTGAACCAAAAAAACAACATATATGCGCCCATGCATCTGCAGATTTGGATGCACACTACAAATACAAAAGTATGTGGACACCCCTTCAAATTAGTGGATTCTGCTATTTCAGCCATACCCGTTGCTGACAGGTGTATGAAATCGAGCACACAGCCATGCGATCCCCATAGACAAACATTGGCAGTAGAATGGCCTTACTGAAGAGCTCAGTGACTTTCAATGTGGCACCGTCATAGGATGCCACCTTTCCAACAAGTCAGTTTGTCAAATTTCTGCCCTGCTAGAGCTGCCCCAGTCAACTGTAAGTGCTGTTATTGTGAGATGTTCGACAAGCAGGTGTCCACATACTTATGGTCACGTAGTGTATCTCTGTTCACTTCCTGCAAAATAAAGTTTATGATACAGAACAACACATTGTTTACCAAAAGGGCCTAGGTATGCCAAAATATTTATGATAGTGATTATGAATCCAGAATGTAAAGAAAACCCATATGATCGACTGCACCCCATGAAATAGCCTCGGGAACTATATTTTCACTTGTTTGAATAGCCTACAATTCGGCAACCATGAATAAAAAAATATGGTGTGGATAGAGAAATGAGAGGAGGTAGGCTAAATGGAATAGAGCAATAATTCCCCTGCCAAAAAGTTCCCTTTTTTGCAGGCTGCAAGTGGAGGTAGCCTACAAAATTATCTGAACAGAGACGATGTGGATGAGTCGGCGGTGAACCGTTTGCTGTAAGACGCAAGTGAGAACAAGAGTAAGCCGTCATTTAAATACATCACAGGTATTCCCATTGGTGAGAAGAGAGCAAGGTGATTATTGCACAGGTATGCCAATAGGTTATTTAGCAGGTATGGTAAAGTTGCATTATTTAGCTGTGCCCATTGGCCATAGGGTAATAGGTGACTGGCATTCCGCAGGTTGCTATTTGATATTAAAGGAGGAGGAGTGACATGACGCTGTGCTGTTGATGAGAACATTGTAAACCTCTGATATATTATTAGTATTTTATTAGGATCCCTATTAGCTGCTGCTAACACAGCAGCTACTCTTCCTGGGGTCCACACAAAACGCAAAACATGACATGATACAAAAAACTCAAGGACAGACCTACACATATTTAAATAAGAATACACACTTTCATACACTTACACAAAACATCAATAGCATAATAACAACAAATCAAAGGCATAACTACATGCATTTAAAATAAGAACACACTTTTATACGCTTATGCTACTGTATATCACTATAGACAACAACACATAGCTTTCGCAACGCGCAGCCCTGCTCTAACCCAGTGGTTCCCAACCAATGGCACTAGGAGCCCTAGGGGTACTTGGCTTATCCACAGAGGGTACTTGAGAGGAGACCATAGGCCTACTAGTAAAATGCACATCAAATGACATAGTTGTCTCATGGGTGGAATGTTATTAATATTTTTCAAAATTTCATAATTAATCAACATTATTTCAAAAAACACGCAGAAAATCCTGTGTTTCTATGTCAAACGGTTTTGTTATATTTCAGTCTTCTGTGAAATATATAAAGTGTATTGTTGGGATGCGAACTCAGAATTGAATAAATTTCAGCTCTATATCTGACAAGGTACAGGTGTCTTATTTTTTTAACCCCATAACCATGTGTGTGAGGTGTATACTTTGGTTTTGACTACAAATAAACTTTCTGTGTGACCCTGATTTAGCCCACTGCAGTAAAAGGTTAAGACGCACTCATTCAATCAATCATACGTTCACATTTACGTCGGCACATACATACACTTTCACTATCCTGCTTCTGTGAAATAAACAAAACGTGCTTCAGACAGTCTCACCAAAGGTCCAGTTCAGTTCATAATTAATTAATTAATTAATTAATTAAAAATTAATTGTCCTTCACCTCCAGCTCATATAGAATGAGCCAAAATATATGTTACAGTCACCACCCACAGTGGGTTCTCTTTACGGTGAAGTGTAACTTGGTGGAGCATTTAATAAAAATGTACAGTCACACCTGGATGGAGCACAAGGTCCCATGAGAGTTTCCTCCAGCTAAATCTTCAACCATAGTTTTCACCTCAGCAATCTTGAATCTCTTGAACTTCATCATCACGACCGAAGTCCTTACTCTGCTGAGGCTTTGCTTATAATTGCTTTTCTCTAAGCAGGCCCTGATATCCTAATGCCAAGGGCACATCTTATCTTTAACCAAAACAACAGATGTGCTCGGGAGGGAGAAAAATGGATACCTTACATTTCTTGTTTGATTGGTAGACTCTGGGAATTCGACATCTTTAACCCAAACACCAGATGTGCTCTGGAGGGAGAGGACTGTATACAACAATCTATTTAGGTCAGAAAGGGGAGAGAGTTTGTGCTGTGATGTTCTGTTTTATTAGTTTTTTAAAGCCAGTTTTGCTGATAGCTTGAGTGATTTGAGATGGCAGGGAGTTCCATGTGATGATGTCTCTATATATAACGATGCGTTGCTGTCAAGGCGTCAGTGTAATGCGGTAGGCGAAGTCAGGCGCAGGACACAGAGCTAATCAAAAAGCGTACTTTACTCATAGGTACATGTATGAACAAAACCTCCACGCAGGGAGGAAACAAACCTGCACACTAACGACAACCAAAACATGAACAACCACGCACAACACACAGTGTGAGACAGAGGGTTAAATAGGGAAGACATAACTACATGATGGGAAACAGGTGTGACCAATAAAGACAAAACAAGTCGAACATAGACACATGGATCGGTAGTAGCTAGTACTCCTGTGACGACGAACGCCGAAGCCTGCCCTAGCAAGGAGGAGGGGCAGCCTCGGCTGAATTCGTGACAGTTGCTTTGAATTCGTTTTGGCTTTAGGGAATGTGAAGATTCAGATATACAGTTGAAGTCGGAAGTTTACATACACCTTACCCAAATACATTTAAACTCAGTTTTTCACAATTCCTGACATTTAATCCTAGTAAAAACTCCCTGTCTTAGGTCAGTTAGGATCACCACTTTATTTGAAGAATGTTTAATGTCAGAATAATAGTAGAGAGTGATTTATTTCAGCTTTTATTTATTTCATCACATTCCCAGTGGGTCAGAAGTTTACATACACTCAATTAGTATTTGGTAGCATTGCCTTTTAATTGTTTAACTTGGGTCAAATTCACCAAAGTAGCCTAAAGATTTCCTCCTCCTCTCAGCCTTTATTTAAATTACACAACTTTCCCCAGGCATGTATAGGGTATCGTCTAGTTAGGCCATAACACAGGAAATAATATATTTTGTGATAACTGTCATTAAAATTTTGTAGGGGAAAAATACATTTGGTTAGGGATTTTTTTCTTAAAGTTAACAATCCCAATTTCGTTTAAACGTTTTTACGTTTAAACGTTCACACCCCTAGTTTGATCGACTCATAAATTGTTCATTCGACCCGGTGGGTGTTTTCCTGTCTTAAATATTTATTAATACAATTTGAATGGAGAGCGAACAGGAAAGGATCTATCTTCGCTGCGGCTCCATCACTAAATAAATTGGAAGGTAAACTGCGGAGGCGATTTAGAAGAATGGCTCTGTGTTATGGATTAAATCACATAAATGAATGCGTCTGTAAAGGAAAAATGCAGGGATAATTAATACATGCTGATACACGATATGCAGTGCATTCGGAAAGAATTAAGACCACTTCCCTTTTTCCACATTTTGTTACGTTACAGCCTTATTCTAAAATGGATTAAATAGTTGTTTTTCCTCATCAAGCTACACACAATACCCCATAATGACAAAGTGAAAACAGGCTTTTAGAAATGTTTATTTACTTATTTACGTAAGTATTCAGACCCTTTGCTATGAGACTCGAAATTGAGCCCAGGTGCATCCTGTTTCCATTGATCATCCTTCAGATGTTTCTACAACATGATTGAAGTCCACCTGTGGTAAATTCAATTGATTGGACATGATTTGTAAAAGCACACACCTGTCTATATAAGGTCCCACAGTTGACAGTGCATGTCAGAGCAAAAACCAAGCCATGAGGTCGAAGGAATTATCTGTAGAGCTCCGAGACAGGATTGTGTCAAGGCACAGATCTGGGGAAGGGTACCAAAATATTTTTGCAGCATTGAAGGTCCCCAAGAACACAGTGGCCTCCATCATTCTGTTATGCAGAGTGGAACAGGGGAACCCAAGAGCAGACTCAGACGAGGAGACTGGGATGAAGTAACCAAGGTATTTATTGAGACACAGGGGAGATGGAGTGCAGGTCAGGGGAAACTGCTGGAAACCAGGTGCGGAGGCTGCGGCTTGAGCGAGGGGGTTGAGACAGGGTGAGCAGGTCCGGAGGGGAATCCAAGGGAGTAGTAGAGTGGGGAATCCAGGACAGAGTAGCAGGATGACAAGACGTGGGACTGGAGACAGGGACAAGAGTCAGAGCGGGCAGAACTGTAGCGGAGAGGAAAACAGCGTCAGGCAAGGAAAACAGGCACAACAGGATCTGAATAGTAACAAATGGCTAGAACCGTAGACTGACTGAGCAGAGGTTACGATCTGGCAGTGTGGAAGTGGCAGGACTGAGTATTTGTAGAGGTCTTGATTATGGAACAGGTTGCAGCTGGTGGGGATCTGCTCTGACTCCAGCACACCTGTCTCCGCCCACACAATCACATACACACACACACAGAGAGAGAGGGAGAGGGAGAGAGTACTGGGGAAGTGACGGCAGGTCAAGGAGACACAGGATGAGCAGTAGAGGGCATTGCAGGAGCAGATGTGACAGCTGAGGCCATGGTTGGCTTGGGACTGGGTCCTGTCGGAGGCACGAAGAAGGGCAGCCCGGGCCTTCCTCCAGGTATGGTGACAACGGCGCAGATGGTCCTGGACAGAGGGAACCGCAACCTCAACCTCTTGGGCAGGGATCAAGGGGGGTTGGTAACCCAGAGCACACTCGAAGGGTGACATACCTGACGAGGCGTTGGTGAGGGTGTTGTGGGCATATTCAACCCAGAGTAGCTGAGCGCTCCAGGAGGAAGGGTTAACAGAAGTCACGCCGTCTCCATCTCTTGGTTGGCCCGTTCGGTCTGGCCGTTGGTCTGGGTGTGATATCCAGAAGAAAGATTCTGGATATCACCCCCAAAACTGGGGTCCTCTGTCAGAAACGATGTCAGTGGGGATGTCATGCAGATGAAACACATGGGATTCTAACAGGTCCGCAGTCTCCCTGGAGTACGGGAGCTTGGAGAGGGGAATGAAGTGAGCCATTTTGGAAAACCTGTCAAAAATGGTGAGGATGACGGAGTTACCGTTAGATGGGGGAAGCCCTGAGCTGTGTGTGACCAGGAGCGACTGGGTATGGGAAGAGGGCGGAGCAGACCGGAAGTGAGTTTAGTGGAGGTTTTGTTCCGGGCACAAACCGAACAGGCTGAGACAAACTCCCGGACATCTCTCTCCATGGTGGGCCACCAAAAGCGTTGACGCAGGAAGGCGAGGGACCGGTTCATACCAAAGTGACAGGTGAGGTGGGTAGAATGAATGGCCTCACTGAAGAACATCAGAGCGAACACAATCTGGGACAAACAGAGCATTACTAGGACCGTTACCTGGGTCAGGCTGGTTCTGCTGAGCCTGGCGGATATGGGACTCGATCTTCCAGGTGACGCCAGCAACGATGCAGGTGGATGGCACAATGGCTTCTGGCTCGGTACCCGCGATGTCGGTGGTGAACTGGTGAGAGAGGGCATCAGGCTTAGTATTATTCGATCCGGGGCGATAAGTGAGTGTGAAATTGAATCTACTGAAGAACAAGGCCCACCTTGCTTGCCGGGAGTTCAGACGTTTGGCGGTCTGGATGTAGGACAGGTTTTTAATGGTCAGTCCACACAATGAAGGGTGTTACAGACCCTCCGGCCAGTGACACCATTCCTCCAGAGCCAGCTTAACTGCCAGGAGTTCCCGGTTTCCAATGTCAACATTCCTCTCTGCAGGTGAGAGCTTACGGGAAAAGAATGCACATGGGTGGACCTTCTGATCAGAGGGGGAACATTGAGACAGAACAGCACCTACCCCGGTGTCAGAGGCATCCACCTCCTCGATGAACTGAAGTTCTGGGTTGGGCTGAGTAAGGACGGGAGCGGATGTGAAGCAACGCTTGAGTTCCAGGAATGCTGCCTCTGCCGCAGAAGTCCAGTGGGATGGAGTGAGAGTGGTGAGAGGTGCTGCCAGACGGCTGTAGTGGCGAATGAAACGTCTATAAAAATTTGCAAACCCCAGGAAATGCTGTAGCTGCCATGACCTTGGAGGGGTCCATACGTAGCTGTCCCTGTGCAATAATATAACCCCTGAAAGACACTGTGGCAGCATGGAACTCACATTTTTTCAGCTTTAACAAAAAGCTTATTCTCCAACAGCCGTTGAAGAACTTGGCGAACATGTTGCTGGTGAGCCTCAGGGTCCTTGGAAAAAATCAGGATGCCATCTACATAGACAGCATCCAATCACATCCCTCAACACGTCATTAACTAGGTTCTGGAAAACAGCAGGGGCGTTAGTAAGACCAAAAGGCATGACCAAATACTCAAAGTGACCAAGTGGTGTGTTGAACGCAGTCTTCCACCCGTCCCCCTCTCTTATGCGGACAAGATGGTAGGCATTCCGGAGGTCGAGTTTGGTAAACAACGTGGGACCATGGAGGGGGGCAAAAGCAGAGCTGATGAGTGGCAAGGGTACTTGTTCTTAACAGTGATATTATTCAGCCCACGGAAGTCTATGCACGTTCTCAGTGACCCATCCTTCTTCTTCACAAAGAAAAACCCAGCACCCACCGGGGAGGAAGATGGCTTGATAAGCCCTGCCGCCAGAGAATCCTGGATGTACCTCTCCATAGCCTCTTGCTCGGGACGAGAGAGGTTAAAGAACCGGCTACTGGGGAGATGAGCTCCAGGCTGGAGGTCAATTGCGCAGTCGTATGGCCGATGAGGCGGCAGCGACAGGGCGTGGTGCTTGCTGAACACAGGAGCTACAGTCGTGGTCAAAGGTTTTGAGAATGACACAAGTATTGGTCTTCACTAAGTTCGCTGCTTCAGTGTTATGATATATTTCTGTCAGATGTTACTATGGTATACTGAAGTATAATTACAAGCATTCCATAAGTGTCAAAGGCTTTTATTGACAATTACATTAAGTTTATGCAAAGAGTCAATATTTGCAGTGTTAACCCTTCTTTTTCAAGACCTCTGCAATCCACCCTGGCATGCTGTCAATTAACGTCTGGGCCACATCCTAACTGATGACTGCCCATTCTTGCATAATCAATGCTTTGAGTTTGTCAGAATTTGTGGGTTTTTCTTTGTCCACCCGCCTCTTGAGGATCGACCACAAGTTCTCAATGGGATTTTGGTCTGGGGAGTTTCCTGGCCATGGACCCAAAATTTCGATGTTTTGTTACCCGAGCCACTTAGTTATCACTTTTGCCTTATGGCAAGGTGCTCCATCATGCTAGAAAAGGCATTGGTCATCACCAAACTGTCATTGGATGGTTGGGTGAAGTTGCTCTCGGAGGATGTGTTGGTACCATTCTTTATTCATGGCTGTGTTCTTAGGCAAAATTGTGAGTGAGCCCACTCCCTTGGCTGAGAAGCAACCCCACACATGAATGGTCTCAGCATGCTTTACTGTTGGCATGACAAAGGACTGATGGTAGCGCTCACCTTGTCTTCTCCGGACAAGGTGTTTTCTGGATGCCCCAAACAATCGGAAAGGGGATTCATCAGAGAAAATGACTTTACCCCAGTCCTCAGCAGTCCAATCCCTGTACCTTTTGCAGAATATCAGTCTGTCCCTGATGTTTTTCCTGGAGAGAAGTGGCTTCTTTTCTGCCCTTCTTGACACCAGGCCATCCTCCAAAAGTCTTCGCCTCACTGTGCGTGCAGATGCACTCACACCTGCCTGCTGCCATTCCTGAGCAAGCTCTGCACTGGTGGTGCCCCGATCCCGCAACTGAATCAACTTTAGGAGACGGTCCTGGCGCTTGCTGGACTTTCTTGGGCGCCCTGAACCCTTCTTCACAACAATTGAACCTCTCTCCTTGAAGTTCTTGATGAAGCGCTGCTCCACGGAGGCATCCAATAAGAAAGGAAATCTTGGCCCGTTCGCTAGCATAAGAGTAGGGCTGTTGTTCAAATACTAGTGAACGTTGTACCAAAAAGGCTCTGCAGGCTCCGAGGTTGCCATCGTAACGCAGGAGCAGATGTGACACATTCTTAAATGGAAGAACTCTCTTCCTAGAGCTGGCCACCCGGACAAACTGAGAAATCGGGGGAGAAGGGCCTTGGTCAGGGAGGTGACCAAGAACCTGATGATCACTCTGACAGAGCTCCAGAGTTCCTCTGTGGAGATGGGAGAACGTTTCAGAAGGACAACCATATCTGCAGCACTCCACCAATCACGACTTTATGATAGAGTGGCCAGATGGAGGCAATCCTCAGTAAAAGGCACATGACAGCCTGCTTGGAGTTTGCCAAAAGGCATCTAAAGGACACATCTGGATGAAACCTATGGTGAAGCATGGTGGTAGCAGCATCATGCTTTGGGGATGTTTTTCAGCGGCAGGGACTGGGTGACTAGTCAGGATCGAGGGAAAGATGAACGGAGCAAAGTACAGAGAGATCCTTGATGAAAACCTGCTCCAGAGCTCAGGACCTCAGACTGGGGCAAAGGTTCACCTTCCAACAGGACAATGACCCTAAGCACACAACCAAGATAATGCTGGAGTGGCTTCGGGACAAGTCTCTGAATGTCCTTGAGTGGCCCAGCCAGAGCCCGGACTTGAACCCGATCAAACATCTCTGGAGAGACCTGAAAATGGCTGTGCAGCAACGCTCCCCATCCAACCTGACAGAGCTTGAGAGGAATGGGAGGAACTCCCAAAATACAGGTGTCCCAAGCTTGTAGCATCATACCCAAGAAGACTTGAGGCTGTAATCGCTGCCAAAGGTGCTTCAACAAAGCACTGAGTAAAGGGTCTGAATGCTTATGTAAATGTGATACTTCAGTTTTTTACTTTGAATACATTTACAAAAATTTCTAAAAACCGTTTTTTTCTTTGTCATTAGGGGGTATTGTGTGTAGATTGATGAGGGGGAAAAAACGATTTAATCAATTTTAGAATAAGGCTGTAACGTAACAAAATGTGGAAAAAGTCAAAGGGTCTGAATACTTTCTTAATGCACTGTGTACAAATGTATGTGGACACCCCTTCAAATTAATGGATTTGGCTATTTCAGCCACACCTGCTGCTGACAGGTGTATAAAATCGAGCACACCCATGCAATCTCCATAGACAAACATTGGCAGTAGAATGGCCTGACTGAAGAGCTCAGTGACTTTCAACGTTGCACCATCATAGGATGCCACCTTTCCAACAAGTCAGTTCGTTAAGTTTCTGCCCTGCTAGAGCTGCCCCGGTCAACTGTAAGTGATGTTATTGTGAAGTGGAAACGTCTAGGAGCAACAACAGCTCAGCCGCGAAGTGGTAGGCCACACAAGCTCACAGAACAGGACCGCCGAGTGTTGGAGCGCGTAAAAATCATCTGTCCTCGGTTGCAACACTCACTACCAATTTCCAATCTGCCTCTGGAGCAACGTCAGCACAATAACTGTTTGTCGGGAGCTTCATGAAAAGGGTTTCCATGGACGTGCATCCGCACACAAACCTAAGATCACCATGCGCAATGCCAAGCTTCGGCTGGAGTGGTGTAAAGCTCGCCGCCATTGGACCCTGGAGCAGTGGAAATGCATTCTCTGGAGTGATGAATAAAGCTTCACCATCTGGCAGTCCAACGGACAAATCTGGGATTGGTGGATGCAGGAGAACGCTACCTGCCCCAATGCATATTGTCAACTGTAAAGTTTGGTGAATGAGGAATAATGGTCTGGGGCTGTTTTTCATGGTTCGAGCTAGGCCCCTTAGTTCCAGTGAAGGGAAATCTTAACGCTACAGCATACAATGAGATTCTAGACGGTTCTGTGCTTCCAACTTTGTGGTAACAGTTTGGGGAAGGCCCTTTCCTGTTTCAGCATGACAATGCCCCATGCACAAAGCGAGGTCCATACAAAAATGGTTTGTCGAGATCGGTGTGGAAGAACTTGACTGGCCTGCACAGAGCCCTGACCTCAACCCCATCGAACACCTTTGGGATGAATTGGAATGCCAACTGCAAGCCAGGCCTAATCGACCAACATCAGTGCCCGATCACTAATGCTCTTGTGGCTGAATGGAACCAAGTCCCTGCAGCAATGTTCCTACATCTAGTGGAAAGCCTTCCCTGAAGAGGGGAGGCTGTTATAGCAGCAAATGGGGGACCAACTCCATATTAATGCCTATAATTTTGGAATGAGATTTTTGACGAGCAGGTATCCATATACTTTTGGTCATGTAGTGTAGCTCACTGGGAGGATTGCTTCGAACAGGCAACAGCAACGAGATAAACAAAAAGGTTTTTATTAAATTGCACGAAAGAGTTACTATGAGGATTTGCCCTATACTGTCTCTCGCCATCACAAACACAAACATTATTTTTTTATTATAAAGTTTTCT
Source organism: Coregonus clupeaformis (assembly GCF_020615455.1). NCBI lineage: Eukaryota > Metazoa > Chordata > Actinopteri > Salmoniformes > Salmonidae > Coregonus > Coregonus clupeaformis. The sequence goes on from NC_059227.1 coordinate 2,039,884, forward strand.
CAGGGCTCTCGTTTTATGGGTTCTCGATCGCTCTCATACAGACTGCCGCTTTAAAGTCGACACACTGCAAAGAGACTGCACAAGAACAGAATGTTCCTCTGTACTAGGCTACATGTACAGTATATCACAATGTTCAACAGAGTGCCATAGATAGCCAGGTCACTCAGGGCCATCTTATCGTGTAGTGTGCAGAAATGTATGGCTGTTAACAAAGAGTATCTCTCTCTCTCTCAACAGGGATACCTGTTGTTGGCTTTTGGATTACCAGGTAATCACTGTACCACCGAGCTTAATGGGTGAACAACAACATTCAGCCCCTGGCGGCATCATGTGAGAAAGTTCGCTGCTTCAAACCTATCCAGCAGACTACCAGCTCCTTTGAAGTTGGCCACAGATGATAAAAGTAATACATCTTAGAGAGGCTAGTCTAGATATGAACTCAGTATTTACAGCCCAATAACAGAATGTCTAAAATGTCTTATTATGCATGCATTAGAAGTGGTCCGGAGGAAATGTTGTTTTGTTACTTATTCATAAGACGGACCTGAATAATATTGCATTGTTGGGATACGTAAACAAACAACCTCTAAAAATACGTTTGGAAGAGTCTTATATACTTCCTCTGGCAGCAGAATTCCTTCAGACGGAGAGAGGGAGAGAGAGAGAAAGTGCAGGCCGGCTTTTCGGCTTTGTGTTTTGTGTTTGTTTGTTTTCCTTTATTTAGCAGGAAATGACATTTTCCTATTCACAGCAGCATTAAGGCTTCTACATAGCAAAAGCAACTCTCTAATTTTCATTTAGAGGGAGCCACCATTGACCACGAAAAGGTACAATTTCTTTCAGAAGGTAGCTGAGTTGACACAGCAGTAATCCCTTATTTCTGAGGAGTATAATGTGGAAAGATAGGCCGAGTGCAAAGAGGAACAGTTTATATTCATCTCCTTTCCTAACCCCTATTGTATTTACTGTTGTAATTTGCATTGGATCAAATGAGTGCAGAGGTTTCTTTTCACTTAAGTTATTTCACCTTCTGGCATTTTATGCACAAATCATGCCTGGTGTGCAGATGATTAATGCAGTGCTCAACTAAAACGTATTTTTTCCCACTGTCTCTATGGCAGACACACAACTTGGCAGCAACACTCCACATCAAAGGGGGCTCCTCCCGCATGTCTCCGGGTAACAAACAGATGTGCGCAGGAAGTCCCTCTGGGTGTTTACCAGCGCCCCCTCGTTGATTTAGACCGCCGCCCTCCTGGGCGTGACAAAATAATGCACTGTCCTCTTGCTCCAGCCCTGGACAAGCAGAAGGAGACCGCACATGGCTGCGGTGGAGTGGCCAACACCAGCATTACAGTGAACGTAGACAGCAGGAAAGCATTCTGGGGCAGCATCCTCGTCCGGCCTGCAGGGGTGACATACAAGGACATGTGAGAGGAGGGCTTTATGAATAGTCTTTACGCAGATCCATACAAGGATGTAATAGAGGAGGGCTTCATGACTGATCTACGGTCTACTTCACTCATGATCCTGGAGAGACAGAGTTGCAGTCCTGAACATACCCCAGAGCCCCCCCTCCCTCCTCACCTTCATTGCTCATATCCAGCGTGGGGATCCACACGTACGCCAGGCCACAGTCCCAGGTCACATTCCCTATACAGGTGCATCATGGTCTCTGGGGTCATATCCTGCCCGGGGTCGCAGTTGCAGCCGGACGAGATGTTGACCACGTCCCCCTCCGTCTGGAAGTTCATCAACACAGTAACGCCCAGCTCCTCCTTCAGCTTGAGGGTCACGTGATCCAGCTGGCGAGGGCAGCTACCCAGAAACACCCGGACCAGAACTCTGGGAACAGAGCAGAGAGGGTACAGGCGGTGAGGGAGTGGGGTTGATGCCCAGCCACACCATTTTGTATACATCTGGCCCTTCATTGGACACTGTGTTAACAAACCTCCAAACGAGCTTCAATGCCATACAACACTCTTTCCGTAGCCTCCAACTGCTCTTAAACACTAGTAAAACTAAATGCATGCTCTTCAATCGAACGCTGCTGGCACCTGCCCACCCGACTAGAATCACTACTCTCGACGGGTCTGACCTAGAGTATGTGGACAACTACAAATACCTAGGTGTCTGGTTAGACTGTAAACTCTCCTTCCAGACTCACATTAAGCATCTCCAATCCAACGTTAAATCTAGATTCGGCTTCCTATTTCGCAACAAAGCCTCCTTCACTCATGCTGCCAAACATGCCCTCGTAAAACTGACTATCCTACCGATCCTTGACTTCGGCGATGTCATTTACAAAATAGCCTCCAACACTCTACTCAGCAAATTGGATGTAGTCTATCACAGTGCCATTCGTTTTGTCACCAAAGCCCCATATACTACCCACCACTGTGACCTGTACGCTCTTGTTGGATGGTCCTCACTACATATTCGTTGCAAAACCCACTGGCTCCAGGCCATCTATAAATCACTGCTAGGCAAATCCCTGCCTTATCTTAGCTCATTGGTCACCATAGCAACACCCACCCGTAGAATGCGCTCCAGCAGGTATATCTCACTGGTCATCCCCAAAGCCAACACCTCCTTTGGCCTCCATTCCTTCCAGTTCTCTGCTGCCAATGACTGGAACGAACTGCAAAAGTCTCTGAAGCTGGAGACTCTTATCTCCCTCACTAACTTTAAGCATCAGTTGTCAGAGCACCTTACCGATCACTGCACCTGTACACAGCCCATCTGAAATTAGCCCACCCAACTACCTCATCGCCATATTGTTATTTATTTTGCTCATTTGCACCCTAGTATCTCTATTTGCACATCATCTCTTGCACGTCTATCATTCCAGTGTTAATACTAATTGTAATTATTTTGCACTATGGCCTATTTATTGCCTTACCTCCATAACTTGCTACATTTGCACACACTGTATATATATTTTCTGTTGTATTTTTGACTTGTTTTATCCCATATGTAACTCTTTTGTTGTTTTTATCGCACTGCTTTGCTTTATCTTGGCCAGGTCGAACTTCTTCTCAACTGGCTTACCTGATTAAATAAAGGTTAAATAAAAAATTTATAAATAAAAGGACCCTGGTAGCAGTGCAGGGGCACAGGGGTTGAGGGAGTGGGGTTGATGGGGTCGATGGTGTAGAAAATTAGGGGAATGGGGTTGGAGTATGGAGAGGTAAGAAAAAGCACAGGGTTAAGGGGGTAGGATGGGGACAATATGGAAGGAAGCCTAGAGGGTGAGAGAGATAAATGGACTAGTCTGCTAGTCTGATTCCTGGGGAGAGCTGTGGTATTTTTAGAAACTTTCTCCCAGACAGACCAAAGGCAACTGATCTAAAGCTTTTCACTCATCTAATTTCTCTCCACACGAAAGAGACAGATTAAAAAAACTCCCCACTTCTCAGAAAAAGCCATCTCATCTCGCTCTCTCTCGCTCTCCTCTCGCTCTCTCTCACTCTCTCTCCTCCTGTCATTTTCCCTGGCAGTGATTGTTCCCTGACCTCCTCCCTCCCTTCATGTTCTGCCCCATCACTCTGAGACCAGATTCCATTTAGCGAGAGTAAACTCAACAGTCAGTGGGAGGAAGTGACCCGTAAAAGAAGGGACAGCGTTGCAGAATGATTTCCTCTGGGTATTTATGGGAAACCACGGCAGTGAAACTCAAAGACGCTCCTGATTTGCTTAAGAGTTAAATGGAGATTATTCAGGAACATTTGCGTCCACTTTAGATTTACAGCTGGAGAAAGACTATCCCTACACCTGGAAACTCTTCAGCTCTGCTAAAATCCAGTGAAATTGAGTTATTTACAACACTCATAGAAATTGGCATTTTCATTCATCACATGTGCCTCAAGTAAACTTATTTTGAAAATCCCAAGTGTGTAATTTTGTATTTTGTAGCATCTAGTTTTTCGTATTCTCCTAACTGTCTATCATCTTTAAAACATGGTGTACTTCAGAGCCTTAACCGGCCCATTTGGCACTGATGAAGGTGTGGGCCGGTGTGAACTCATCCTCTTCTCCACTGGGTAAACATGGCCAGCCAATCAAAGCCCTGGCATGGAAGGAAACAGGAGCTTACAACAGAAACAAACATCTCTAAACTATCGAAATAACCCAACTGTACAAACAGGTTTGAATTTCATTAGCAAGACAATGGTAGAGAAGTCCTTGGGAGTCACCTCTGATCGATGCATTGCGAACAATGTTCCTGTAAAGTGCATTAACCTCTCTTTCAGATAATCAATGATACATGTATTAGAGAGCGGGGTGTGTATGATACCAGTGGCTATACTGATACCAGCCTGGAAGTCTCATTTAAAAAGCTATTAATAAAGGAGCGGTATACAAGGTCATGTGTCTCCTGCAGTACAGAGGTCCTTGACAAAGGCTTGTAAGGTCTTGGGCCACAAATTAAAACCGGTTGGACCTGGCCACCCTCTGTCTCATTTTAATGCAAGGTGTGTATCCAGAGCGTCAGGGGGACCAGGCTAATTTCATCTGTGTCCAGCAGCTCACCTGAGAACAAGGTGTTTGCACTGAACAAAGATGGCAAATGTTTGTGAGTGTGTGTGTGTGTGTTTGCATCAGACCAATTTTAACAATGGTTTGTGAAGTTTTAGAGGGAACAGATAGTTACTTTGGAGGTAACTACAACTATTTTAATACAGATCTTTTTTTTAAACTACTTTTTAAAGAGCGAATGCCTTTAAAAAGCAACAAATCCCTTTGAAAACGGCCTATGTGGCATCGATATGAGTCAGAAACAGTTATTGTCAAAATGTACTACAAAGTGTATACGATCATTTTGGAACATCCCTGCGTCATAATGGGTACATGAAGGTTGGGTTTTTATTTGACGATGTCCATTTGCCCACTAACATGGGGTGAACAGCTGCGGTGATTGCTCTCTATCCAATAGCATAGACAGTGAGACAGACCTGCCCATCAGTGCCGACCTTGTTACATTTCTTTACTTGAGAAATACTGTACCAAACACCTTAGTTAAATATAAAATTAAAACTTACTCGGCAAAAACCGCTTAGATTCATTCTGGGGATTTTGAGGAAGTGAAATAGGCTTCAGCATCTACAGTGTCTCATGGAGGACAAACATCATTAACCAAAAGCGGAATCGGTCAGGAAACACACCTCCAAGACTGACATCTCGTTTTCCTAATGAGCAACAGAAAAACACACTTGCCAATCGCCATGTTCAGTTGCTCTTTAAAACTATTTGAATAGATCTCAGAAAGTGACTACTTTTTTAAAACCATTTCAATACTGATCTCAGAAAGTAACTACTTTGTAAAACAATTTGAATACAGATCAGAGAAAGCAACTACATAAAACAATTTTTGAATACAGATCTCAGGAAGTGACTACTTTTCAGAAACTATTGGATTGGATGCCTTCAACTAATGGCTGGGCTGTATCTGGAACTGCATGTTGAAGATAGAAATATAATGAATAGAGTACATATGACTATTTCAACATGCCACTGAAAAGGTTGAAAGCTACAATTAATTGTATGATACATGAAAATACTGCAGAGTAATTCAAAGCCATTTGGAAACATTGCCAACAGCAAGTTGGATGCTTAGCAAAAACAACTTCGGACCTTTTTGTCAATCTGAGGGTAAGTGTTCTTCTTTCAAACACACACTATACCATCTTTAAAGGGATAGTTTACTCAGAATACAGTCTTCCATGATTTTCCACCTACATTGGCTGTATTCAAGAAGGCAGTTTGGGATATTTCGTTTCCTTTCGACACTTCATAGACATATTTTGTTATTGTTAGCATTCTCAGTAACACTTAACTTTAAACTGTTCTTGTGCCTGTGTAATAAAACGGTAATTACTTTTTGAACAACATTTTATGAGTATGTTGTTACATAATACTTTGGTAATTACATTTTAACTGCATAGCAATGAGCTGAGAGTTTTTGTAACTACTGTGCACAAGAGGAATAGTGACTGTTCCTTATTTCATGTAATAACTTCATTATTATTAAGCAATTTCCAAAGTCCTATGTAACAACAGTGTTTCTGTTGTAATAATCACAAAGTTACTACACATGTATAAAAACTTGATGTTAAGAGTTACTATATTACCTTATACAGTTCAAGTCAGAAGTTTACATACACCTTAGCCAAATACATTTAAACTCTGTTTTTCACAATTCCTGACATTTAATCCTAGTAAAAATTCCCTGTCTTAGGTCAGTTAGTATCACCACTTTATTTTAAGAATGTGAAATGTCAGAATAATAGTAAAGCTTTTATACCTGTTTGTAGGCCTCCTTGCTCGCACACGCTTTTTCAGTTCTGCCCACACATTTTCTATAGGGTTGAGGTCAGGGCTTTGTGATGGCCACTCCAATACCTTAACTTTGTTGTCCTTAAGTCATTTTGCCACAACTTTGGAAGTATGCTTGGGGTCATTGTCCATTTGGAAGACCCATTTGCGACCAAGCTTTAACTTCCTGACTGATGTCTTGAGATGTTGCTTCAATATATCCACATAATTTTCCTTCTTCATGATGCCATCTATTTTGTGAAGTGCACCAGTCCCTCCTGCAGCAAAGCATCCCCACAGCATGATGCTGCCACCCCCGTGCTTCACGGTTGGGATGGTGTTCTTCGGCTTGCAAGTTATCCCCTTTTTCCTCCAAACATAACGATGGTCATTATGGCCAAACAGTTCTATTTTTGTTTCATCAGACCAGAGGACATTTCTCCAAAAAGTACGATCTTTGTCCCCATGTGCAGTTGCAAACCGTAGTCTGGCGTTTTTAGGCGGTTTTGTAGCAGTGGCTTCTTCCTTGCTGAGCGGCCTTTAAGGTTATGTCGATATAGGACTCGTTTTACTGTGGATATAGATACTTTTGTACCTGTTTCCTCCAGCATCTTCACAGGGTCCTTTGCTGTTGTTATGGGATTGATTTGCACTTTTCGCACCAATGTACGTTCATCTCTAAAAGACAGAACCCGTCTCCTTCCTGAGCGGTATGACGGCTACGTGGTCCCATGGTGTTTATACTTGTGTACTATTGTTTGTATAGATGAACGTGGTACCTTCAGGTGTTTGGACATTGCTCCCAAGGATGAACCAGACTAGGCACTGAATTTGAAGGTAGGCCTTGAAATACATCCACAGCTACACCCCCAATTGACTCATATGATGTCAATTAGCCTATTAGAAGCTTCTAAAGCCTTGACATCATTTTCTGGAATTTTCCAAGCTGTTTAAAGGCACAGTCAACTTAGTGTGTGTAAACTTCTGACCCACTGGAATTGTCATACAGTCAATTATAAGTGAAATAATCTGTCTGTAAACAATTGTTGGAAAAATTACTTGTGTCATGCACAAAGTAGATGTCCTAACTGACTTGCCAAAACTACAGTTTGTTAACAAGAAATGTGTGGAGTGGTTGAAAAACGAGTTTTAATGACTCCAACCTAAGTGTATGTAAACTTCCGACTTCAATTGTATCTCACTCATTATGAAAATATATTTGAAAGTTAATATATTCAAATACCTTCAAATATTATTTGTTTTTCTGAGGTACGTTTGAATATCAAATAAAATCTTTGCCCTTTAGTTCAAACTCTATATAAACTATATTCGACTGCATTGAGTATTTGAAAAGTTGGTACAATATTTTCAAATAAACTGCAAAATACAGTGCCTTGCAAAAGTATTCATCCCCCGTGGTGTTTTTCCTATTTTGTTGTATTACAACCTGTAATTTAAATTGATTTTTATTAGGATTTCATGTAATGGACATACACAAAATAGTCCAAATTGGTGAAGTGAAATGAAAAATATAACTTGTTTCAAAAAATTCAAAAAAACGAATAATGGAAAAATGGTGCTTGCATATGGATTCACACCCTTTGCTATGAAGTCCCTAAATAAGATCGTCTGCAACCAATTACCTTCAGAAGTCACATAATTAGTTAAATAAAGTCTAAGAAATCTAAGTGTCACATGATCTCATTATATATACACCTGTTCTGAAAGGCCCCGGAGTCTGCAACACCACTAAGCAATGGGCACCACCATGCAAGCGGCACCATGAAGACCAAGGAGCTCTCCAAACAGCTCAGGGACAAAGTTGTGGAGAAGTACAGATCAGGGTTGGGTTATAAAAAAATATCAGAAACTTTGAACATCCCACGGAGCACCATAAATCCATTTCTTTTTTATTGAAAGAATATGGCACCACAACAAACCTGCCAAGAGAGGGCCGCCCACCAAAACTCACGGACCAGGCAAGGAGGGCAATAATCAGAGAGGCAACAGAGAGACCAAAGATAACCCTGAAGGAGCTGCAAAGCTCCACAGCGGAGATTGGAGTATCTTTCCATAGGACCACTTCAAGCCGTACACTCCACAGAGCTGGGCTTTACAGAAGAGTGGCCAAAAAAAAAGCCATCGCTTAAAGAAAACAATAAGCAAACATGATTGATGTTCGCCAAAAGGCATGTGGGAGACTCCCCAAACATATGGAAGAAGGTACTCTGGTCAGATGATACTAAAATTGAGCTTTTTAGCCATCAAGGAAAATGCTATGTCTGGTGCAAACCCAACACCTCTCATCACCCCGAGAACACCATCCCCACAGTGAAGCACGGTGGTGGCAGCATCATGCTGTGGGGATGTTTTTCATCGGCAGGGACTGGGAAACTGTTCAGAATTGAAGGAATGATGGATGGCCCTAAATACAGGGATATTCCTGAGGGAAAACTGTTTCAGTCTTCCAGAGATTTGAGAATGGGACGGAGGTTCACCTTCCATAGTTATGCATGCTCAATTTTTCTGTTTTTCTGTCTTATTTCTTGTTTGTTACACAATAAAAAATATTTTGCATCTTCAAAGTGGTAGGCATGTTGTGTAAATCAAGTGATCCAAACCACCCAAAAATCAATTTTAATTCCAGGTTGTAAGGCAACAAAATAGGAAAAATGCCAAGTGGGGTGAATACTTTCGCAAGCTACAGTACTATTTTCAGCCCAGGTCTGATTTGCATGCTGTAATAGTCTATGTCATCTATTGCCCTTATTCGCCCATCATGATCAAAGTACAAGAATTACACGTCCAGTACCGTTATTGACTGCTCAACTCTATTTCCAATCTGAACATTGAATGACTGCATTTAATACAACCACTCAATCTGCTGTCAGTAAATTACTTCATTTAGCCCAACCTGCCAATGAACCGTTATGACATACAGCCAAATGACTCGCCATCTCTTTCAAAGTTTGTGAAGAAGGTGGGATTTTAAGAAATGAAATGATGATGACAGTCTGGCTATCACATTGCAAATAGTTGTTATCAGTGACCTTCCAGAGGTTTTCCCCTCCTCTTCACAGAAATCTCTTAAAGGTCTTTAACACTTTTAATCTCTCGTTCATCTAACGGATTTGGCGAGCGAGGGCTAACGAAATGAGCCATCTATGAGGTGCTCAGAGGACACAACTCAATTCGGACACCCCTTCCTCCTCTATCTCTCCAACCCATGAAAAGAGAAGGTGATGGAGTTGATGCGATACAACCACTAATGGTTTGATTTCTGAAGGGCCCTTGAATGTGTTGTACCACTGAATGAATTGCAGAGTGCCTCATAAAACCCTGTTTCCATAGTAATTTAAAATGTGTGTGAGAGAGGAGGCTAGTAGTAGAGATGAGAGAGGAGGGTAAGCATGGCTGGCTGTCACTGCTCAGAGATTGAAGAGGGTCTAGCATCACACTCATGACATGAGGATGTGGTGGGAGGAGCTATTCACCTCAGGATCAAATCAATCAAAGTGTTATGCAAGATGGTGAGGTAGAACTCGGGAGCAGGAAAGAGAACCAGACGAGGAACCAGTGGTTTAGGAAAACATTGTACAACTTTACTGGAAAACGCTCAACAGACGGTACAAAGTAAAACTGGGAAAACAACAAACACTAAGACTCAAACTCACTCAGGAGACACCACACACGGCAAACAAATCAAGCTTCTGCAAAGGATAACAAAAAAACACACCTCTCTTAAAAGGGATCATAATTAGTAATAGAAAACACCTGTTTCATAATAGTCTCTAGGACGGTCTCTGCCGCCCTCTGGTGACAGGTGGAACCATGACATGTGACTGCACTTTGCTGAAGTTTTTGGGAATATAAAGTTAGTCTGGGCAAAAACTGGTTGAATAAACTGGTTGAAAAAACTGATTGAATCAACCAAAAAAATCTATGTGATGATGCTGAATCAACGTGGAAAACTGATTGGATTTGCAAAAGGTCATCAACGTAAGGGCATTTGGTATTTTCTTCACCCAACTTTTTACCTAAATCCAATAACATGGTGAAATACTTTGTTGATTTCACGTTGAATTCACGTTAGTTGAAAACTCAACCGAATGTAAATAAAAACTAGATGTTGAACTGACGTCTGTGCCCAGTGGGTAGTCATACATTCCAAGACAATATAATACCAAGACAAAGCAAAACCTGCATTTTAATGAAAGAAGCCCTTTTCTTTAAAAGGAGCAGCTTAATTGGCAGAATGTGGAAGAAAGATGTGCAGATAGATCCTTCAAAAGCTCCATAAAAAAAGTCTGTCCCACTTACCAGGGAAACACATCCCCTCAGGGGAACTCATTAACTTTTATTGCATTATCAAATTATGTACACACCAGTTTTCACATCACAAAAGGCAGGCAAACAATATAGTAACTTACAACAAGCATCTTGTTTCATTACTGGGGGAAGGAGTGCTGTATATTTTTATTAGTAAATCTCACTGGGATAAAAGTCTCAGGTGTTTGCTAGGAGGCACACCTATCCACTGACGCCTCAGAGAGGAGGGGGAAACTGACTGAATAATACAAAAGCCAACTCTCTCTCTCGCACATGGGATGGTTATGAAAAACTCAAACACTCATTACAGTGTCTTCAAAGAGCAAAGAACATATGGTTTGTGCCTTCTGTAAACCAAAAACCATCCTAAATGAAATAAGCCAATGACAACAGCCAAAAGATGAGTCTCACCGCCACTCACTTCACCTCCTGGTCTAGAGACTAAGACTCATGGAGCGCTGTAAGTAAATAGCATCAGGACTGGAATGTACAGTATACACCTCTGTCTGACATTTTATCATGAACTCATTCCTACTTTGACCAAAAGCAACATTTATGCTGTGGAATTCAACACTTTAGAGTATGAACTTTGACTCCTTAATTGAGACTACCTCAGAGAGAGAGAGAGAGAGATCTTAAATGAGATTTGTTTCCAGCCATCGACACCCACACGGTTGAGGGATGAGCGCTGCAAAAGAAGTGATGCCACCTGTGGGAAGACAATGGGGCCATGGGTGTTGTTACCTGTTGAAGTGCAAAGCCTGCTGGCCGGCCATGCCAAAGTAAGGGTGTTTTCAATTGTCTTTACTCAGTTTGGTTCGCAGAATTTTTTTCCCCAGTGTGAACACTCCAAAGGAACTCAGACCCCTCAAAAGAGCCCCCGAAGCTAACCAAACTGAAGCAAATTTTCTTGCAATTCAAAATGTTTTGCCATATCTAATGTGTAGTCATGTGATATTTGAGTGACTAAAAAATTACAACAATATCTATGGGCTAAAAAACCTCAATAAAAAAACGTTAGCTGACATGGGCTAGTTGATCTGGACATTTCTGCCAAGTTATAAATTGCTCTCTAAGGTATGTAATGACTAACATGACAAGAAGAACTGATGATGCACTACCCAATTAAGAAATTGCACCTTGTGCATTTTACTATTACAACTTTCAAGAGTAAGTTTAAAGTCGGAAAAAAATGTAAAAAATGAGTTCCTTTACATTACAGCCTTATTCTAAAATTGATTAAGAGTTTTTTTCCCTTATCAATCTACACACAATACCCCATAATGACAAAACAAAAACAGGTTTTTAGATTTTCTTAGCAAATTTATTAAAACATTTAAACCAAAATATCACATTTCCATAAGTATTCAGACCCTTTACTTAGTAATTTCTTGAAGCACCTTTGGCAGCGATTACAGCCTCGGGTTTTCTTGGGTATGACGCTACAAGATCTCTGCAGATCCTCTCAAGCTCTGTCAGGTTGTATGGGGAGCGTTGCTGCACAGCCATTTTCAGGTCTCTCCAGAGATGTTCGATCGGGTTCAAGTCCGGGCTCTGGCTGGGCCACTCAAGGACATTCAGAGACTTGTCCCGAAGCCACTCCAGCATTATCTTGGTTGTGTGCTTATGGTCGTTGTCCTGTTGGAAGGTGAACCTTCGCACCAGTCTGAGGTTCTGAGCGCTCTGGAGCAGGTTTTCATCAAGGATCGCTCTGTACTTTGCTCCGTTCATCTTTGCCTCGATCCTGACTAGTCTCCCAGTCCATGCCACTGAAAAACATCCCCACAGCATAATGCCGCCACCACCATTCTTCATCGTAGGGATGGTGCCAGGTTTCCTCCAGACGTGACGCTTGGCATTCAAGCCAAAGAGTTCAATCTTGGTTTCATCAGACCAGATAATCTTGTTTCTCATGGTCTGAAAGTCTTTAGGTGGCTTTTGGCAAACTTCAAGCGGGCTGTCATGTACCTTTTACTGAGGAGTGGCTTCCGTCTGACAACTCTACCATGAAGGCCTGATTGGTGGTGCTGCAGAGATGGTTGTCCTTCTGGAAGGTTCTCCCATCTCCACAGAGGAACTCTATAGCTCTGTCACAGTGACCATCGGGTTCTTGTTTACCTCCCTGACTAAGGCCCTTCTCCCCCAATTGCTCAGTTTGGCCAGGCGGCCAGCTCTACGAAGAGTCTTGGTGGTTCCAAACTTCTTCCATTTAAGAATGATGGAGGCCACTGTGTTCTTGGGGACCTTCAATGCTGCAGACATTTTTTGGTACCCTTCCCCAGATCTGTGCCTGTCTCAGAGCTCTACGGACAATTCATTCGACCTCATGACTTGGTTTTTGCTCTGACATGCACTGTCAACTGTGGCACCTTATATAGACAGGTATGTGCCTTTCCAAATCATGTCCAATCAATTGAACTTACCACAGGTGGACTCCAATCAAGTTGTAGAAACATCTCAAGGATGATCAATGGAAACAGGATGGACCTGAGCTCAATTTCGAGTCTCATAGCAAAGGGTCTGAATACTTATGTAAATAAGGTATTTCCGTTTTTTATTTTTAATACATTTGCCAAAATTTCTAAAAGCCTGTTTTCGCTTTGTCATTATGAGAAGGGTCTTATTCTAAAATTGATTAAATTATTTTTTCCCTCATCAATCTACACACACGTTTTTAAATAAAACAGTTTTTGCTTTGTCATTATGGGCTATTGTGTGTAGATTGATGAGGGGAAAAAAACAATTTAATCAATTTTAGAATAAGGCTGTAACCTAACAAAATGTGGAAAAAGTCAAGGTGTCTGAATACTTTCCGAAGGCACTGTATAAACTTTATTTGGGGGGGGGGGGCCTCGCGACCCCGGCTGCAGACCACTTTTGCCCCACAGTTTGGGAACCACTGCACTAGACTACTGCAATAAACCCTCTCACATTGGTGCCACAATAGAGAGAAGATGATGATGTGCAGGTTTGCAGAAAATCGTGTGCTGTTTTTGGTTAGGCCTATTGATTAGCGATTGTCAAGGATGCACATAAATTCCAAAACATGTGTGGAGTTTTTAGTTCAGATTGTTTGTTTTTCAATATGTGATCTATAGGCTAAGAGAGCTGTTTGTTCGATTGTAGGGTTTGAATAGTGTGAGAAGACACCAACATATCTGGTGTGAATCACAACATAGGGTACAAAATCAATTCTAGCTCTTAAAGGGGCAGTAGCCTACATTGGGTGTACAATCTTCGATTACAGCATTATTTAATCTGCAGTTATTCTTCTGCTATTTATTCTGTTACCAATAATATTTACATGTTAATTGTATCTTCTGATTACAGTTATGTCTAATCTTTTAACTAAATGCAATCTTAGCTTCCAAAATGTAAGTAGGTACAGTACATCTAGCTGTCCATTAACACATTCTGATGGAATGAGCCATTCCATTAGAATATGTTAATAGCCAGCTAGATATTCAGCACTTTGTAAAAGCCCAGAGTGCATTGAGTGAATGTTGGATCTTGGTTCCTTTCTAAACATAGCAATGTGAACGCAAAGAGGACTCGGACCACAAAATAGGTTAAGTGAACTGGCAAAAGAGTTGAGTCCTCATTCAAAGGCAAGGGCATTGTGAAAACAAAGATAACTGCTTTTTTTATGCCAGAGTTCACTTTAAAGAGGACTGAGATCGGTTATTTTAAAGAGAACTACATGTGAAAACAAAACATAAGTCAGTCGTGTGCTTCATCTCGTCCATGTGACCTGTCTCCTCGATCCAGTGGCCAATAGGGTGGCAGTACACCCCATCCACCAGGTTGCTCTGGTCATTCACACAACATATGTTGTGGTGGGAACCCGTTGCCTGGGAACAAATAAATAAAGCATTTTTGGATTAAAGGTGGTAGGCAATAGGCCTTCAAGAAGGCCTACAACACAAAATAAAGACAGTTATTCAAAAAGTTATTATTCCTATTCACTTTTGATCCAAGTACTTGCAAATAGGCCAAGAGTACTGTGAGCTAGGCTACATGGAAAACCCTCACATGCTTATTTCCAATGCTTATAATTATCAAGAAGATACAACAGGTGCAGGGGCTGATCTAGTGATAGTGATAGTGCTGCCGCCTGGACCACGGTTCGATCCTCTGTTTCGCCACTCGCTCTCTGAACTCTATCCCTCTCATCCATCTCATATTCTAATCTATATTTCAACCAAACTTCATAATACCCAAAGAAAACATACCATATACAGCAGATGAGGGAGATTGCAGGGAATGATGGACGAGATATGGCCATTTGGTGTGACATTGTAAGGCCTTCCTCCGTCCTGGTACTTAAGGTGGTAATTTACGCATCATTAATCACTGCGCACCACCCTTTCTGTCTGTAACAAAGAGCCAGAGCCATGAGCCTGTGCAATTCAAAGACATGTCTTTGCCGCCATCAAGTGATTGAACGGCTTATTACATTCGAAAGAGCGACAGAGGCAGAATAAATCATACTAAACTTGTAGGCTATAGGCCTACCTATGCCATGGAGACAGACATGGAAATATACTGAACAAAAATATAAACACAACAAGTAAAGTGTTGGTGCCATGTTTCATGAGCAGAAACAAAATATTGCCGAAATTTTCCATACGCACAAAAAGCTTATTTCCCTCAGATTTTGGGCACAAATTTGTTTACATCCCTGTTAGTGAGACTTTCTCATTTGCCAAGATAATCCATCCACCTGACAGGTGTGGCATATCGAGAAGCTGATTAAACAGCATGATCATTACAGAGGTGTACCTTGTGCTGGGGACAATAAAAGGCCACTCTTAAATGAGAAGTTTTGTCACACAACACAATGCCACAGATGTCTAAATTTTGAGGGAGCGCGCAATTGGCATGCTGACTGCAGGAATGCCCACCAGAGCTGTTGCCAGAAAATGTAATGTTCATTTCTTTACCATTTTAGAGAATTTGGCAGTTTTATTTATTTTTATTTCACCTTTATTTAACCAGGTAAGCCAGTTGAGAACAAGTTCTCATTTACAACTGCGACCTGGCCAAAGCAGTGCGATAAAAACAAAAACACAGAGTTACATATGGGGTAAAAAAACATAAAGTCAAAAAATACAACAGAAAATATATATACAGTGTGTGCAAATGTAGCAAGTTATGGATGTAAGGCAATAAATAGGCTATAGTGCAAAATAATTACAATTAGTATTAACACTGGAATGCTAGATGTGCAAGAGATTATATGCAAATAGAGATACTGGGGTGCAAAAGAGCTAAATAAATAACAATATAGGGATGAGGTAGTTGGGTGGGCTAATTTCAGATGGGCTGTGTACAGGTGCAGTGATCGGTAAGGTGCTCTGACAACTGATGCTTAAAGTTAGTGAGGGAGATAAGAGTCTCCAGCTTCAGAGATTTTTGCAATTCGTTCCAATCATTGGCAGCAGAGAACTGGAAGGAATGGCGGCCAAAGGAGGTGTTGGCTTTGGGAATGACCAGTGAGATATACCTGCTGGAGCACAGACTACGGGTGGGTGCTGCTATGGTGACCAGTGAGCTAAGATAAGGCAGGGATTTGCCTAGCAGTGATTTATAGATGGCCTGGAGCCAGTGGGTTTGACGACGAACATGTAGTGAGGACCAGCCAACAAGAGCGTACAGGTCACAGTGGTGGGTAGTGTATGGGGCTTTGGAGACAAAACGGATGGCACTGTGATAGACTACATCCAATTTGCTGAGTAGAGTGTTGTAGGCTATTTTGTAAATGACATCGCCGAAGTCGAGGATCGGTAGGATAGTCAGTTTTACGAGGGCATGTTTGGCAGCATGGGTGAAGGAGGCTTTGTTGCGAAATAGGAAGCCGATTCTAGATTTAACTTTGGATTTGAGATTCTTAATGTGAGTCTGGAAGGAGAGTTTACAGTCTAACCAGACACCTACGTATTTGTAGTTGTCCACATACTCTAGGTCAGACCCGTCGAGAGTGGTGATTCTAGTCGGGTGGGCGGGTGCCAGCAGCGTTCGATTGAAGAGCATGCATTTAGTTTTACTAGTGTTTAAGAGCAGTTGGAGGCTACTATGCAGTATGTCCAACTGGCCTCACAACCGCAGACCACGTGTAACCACGCCAGCCCAGAACCTCCACTTCCGGCTTCTTCACCTGCGGGATCATCTGAGACCAGCCACCCGGACAGCTGATGAAACTGAGGAGTATTTCTGTCTGTAATAAAGCCCTTTTGTGGGGAAAAACTCATTCTGATTGGCTGGGCCTGGCTCCCCAGTGGGTGAGGCTCCCAGGTGTCTTTTAAACAGGTAATGGGCTGAGATTAGGAGCACACTCTTAAAGGGAGTGCTCCTAATCTCAGCTTGTTACCTGTATGAAAGACGCCTGTCACAGAAGCCATCAATCAATCAGATTCCAAACTCTCCACATGGCCAAGACCAAAGAGCTCTCCAAGGATGTCAGGGACAAGATTGTAGACCTACACAAGGCTGGAATGGGCTACAAGACCATCACCAAGCAGCTTGGTGAGAAGGTGACAACAGTTGGTGCGATTATTCGCAAATGGAAAAAACACAAAATAACTGTCAATCTCCCTCGGCCTGGGGCGCCATGCAAGATCTCACCTCATAGAGTTGCAATGATCATGAGAACGGTGAGGAATCAGCCCAGAACTACACGGGAAGATGTTGTCAATGATCTCAAGGCAGCTGGAACCATAGTCACCAAGAAAACAATTGGTAACACACTACGCCGTGAAGGACTGAAATCCTGCAGCGCCCGCAAGGTCCCCCTGCTCAAGAAAGCACATATACAGGCCCGTCTGAAGTTTGCCAATGAACATCTGAATGATTCAGATGAGAACTGGGTGAAAGTGTTGTGGTCAGATGAGACCAAAATCGAGCTCTTTGGCATCAACTCAACTCGCCGTGTTTGGAGGAGGAGGAATGCTGCCTATGACCCCAAGAACACCATCCCCACCGTCAAACATGGAGGTGGAAACATTATGCTTTGGGGGTGTTTTTCTGCTAAGGGGACAGGACAACTTCACCGCATCAAAGGGACGATGGACGGGGCCATGTACCGTCAAATCTTGGGTGAGAACATCTTTCCCTCAGCCAGGGCATTGAAAATGGGTCGTTGATGGGTATTCCAGCATGACAATGACCCAAAACACATGGCCAAGGCAACAAAGAAGTGGCTCAAAAATAAGCACATTAAGGTCCTGGAGTGGCCTAGCCAGTCTCCAGACCTTAATCCCATAGAAAATCTGTGGAGGGAGCTGAAGGTTCGAGGAGTGGGACAAAATCCCTCCTGAGATGTGTGCAAACCTGGTGGCCAACTACAAGTAACGTCTGACCTCTGTGATTGCCAACAAGGGTTTTGCCACCAAGTACTAAGTAATGTTTTGCAGAGGGGTCAAATACTTATTTCCCTCATTAAAATGCAAATCAATTTATAACATTTTTGACACGCATTTTTCTGGATTTTTTGGTTGTTATTCTGTCTCTCACTGTTCAAATAAACCTACCATTCAAATTATAGACTGATCATTTCTTTGTCAGTGGGCAAACGTACAAAATCAGCAGGGGATCAAATACTTTTTTCCCTCACTGTAAATGACTATCACTTCTGTCATCATGAAGTGCTTTGAGAGGCTAGCTAAGGATCATATCACCTCTACCTTACCTGACACCCTAGACCCACTTCAATTTGCTTACCGCCCCAATAGATCCACAGACGATGCAATCGCCATTGCACTGCACACTGCCCTATCCCATCTGGACAAGAGGAATACCTATGTAAGAATGCTGTTCATTGACTATAGCTCAGCATTCAACACCATAGTACCCTCCAAGCTCATCATTAAGCTTGGAGCCCTTGGTCTGAACCCCACCCTGTGCAACTGGGCCCTGGACTTGCTGACGGGCCGCCCCCAGGGGGTGAAGGTAGCAAACAACACCTCCACTTTGCATATCCTCAACACAGGGGCCCCACAAGGGTGCGTGCTCAGCTCCCTCCTGTACTCCCTGTTCACCCATGACTGCGTGGCCACGCACGCCTCCAACTCAATTATCAAGTTTGCAGACGACACAACAGTAGTAGGCCTGATTACCAACAATGACGAAGTGGAGAAGGTGAAAAGCTTCAAGTTCCTCGGCGTACACATCACTGACAATCTGAAATGGTCCACCCACACAGACAGTGTGGTGAAGAAGGCGCAACAGTGGCTCTTCAACCTCAGGAGCCTGAAGAAATGTGGCTTGGCACCTAAAACCCTCACAAACCTTTACAGATGCACAATTGTGAGCATCCTGTCGAGCTGTATCACGTCCTGGTACGGCAACTGCACCGCCCACAACCGCAGGGCTCTCCAGAGGGTGGTGAGGTCTGCCCATTGCATCACCGGGGGCAAACTACCTGCCCTCCAGGACACCTACAGCACCCGATGTCACAGGAAGGCCAAAAAGATCATCAAGGACAACAACCACCAGAGCCACTGCCTGTTCACCCCGCTATCATCCAGAAGGCGAGGTCAGTACAGGTACATCAAAGCTGGGACCGAGAGACTGAAAATGATGCGATTCGCCACCTGGTTATCAGAAGGGGGAAAGGAGAAGATTAGTTGTGTATCGTCAGCGTAGCAATGATAGGAGAGGCCATGTGAGGATATGACAGAGCCAAGTGACTTGGTGTACAGCGAGAATAGGAGAGGGCCTAGAACTGAGCCCTGGGGGACACCTGTGGTGAGAGCACGTGGTGCGGAGACAGCTTCTCGCCACGCCACTTGGTAGGAGCGACCGGTCAGGTAGGACGCAATCCAAGAGTGAGCCGCGCCGGAGATGCCCAGCTCGGAGAGGGTGGAGAGGAGGATCTGATGGTTCACAGTATCAAAGGCAGCAGACAGGTCTAGAAGGACAAGAGCAGAGGAGAGAGAGTTAGAGAGAGAGTTAGCTTTAGCAGTGCGGAGAGCCTCTGTGACACAGAGAAGAGCAGTGTCAGTTGAATGACCAGTCTTGAAACCTGACTGGTTTGGATCAAGAAGGTCATTCTGAGAGAGATAGCAAGAGAGTTGGCTAAAGACGGCACGCTCAATAGTTTTGGAGAGAAAGGAAAGAAGGGATACTGGTCTGTAGTTGTTGACATCAGAGGGATCGAGTGTTGGTTTTTTGAGAAGGGGTGCAACTCTCGCTCTCTTGAAGACGGAAAGGACATAGCCAGCGGTCAAGGATGAGTTGATCAGCGAGTTGAGGTAAGGGAGAAGGTCACCGGAGATGGTCTGGAGAAGAGAGGAGGGGATAGGGTCAAGCGGGCAGGTTGTTGGGCGGCCTGCAGTCACAAGTCGCAAGATTTTATCTGGAGAGAGAGGGGAGAAAGAAGTCAAAGCATAGGGTAGGGCAGTGTGAGCAGGACCAGCAGTGTCATTTGACTTAACAAACGAGGATCAGATGTCGTCAATCTTCTTTTCAAAATGGTTGACGAAGTCATCCACAGAGAGGGAGGAGGGGGGGGGGGGGTGGATTCAGCAGGGAGGAGAATGTGGCAAAGAGCTTCCTAGGGTTAGAGGCGGATGCTTGGAATTTAGAGTGGTAGAAAGTGGCATTAGCAGCAGAAACAGATGAAGAAAATGTAGAGAGGAGGGAGTGAAAAGATGCCAGGTCTGCAGGGAGTCTAGTTTTCTTCCATTTCCGCTCAGCTGCCCGGAGCTCTGTTCTGTGAGCTCGCAATGAGTCATCAAGCCACGGAGCTGGAGGGGAGGACCGGGCCGGCCGGGAGGATAGGGGACATAGAGAGTCAAAGGATGCAGAAAGGGAGGAGAGGAGGGTTGAGGAGGCATAATCAGGAGATTGGAGGGAGAAGGATTGAGCAGAGGGAAGAGATGATAGGATGGAAGAGGAGAGAGTAGCAGGAGAGAGAGAGCGAAGGTTGCGACGGTGCATTACCATCTGTGTAGGGGCAGAGTGAGTAGTGTTGGAGGAGAGGGAGAGAGAAAAGGATACAAAGTAGTGGTCGGAGACTTGGAGGAGTTGCAGTGAGATTAGTAGAAGAACAGCATCTAGTAAAGATGAGGTCAAGCGTATTGCCTGCCTTGTGAGTAGGGGGGACGGTGAGAGGGTGAGGTCAAAAGAGGAGAGGAGTGGAAAGAAGGAGGCAGAGAGAAATGAGTCAAATGTAGACGTAGGGAGGTTGAAATCCCCCAGAACTGTGAGGGGTGAGCCATCCTCAGGAAAGGAATTTATCAAGGCGTCAAGCTCATTGATGAACTCTCCAAGGGAACCTGGAGGGCGATAGATGACAAGGATATTAAGCTTAAATGGGCTAGTGACTGTGACAGCATGGAATTCAAATGAGGAGATAGACAGATGGGTCAGGGGAAAAATTGAGAATGTCCACTTGGGAGAGATGAGGATTCCTGTGCCACCACCCCGCTGACCAGATGCTCTCGGGGTATGCGAGAACACATGGTCAGACGAGGAGAGAGCAGCAGGAGTAGCAGTGTTTTCAGTGGTAATCCATGTTTCCGTCAGTGCCAAGAAGTCGAGGGACTGGAGGGTAGCATAGGCTGGGATGAAGTCTGCCTTGTTGGCAGCAGAACGGCAGTTCCAGAGGCTGCCTGAGACCTGGAACTCCACGTGGGTCGTGCGTGCAGGGACCACCAGGTTAGAGAGGTAGCAGCCACGCGGTGTGAGGCGTTTGTGTAGCCTGTGCGGAGAGGAGAGAACAGGGATAGGCAGAGGCATAGTTGACAGGCTGCAGCAGATGGCTACAATAATGCAGAGGAGATCGGAATAAAATGAACTAAACATCTGGGAAAGGAGAGAGCGGGGCCTCCCTCACCACAACTCCCAAATATAACTCTCCCAACTTCCACCTCAGAGACTATAATTGTTGTAAACTACAGCGGTTCAATGTTTTCTAGGAATAGACTAACCTAGTTTATTCAGCTAGCTAACTAGGTGCAGTATTATTCCGTGAAAAACGTCCGGGCACCTCGTCATAAGACGCCACAGCCAGCTAGCATGCCGGTCTCCAACAGCAGGGTTTAGCGCCAATACTCAGCCACAACAACCACCAGTGTATCAACACACAAGCAGATCGTTTGTGTCCGTGTCTAACGTTGTGGGTTAGTCCCGACAGCTTGAGCGAGTCCGTCATCAACTTATTCAGCCAGTTAGTTAGCTAGAATAGTTAGCAAACTAGCTAGCCATTGCTTTCAGACAAAGAAGAACCCCTCCTTTCACGGCACGAACACACAGAGAGAGCCAAACTAACGTTAACTAGTCACCCATGTCCCGAATTCCTTGAGCGACTCGGGCTATCAATATGTAAAAAACAAAACATAAGTGTAGGTTATGACTTACCCTTAGCAGCTACTGTTAGCTAGCCAAGTGCAAAGCTAGCCACTGAATTGACTCAGCCAGTTCGCGTCTGTTCGCTCGGTCGTTCCAGCTATTGTTTACAAGTAGCTACCCAGGTTGCAACAAGCTTGCTAATTTTCAAGCACAGTAGCCACTTGCTACCTAACGTTAACGGTTCAGACAATGAGGTTAGAAAACAGCTGAATGGTAGGCAATTATTGTATGTAATTATTGTAGGCAGCCAGCTGGCGTAATTACAGGCACTCTCAGGCGTGAAACAACTATACCGTTGCTAATAGCTACTCGCCAGCTAGTCCAGGTGGTGAGTTAGCTAGCCAGCTAGCTTCGTGCTACACCCGGCACCGCCGAATACAATACTAACCTACAATAATTACATACAATAACTACCTACAGCAACCCACGATACCTACCTATGTGGTAATGGATGCTAAAGTTAGCCTGCGGTTAGCCTGCGGTAGAGGGTGACTCACTTGTAGCCCAGGCTGTGACACTAGTCACTTTAATAATGTTTACATAGTTTTGCTTTACTCATCTCATATGTATATACTGTATTTTATTCTACTGTATTTTAGTCTATGCCACTCTGACATTGCTCGTCCTAATATTAATATATTTTTTAATTCCATTCTTTTACTTTTAGATTGTGTGTATTATGTGTATTGTTGTGAATTGTTAGATATTACTGCACTGTTGGAGCTATAATCACGAGCATTTTGCTACACCCGCAAAAACATCTGTTAAACATGTGTATGTGACCAATACAATTTTATTTTAATTTATTTGTTCTAGAAATCATAGTCCCCGGGGATTAGTTGTTGTTTTTTATAGCCCCCCGTAAACAAATCTGTACACCAAGATGCAATTAAATGCCTGGTAAATTTACTGTTGAAAAAAATGCCCCTTTATAATAAAGCCATAATAACATTTGCAATGTGGTGTAGACTACAGTTGAGCAGAGGCGTTTTTAGGATTTCCACAGAAGACATTAGCAGATTTTTTTTATATACCACACAAATGAATAAGTGGCTAATTTGACACTGACAAACTGAGATCAATCTGGTCTTAAATTCAAACAAACAATAGCCCAGGCCAATGAAGCGAAACACAGATTGTACAATATTAGGAGGCTACATATATACAGTGCCTTCGGAAAGTATTTCCACATCTTGGTAGGTTACAGGCTTATTAAAAAAAAAAAAAAAAAAAAAAAAGAAATATCACATTTCCACAAGTATTCAGAACCTTTACTCAGTACTTTGTTGAAGCACCATTGGCAGCGATTACAGCCTTGAGTCTTCTTGGGTATGACGCTACAAGCTTCTCCCATTCTTCTCTGCAGATCCTCTCAAGCTCTGTCAGGTTGGATGGGGAGCGATGCTGCACGGCTATTTTCAGGTCTCTCCGGAGATGTTTGATCGGGTTCAAGTACGGCCTCTGACTCGGCCACTCAAGGACATTCAGAGACTTGTCCCGAAGCCACTCCTGCATTGTCTTGGCTGTGTGCTTAGGTTTGTTTTCCTGTTGGACGGTGAACCGTCGCCATAGTCTGAGGTCCTGAGCGCTCTGGAGAAGGTTTTCATCAAGGAACTCTGTACTTTGCTCCGTTCATCTTTGCCTCGATCCTGACTAGTCTCCCAGTCTTTGCCGCTGAAAAACATCCCCACAGCATGATGCTGCCACCACCATGCTTCATTGTAGGCATGGTGACATGTTTCCTCCAAAAGTGACGCTTGGCATTCAGGCCAAATAATTAAATATTGGATTCATCAGACCAAATCATCTTGTTTCTCATGGTCTGAGAGTCTTTAGGTGCCTTTTGGCAAACTTCAAGCGGGCTGTCATGAGCCTTTTACTGAGTAGTGGCTTCCGTCTGGCCACACTACCATAAAGGCCTGATTGGTGGAGTGCTGCAGAGATGGTTGTCCTTCTGGAAGGTTCTCCCATCTCCACAGAGGAACTCTAGAGCTCTGTCAGAGTGACCATCTGGTTCTTGGTCACCTCCCTGACCAAGGCCCTTCTCCCCCGATTGCTCAGTTTGGCCGGCCGGACAGCTCTAGGAAGAGTCTAGGTGGTTCCAAACTTCTTCCATTTAAGAATGATGGAGGCCACTGTGTTATTGGGGACCTTCAATACTTCATAAATGTTTTGGTACCCTTCCCTAGATCTGTAAAAAAATTTACATTTACATTTTAGTCATTTAGCAGACGCTCTTATCAGGAGCGACTTACAGTTAGTGAGTTCATACATTTTTCATACTGGCCCCCCGTGGGAATCGAACCCACAACCCTGGCGTTGCAAGCACAATGCTCTACCAACTGAGCTACAGGAGGCCCTGTACCTCGACACAATCCTGTCTCAGAGCTCTACGGACAATTCATTCGACCTCATTGCTTGGTTTTTGCTCTGACATGCATTGCCAACTGTGGGACCTTATATAGACAGGTGTGTGCCTTTCTAAATCATGTCCAATCAATTGAATATACCACAGGTGGACTCCAATCAAGTTGTAGAAACATTTCAAGGATGATCAATGGAAGCAGGATGCACCTGAGCTCAATTTCGAGTCTTATAGCAAAGGGTCTGAATACTTATGTATTCAGATTCATTAAATAGTACCCACAAAACACCAGTCTCAACGTTAACAGTGAAGAGGCGACTTCGGGATGCTGACCTTCTAGGCAGAGTTGCAAAGAAAAAGCCATATCTCAGACTGCCCATCTTAAACCTTTATTTTTATTGGCCAGTCTTTTTCTTTGCAACTCTGCCGAGAAAGTCAGCATCCCGGAGTCGCCTCTTCACTGTTGACGTTGAGACTGGTGTTTTGCGGGTACTATTTAATGAAGCTGCCAGTTGAGGACCTGTGAGGCGTCTGTTTCTCAAACTAGACACTCTAATGTATTTGTCCTCTTGCTCAGTTGTGCACCGGGGCCTCCCACTCCTTTTTCAATTCTGGTTAGAGCCAGTTTGCGCTGTTCTGTGAAGGGAGTAGTACACAGTGTTGTACGAGATCTTCAGTTTCTTGGCAATTTCTCGCATGGAATAGCCTTCATTTCTCAGAACAAGAAAAGACTGACGAGTTTCAGAAGAAAGTTATTTGTTTCTGGCCATTTTGAGCCTGTAATTGAACCCACAATTGCTGATGCACCAGATACTCAACTAGTCTCAAAAAGGCCAGTTTTATTGCTTCTTTAATCAGCACAACAGTTTTCAGCTGTGCTAACATAATTGCAAAAGGGTTTTCCAATGATCAATTAGCCTTTTAAATTGATAAACTTGGATTAGCAAACACAACGTGCCATTGGAACACAGAACTGATGGTTGCTGATAATGGGCCTCTGTACGCCTATGTAGATATTCCATAAAAAATCAGCCGTTTCCAGCTACAATAGCCATTTACAACATTAACAATGTCTACACTGTACTTCTGATCAATTTGATGTTATTTTAATGGACAACAAACGTGATTTTCTTTCTTAAACAAGGACATTTCTAAGTGACCCCAAACTTTTGAACGGTTGTGTACGTTTGGTGATGTAGTGTAGCTAGCTCAGGCAGTAGGAAGCTCTCTCATCCATTTATATGCAGATGATACAGTCTTATACTCAGCTGACCCCTTCCAGGATTTTGTGTTAAATGTGCTACAACAAACTTTCTTATTCTCCAACAAGCTTTTTTTGCCCTTAACCTTGTTTCGACCACCTCCAAAACAAAGGTCATGTGGTTCCAAAATAAAGGTAGTAATCACCGGTGTGATTACTACCTCTGAGGGTTTACAGCTTGAGGTAGTCACCTCATACAAGTACTTGGGAGCATGGTAGACGGTACACTGTCCTTCTCTCAGCACATATCCAAGCTGCAGGCTAAGGTTAAATCTAGACTTGGTTTCCTCTATCGTAATCGCTCCTTTCACCCCAGCTGCCAAACTCACCCTGATTCAGATGACCATCCTAGATTACAGAGACGTCATTTATAGATCAGCAGGTAAGTGTGCTCTCAAGCGGCTATGTTCTTTACCATTTGGCCATCAGATTTGCCACCAATGCTCCTTATAGGACAAATCACTGCACTCTATACTCCTCTATAAACTGGCCATCTCTGTATACTGTCATGACTCTCTCCTTGGTGCCAGATCAGCTTGGCAAATGGCTGACAGATAGCTAGACCCCAACTTGAGTTGGGCCGGTTTTATGACTTAACAGCCGGTCATAAATAGTTTACAGAAAATGACTCCTTTTGGTCTCTAGTATGGGAAGAAAGAAATCTCTTTATTACAGAGACTCTTGCTGCCTAAAAACTCTAACGTCTAAAGATTGGACATTGGAACATTATTCCTGACCACCAAATGTTTGGAATGGTCAGTGGGGATCTAAAGAATAATCATGTCATATGTCAGGATGGTATCAATAAATAACTGTACATATTCTGTCTATCAAGTTTACATCTAAATGTTGAATAAAATATATAATTAAGTATGAGAGTTTTTTGGTGAAAATAGCAATGTGATTTTAGTCTTCTAATGAGATAATAGTTTTTCATATAAACTACGCACAGTGACTAGCCAAGCCCCGAGTGACATCAGAGATTGTGTCATCACGATGGAACACCCCTTGTACCCAGAGGGCATAAAAAGCCTTGAAAAATGAATCAACCTTTAGACCAGGAAGTGTGGAGCAGTGGCTAAATGGCTTAAAATGGTTAGACCAGAAAGACCAGCCGACGTGCAGCGGGAGCTGAACGTTACAAATGGTTGACACTCTACAGACCAGAAAACGTGAGATGGTAGTCCATACGTTTGAAATGGAGAAACTCTGAAATGTTCAATCTCTATACGAGAAGAAGACCACGCACTAGACCTTATCATATAAGTCTGCAGCTGATCAAGGTATATTTCTTCATGTGTCCGTGCGTTCTGGTAAACATTGTAAAAAAATAACGCAGATTAAGGGTGAACTTGAGACGTCATTAGTAAACCCCTGTTCCCTTGTTAAAGGGGACCCTGTTGTGCGTGGAAGTGAGATTCTTGTACAAGTAGGGCTAGCTTTGCACTAGTTGCCACACAAACCATTTTCAGGGTGATCATTTGGATAAGGACTATTAAATTGTTCCAGCCAATGAGACATTTGTAACTTTTCCACATTAACCTCGATACAGCGATGCTTTCAGGTTAATTAACGTTTAATTCCCAGATAGCCTATACAGGTATGATTGATCATTAACCTTGATTTATCAATTAAGTTTGCTTTTGCAAATTCATTCACGTCCAGCTCCCACATTACTGATCCAGTATTAATGGTTCATTAACGCCTATAAATAGATTTAAATCGTTTTTGCAGCTTCCAATGACTCAAAACCCAAACTTTGAAAAAAAAAAAAAATATATATATATATATATAATGTGCAAGCTATCAGATGGGATGGTCCCCATTACCCCGCTAATTAGTGAACCCTCACCCATAAAAGGATTGACCGCTGACCTCAGCAGCGATACAAACTCTGACTATGCCATTAGTGGAAAAAAAGCAGAAATTGCGACAAACACTCTCCAACATCAACCATTGGGCACATGCCTTGTAAAGGTTCTCTCCAGTTTAGCCCTGATGTATGGCCATCAGAGATTGGCATCTCTCCAGTACCTCAGTGCTCAGCAGAATCACGAGCAAGAAATGGTTGATATGAAGGGACAGGTGAAAAGGAACGGGAAACTAATGACAAAAGCAGATAAGGAAAACATTCTTCTAGCTGAGGAAAGGGTTTGAAAACTGAACAATTAAAAGTAATTGCAAAAACATATGATGATGAACGAGCATAAACTCTTCAACAAAATCGTCTTCTACAGGAACAACTCGATTTAGCCAAAACTAAATACGACGAGGTCCACACTAAATTAGATAAATCTGACAAGTTATCTACAAACAGGAGCGTGCAACTTCATAACATGCATGCAGTTTTGATGAACGTTACTCAAAGCAATAATGTTCTAGTCCAAATGCTGCAGACCAAAGACGATCAGTTAATGAACACAATGATGGATGACAAATCAGCAGAACTCATTGAAGTCGCTGACCAAATGAATGATGAGAGAACCCAGGTGATGAAGATGGAAATATTGATTTCGAAGCAAGTGGAGGAAATCTCATCACTGAATCTCTTGCTCTGTACTCAAGACCTGCAAACCATGACAGATAAGTGTGAGGCCGAACGGAGCAAGTGCGACACTCACCTGTCTAAAATATGTACTCTAAGCGCTCAAGTGGACTCTGCTATGCAGCAGAATACCACCCTTAGGTACCATCTGGAGGAATTCCAGAACAGTCACGCGCTACAGCGTGACTACACAGTCAAGCAACCAAACTCGCAACCGGAGCACGGTACACAAAGGACTGAAGACGACAGAAGGTTTCAGACGTTGCCTCTCTCAGGTGTCCCTCAGTCTTCTCCTCTTGGCCATTCGGCACAGAGTAATATGGCGCCTCCTCGCCAACAAAGCCAAAGCTTGGTTTCTAACTCTTGGCCTTTCGGCCCACAATTCCCCACAGGATGAAGCCAACCCTCTCCACGCACTTGGCACGGAACGCCTTGACAAACTCGTCAAAAACTTGCGCACCTTTGACCCCATTCCAGGTAAGCTAAAAGACACAGATGTTCCTAGCAGACATCGAGGACGCCTTGGATGGCAACCCGAAAGCTACGGGTTCTGACAGGCTTTACCTGTTAAAGCGAACGTCGAATAGACACGTGACAAGGTTCATTTGTCTAGAACAGCAACATGTGCAAAACGACTACGCTAAACTTCCCACCGCTTTGAAAATAGAATTCAGTGGTTCTGCGACTCGTAAGCACGACAGCTCACTGGCTAACACTCTCAAACAAGCTCGGAATGAACACCCACAAGCTTACTATCATAGGCTTCGTTCAGCTTACTTTGGCCTACTCACTGAAACAGGAATGGAAGACCTATTACCATTCAAACAAATGTTTCTGTCGAACATGTATCCCACCTTCATTACCTACTTGGGTCCTACAGCCGACGTTGGTTTGCCAATCTCAGATCTCAGAGAGCTTGCGAGCACAGATTTTGAGGCATCAAACGTGCACAACGCTAAGAGCCCTGTAATCTCGGGTTTGAAGATTGAACAGGAGCACTCACTCCAGTTAGCGGGTGCGTTATCAGGTATTAAAGCATTGAGTGATGACACACGACAACGGTTTCTACCACGAAACCAGGATACCAATACCCGCCATGGTCAAAATAACTGTAAAGTACGCCGCCAGCGAAACGACTACCGCTACAATGAACCTGATCGCTACGTTCCTGCACCCAACCCACACAAAGTGTCAGGGCACAAGGGTAACAAGGGTAACAAAGGGTTCAATGACAATCAAAACGTAAACAGATTCTCTCTAGAAGTTCTGCTAAGAGAAATACAGAAGCGCAAACATTTTGAGAAAGGGGAAAAAGATAAGTCACAATGACTAGACGTGGATTTGTCGGACAACAGGTCTGCCAAAATTTACACCTTTTGCGAGGATTTAAACGATCAACATACTCCCGCTCGATCTAGAAACAAGCCCACAGGCTTTGTCTATAGACTCTGAAACAAATGTTGCGAAGCAAAAGGTCAAAAAGATCGCAATAGCCAATTCCACTCAAAACCCGATAAGACTATCTGTTTTTACCATGAACACTAATGACACATCACATCATTGCGAACAAGCACTCCACTTTGTGCGGAATATGACCACAAAATGTGACTCAAACAGCCCATACCTGGAAACAGTCCTGGAGGACTGCTTATCCTGTCATGCGCTAATTGATTCGGGCTCGATAATATCGCTCATCTCTCAAACATTGTTCAATGATCTCAAAAGGGCTTTGAACCCAACTAAATGTTGGTTAAAAACGGAACGATGCAATATTAAACTTTGAGGTGTCACTCAGACTACCTCGCCTCTCACATTGAGACTCCTGCTGAAACTACACTTCCAAGACGTATCACTTGTTCACCCTATGTATGTTACCAGCCTTGAAAGTCAACCCCTGCTACTCGGAGCAGACTTGAAGGATCGTTTGATCCCACTGATGGATTGGAAAACCAACCAAGTATGGTCACAGGTAACCATGCCGTCTCCACTGACCACACTGTCTTCTCCGAACGTTAACTGCAACACAGTAATCCACAAGGGGTATCTATCGAAAGAACCCAATGGGAAAAATACATGTCGACACCTCTTGGTGCAGAATATTACCCAAGGAGATATTACGATATCTCGTCACATTCAATCAGCAAACCTGATTGACCATTCTTTCCATGATTCCGAGCCAGCAGTCTCTGTGAGTGAGCAACTTCCCTCCTCCTTGGAGTCATGCGATACTGTAGCTGAGATGAACTTCCCTTGTCCTTCTGACACTTGCGCAAGCACTGCGGCCGTCTCAGGAATAAAAGCATCGACGTGCAGAGTGTACTCCCACTGGTGAAACGCTGTGCCATATCGCAGAAAGATATTCTCGTCACAGTTCGCAGGTACTGGAACGGTTGCCACACGCGGACGCTGTCGTGACTGACATGCCACAACAGCCACTGAGCGTTTTCAAGCACAAACACCAGGAGATTTGGTTGAAAGGTTACAGCCAATCTAACACCACGGATGCTGGCGAATTGTTCAAAGGGTTCAACCTTTTCATTTGTGCCTCGAACACCAACACCAACCGCTGGTGGGGGGGTCCCGAGACACAATGGGGGAATACTAGCCCAGACCCATGATGAGCCTCATCGAGGCCGGTGGGGGGTCGAGACTACATGCAACACTGTACGAGGCTGCCAGAGCAGGAAACAAATCTAGTTGTAAACTTCTCCATGAGAACAGAGAGGAGCGGACAAGCCCCTCGACGGGGATAACACATCTGAGATATCACTGAGATGTACCACACTGGTCGTAAAAGAAGTCCAGTGGACTTTGCACCTCCAAAACAAATGGCAACAATAATCATTCCTTGCCATGTGTAGTTTCAGCTACAATGCAACTAGTAAAATGCTCTAATCATGTATTCCGGTAGAATAACATTTCAGAATATATCGGTAGGATAGCTGGTCCCCTTGAGTACAAGTACGAATGCCAGCAACAGTCAGTTCAGCCACACTCAGTAAGAAGGTCGAATTGTCCTTGATAACAGCGACAGAGGAGTTAGTAGTCACTCAGATTGCAACACATGGAAGGGAATCTCCCAAAACACTCTTCTGATGATTAACACACATGCCACAAATAAATAGAACCCTCCATTCAGGAGGAAAGTTATTAGAAGTCATGAACCACGATCACACCGCGTACGACTGGTTCAGTGCTTATAGAGTACTTCCGTCGTGAGGTTAGCTCCTCCATGGATAACATAGCTATGAAATAGACTCCTTCATAACTATCGCCACTACAATGGTGTAAGATACCTTAACTTGTAGTAAAACCACTGCAGGTCCCCTTGGCATATAGCTTGAGGTCGGCACCGATTCTTACTGACCTCGAGTTATTGACATGGAAATTATCTGATGACATCAGACTCATTCTGAACAGGTTGCAGACTACCAGGATACCTGGTTTTCTTTCCGTTGGCATGAGCGCTTGTGTAAGCATAAATGCACATGTACAACGGAACATTTAATGAGGATTTATACTATGATCACTTAAGGGTACGAGAACAAAACCCAGCCTTGGTAAAGTTGAAAATGTACCCTGAGGCCTTTGACTCTACAGCTACAGTACTCACCAGTTCCTCCCCAGAAGTCCATAGGTCATCCCTGTAGACTGTCCAAAGCTGGTGCCTTACAGCTGTAGACTTATCATGTACAGTGGGGGAAAAAAGTATTTAGTCAGCCAACAATTGTGCAAGTTCTCCCACTTAAAAAGATGAGAGAGGCCTGTATTTTTCGTCAACTTTGACAGACAAAATGAGGAAAAAAAATCCAGAAAATCACATTGTAGGATTTTTTATGAATTTATTTGCAAATTATGGTGGAAAATAAGTATTTGGTCAATAACAAAAGTTTCTCAATACTTTGTTATATACCCTTTGTTGGTAATGACACAGGTCAAATGTTTTCTGTAAGTCTTCACAAGGTTTTCACACACTGTTGCTGGTATTTTGGCCCATTCCTCCATGCAGATCTCCTCTAGAGCAGTGATGTTTTGGTGCTGTCGCTGGGCAACACGGACTTTCAACTCCCTCCAAAGATTTTCTATGGGGTTGAGATCTGGAGACTGGCTAGGCCACTCCAGGACCTTGAAATGCTTCTTACGAAGCCACTCCTTCATTGCCCGGGCGGTGTGTTTGGGATCATTGTCATGCTGAAAGACCCAGCCACGTTTCATCTTCAATGCCCTTGCTGATGGAAGGAGGTTTTCACTCAAAATCTCACGATACATGGCCCCATTCATTCTTTCCTTTACACGGATCAGTCGTCCTGGTCCCTTTGCAGAAAAACAGCCCCAAAGCATGATGTTTCCTCCCCCATGCTTCACAGTATGTATGGTGTTCTTTGGATGCAACTCAGCATTCTTTGTCCTCCAAACACGACGAGTTGAGTTTTTACCAAAAAGTTCTATTTTGGTTTCATCTGACCATATGACATTCTCCCAATCCTCTTCTGGATCATCCAAATGCATTCTAGCAAACTTCAGACGGGCCTGGACATGTACTGGCTTAAGCAGGGGGACACGTCTGTCACTGCAGGATTTGAGTCCCTGGCGGCGTAGTGTGTTACTGATGGTAGGCTTTGTAACTTTGGTCCCAGCTCTCTGCAGGTCATTCACTAGGTCCCCCCGTGTGGTTCTGGGATTTTTGCTCACCGTTCTTGTGATCATTTTGACCCCACAGGGTGAGATCATGCGTGGAGCCCCAGATCGAGGGAGATTATCAGTGGTCTTGTATGTCTTCCATTTCCTAATAATTGCTCCCACAGTTGATTTCTTCAAACCAAGCTGCTTACCTGTTGCAGATTCAGTCTTCCCAGCCTGGTGCAGGTCTACAATTTTGTTTCTGGTGTCCTTTGACAGCTCTTTGGTCTTGGCCATAGTGGAGTTTGGAGTGTGACTGTTTGAGGTTGTGGACAGGTGTCTTTTATACTGAAAACAAGTTCAAACAGGTGCCATTAATACAGGTAACGAGTGGAGGACAGAGGAGCCTCTTAAAGAAGAAGTTACAGGTCTGTGAGAGCCAGAAATCTTGCTTGTTTGTAGGTGACCAAATACTTATTTTCCACCATAATTTGCAAATAAATTCATTAAAAATCCTACAATGTGATTTTCTGGAGAAAAAAAATCTCAATTTGTCTGGCATAGTTGACGTGTACCTATGATGAAAATTACAGGCCTCTCTCATCTTTTTAAGGTGGAGAACTTGCACAATTGGTGGCTGACTAAATACTTTTTTCCCCCACTGTAGTTATCAACTTAGGATAGTGCCCTAAGCAACACACCGCTAAGTAGGAACGCCCTAGATATGACATCAGACAATGCCATGATAGAGTCGTTTAGCCAAGACTGTGGACGTACATAGAATACAGTCCATTTAAATCAAATCACATTTTATTTGTCACATGCGCCGAATACAACCTTACAGTGAAATGCTTAGATGATTAAGTTGTGGTAACTATTTTGTATATATTTTGTTTATGCTTTTATTCATTTTTGTTTAATTTTCTTTGACACTTAGGAAATGATAGAGCCATAAACAAGTTCCCCATACAACCATTAGTTAGTGCCACAGCGCCGCTCATTTGGGGAAGACATGTAATGATGTATTTCGTGAGTGTTGTGCGTTGTTAACATCTGCCTAAGTTACTGCCTAGATCTACCAGCCTGGACAACCGGGCGACAGGACCACAACGGCGATCCCCAACCTGGACATCCCCTGGCCATTCTTGTGGTGGTCTGCAGCTTGCAGAAACCCTACCAGGGTAAACCACCAGAGGGGGACGGCAACGATGATCCACAACCAGGACATCCCGTGGCCATTTTTATGGTGGGTTGCAACTTGCAGAATCCTTCCAAGGTTGAACCCACCAGAGGGGGGTGAGGATCAAAGGTGCCAGATCAGTTTGGCAAATGGCTGACAGATAGCCAGACCCCCCCCACCCCCACAGGAGAGGAGAAGGGGGAGTTGGGCCGGTTTTATGACTTAACAGCCAGTCATAAATAGTTTACAGAAAATGACTACTTTTGGTCTCTAGTATGGGAAGAAAGAAATCTCTTTGTTACAAAGAGACTCTTGCCGCCTAAAAACTCTAACGTCAAAATATTAGACATTGGAACATTATTCCTGACCACCAAATGTTTGGAATGGTCAGTGGAGATTTAAAGAATAATCATGTCATATTGTTTATTATTTTGTGATGTCATTAAGGATGGTATCAAGAAATAACTGTAACTCGGAAAGTGTACATATTCTATCTATCAAGTTCACATCTAAATGTTGTATAAAATATTTGATTAAGTATGAGAGTATTTTGGTGAAGATAGCAGTGTGATTTTAGTCTTCTAATGAGATAATAGTTTTTCATATAAACTATGCACAGTGACTAGCCACGCCCCGAGTGGCATCAGAGATCATGTCATCACGATGGAACGCCCCTTTTACATAAAAAGTATTGAAAAACAAATCAACCTTTAGACCAGGAAGCGTGGAGCTGTGGCTACATGGCTTAAAATGGTTAGTGTTACAGGAGGGGGTCGCAGTTTCGGAGGGATCCACTAGGTGTCATCCTCCGACAACCTTAGGCACCTCCTCACTCACAGTCTGGACTAATCATCATCCTATTGGTGTCGCCTGGGTCTATCTGTTCACCTGTGTATTTATGCCCTCACTTCCTTGTGTTCCCTTGCTCAGTTTTCTCTGCTAGTTTCTTGATGTCCAGCAGTACTACTCAGTGTCTGATCGGAGACCTATGTACAGGTACTTGAGAAGTGTTCTCCCTGTTTCGTTATTTGTTTCTGTCTTAGGTAGTATTTCGTATTTTGGCTGTCAGCCGTTTTTTTGGAGACTTATTTGCTCCGCCTTTCTTTTATCGTGATAAGTCCGTTATTTTGTATTCTGGCTTCGGGACCACCAGTAAAGATCCTTGTTTCACCATTTCTGCCTACTGCCTACTGTATATCCTGCATCGCACCTGGGTCACACCTCACCCCAACCATTACAGGTTAGGCCAAAAAGACTAGCCGACGTGCAGCGGGAGTCTAGAACTTTGACTAAAGACACGAGGTGGGAAGGACAATCCCTCTCAGGCAACCATTGGCACATCTGAAGTATCTATTCCCACGAACACTCCATTCGAAGACAAGCCGAGTCTCACCGAAGTGGGATAGGACACCCAAACCCTTTTTGAGAAAGTGGTTCAACAGAGAGACGACAATCAAGGACAGCTACGCGTAAATATGCATTGCATTTCTTATCCGAATGAGCGGTGGTTTCCAAATGTAACAACGGTAAGTTGAATCTCTGTCTCTCCCTTTCACTCTCTTTCTATTGACCCCTCCTTCCCCTAACCAAGCAGTCATGCTATTGTTAGTCCAGTCCACTAGGGACCTGTTTTCATTGTATTACGTTAGTAATCAATAACCTATACCGTGTGTGTGTGTGTTTGTATTCTGTGTTATTTAGTTAGTTAATAAATAAATAATTAAGCCAATTTGTGTATTGCTAATTCATCAATAAGGTTAGGGTTCTTGCAGGTTCAAGGATTATGTGACGTTCAGAATGAGACTGATGAGATAATGATTGAATAAGTGACTCTTATTGATATATAATATATATACAGTTGAAGTCGGAAGTTTACATACACCTTAACCAAATACATTTAAACTCAGTTTTTCACAATTCCTGACATTTAATCCTAGTAACAATTCCCTGTTTTAGGTCAGTTAGGATCACCACTTTATTTTAAGAATGTGAAATGTCAGAATAATAGTAGAGAGAATTATTTATTTAAGCTTTTATATATTTCATCACATTCCCAGTGGGTCAGAAGTTTACATACACTCAATTAGTATTTGGTAGAATTGCCTTTAAATTGTTTAACTTGGGTCAAATGTTTCGGGTAGCCTTCCACAAGCTTCCCACAATAGGTTGGGTGAATTTTGGCCCATTCCTCCTGATAGAGCTGGTGTAACTGAGTCAGGTTTTTAGGCCTCCTTGCTCACACACGCTTTTTCAGTTCTGCCCACACATTTTCTATAGGATTGAGGTCAGAGCTTTGTGATGGCCACTCCAATATCTTGACTTTGTTGTCCTTAAGCCATTTTGCCACAACTTTGGAAGTATGCTTGGGGTCATTGTCCATTTGGGAGACCCAAAGTGAAGTGCACCAGTCCCTCCTGCAGCAAAGCAACCCCACAGCATGATGCTGCCACCCCGTGCTTTAAGGATGTGATGGTGTTCTTCGGCTTGCAAGCATCCCCTTTTTCCTCCAAACATAACGATGGTCATTATGGCCAAACAGTTCTATTTTTGTTTCATCAGACCTGAGGACATTTCTCCAAAAAGTACGATCTTTGTCCCCATGTGCAGTTGCAAACCGTAGTCTGGCTTTTTTATGGCGGTTTTGGATCAGTGGCTTCTTCCTTGCTGAGAGGCCGTTCAGGTTATATCGATATAGGACTCGTTTTACTGTGGATATAGATACTTTTGTACCTGTTTCCTCCAGCATCTTCACAAGGTTTTTTGCTGTTGTTCTGGGATTGATTTGCACTTTTCGCACCAAAGTACGTTCATCACTAGGAGACAGAACACGTCTCCTTCCTGAGCGGTATGACGGCTGCGTGGTCCCATGGTGTTTATACTTGCGTACTATTGTTTGTACAGATGAACGTGGTACCTTCAGGTGTTTGGAAATTGCTCCCAAGGATGAACCAGACAATTTTTCTTTCTGAGGTCTTGGTTAATTTCTTTTGATTTTTCAATGATGTCAAGCAAAGAGACACTGAGTTTGAAGGTAGGCCTTGAAATACATCAACAGGTACACCTCCAATTAACTCAAATTATGTCAATTAGCCTATCAGAAGCTTCTAAAGCCATGACATCATTTTCTGGAATTTTCCAAGCTGTTTAAAGGCACAGTCAACTTAGTGTATGTAAACTTCTGACCCACTGGAATTATAAGTGAAATAATCTGTCTGTAAACAATTGTTGGAAAAATTACCTGTGTCATGCACAAAGTAGATGTCCTAACCGACATGCCAAAACTATAGTTTGTTAACAAGAAATGTGTGGAGTGGTTGAAAAATGAGTTTTAATGACTCCAACCAAAGTGTATGTAAACTTCCGACTTCAACTGTATATCTTCTAAGAGTTTAATTCGGGAGATGGTAACTCGTTAAACAACTTCTTCCGTGGTGCCTAATGAGTTAATTGTTACATGGTTAATTTAATTGAGTGGCAATTAAACATAGTTAGTTCATTCAATAAGTAACAGTCTTCACATTAATGTAAGTCACAAAACCAACTGGTTGATGCTTATTTATAAAACCTTCCTAGGCCTCACTCCCCCCTATCTGAGACACCTACTGCAACCCTCATCCATTTACATTTTAGTCATTTAGTAGACGCTCTTATACAGAGCGACTTACAGTAGTGTATACATTTTCATATTTGTTCGTACTAGTCCCCCGTGGGAATCGAACCCACAACCCTGGCGTTGCAAGTGCCATGCTCTACCAACTGAGCCACATATAACGTCCATTCAACACCCATTCTGCCAGTCACATTCTGTTAAATGTCCCCAAAGCGCACACATCCCTGGGTCGCTCCTCTTTTCAGTTCACTGCAGCTAGCGACTGGAACGAGCTGCAAAAAACACTCAAACTAGACCGTTTTATCTCCATTGTTGTCTCTACCTCTTTGCCCTTCTGTGCCTAACAATGTTTGTACAATGTTTGTGCTGCAACAGGTTGTGCTGCTGCCATGTTGTGTTGCTACCGTGTTGTTGTCATGTTGTGTTGCTACCATGCTGTGTTGTCATGTGTTGCTGCCATGTTGCGTTGTTGTCTTAGGTCTCTCTTCATGTAGTGTTGTGGGGTCTCTGTTGTCGTGATGCGTGTTTTGTCCTACATTTACATTTGTTATCCCAGCCCCCGTCCCCGCAGGAGGCCTTTTGACATCATTGTAAATAAGAATTTGTTCTTAATTGACTTGCCTAGTTAAATAAAGGTTAAATAAAATAAAAAGTGTTGCCCATTCACTTGAAGTAAATGTGCCATTGCTAAAGCAACTTGAATTGTCCTAATGGTCCTCTCTTTGTAGCTGTTTTCATTTTTACTGGTCAAACCTCAACTGAACGAGCCATGTAAAACTTTTGATTGTACTCAATCTCTTACACTAGCACCTCTATTGCAGTCTCGATAATTGTTTAATTATACACTTTTTTTGGTTGCGCCGTTGAAGGCTATTTCATGGTACTGCGTTGTATATTTCCATCGGCTTTAAAGGGATGAGTTTGACCATATATGGTTAATTAGGGGCGTTTTAAAAATAGCCAAGGTCGTGCATGAGCAATGAGGCTGAAAGGATAGGTGGGAGCTGGACAGCCCGCCGTGCCCCTTTGTGGATAACGACTTCCATTGTTAGGGCGGAGAAACATGTATCTTGTCAGTATATCCATAATCTTTGATAAATCACACTTTTTCTATGTGTACGATCTTTCTAAATTCCTTTCGTAAGTAGTATTTTATAATCGTTTCCACGCAACATTGATAAATGAGAACCGTGGAAACAGACTAGAGATGTGAAGATTAAGTTAGAAGTCTGGTCAAAAAGAGTATGACATTGTATGACATTGTTGCCGCCCCATAGCATTGAATGCAAGGGAAGACAGCAAGCATTTGGCCTCCCTTTATATATTTTTGAAGAAAGTAATAGCCAGTCAGGATTGAGCTAAACTGAGTGAGCTCAGCTGTGAATGGTCGTGGCGCACCAAAAAAAGTGTCAAGGGAAGCCCGTTTGGATTTGGCTTCAGACCAATCAATTCAGAAGCCAAACATCATTGACAGAAAAATACTTGAATTGTTGCATCTCGTTGTGTCATTGTCCTCCAGTGTCTAGCTAGCTAAAATCTGCCCTTTTCTAAATTGTGTATCCATGTGAGCCGGTTCATGTTACTACATGATTGAGCAAAAATGCATGCAAGCCCAGTAGTAAAGGACGTAGGAAGGAATATGCCCTGCTGCAAATCTGTTACTGTAATTATGAGCATTCAAGTGAAAATGTAATTTAACCTTTCTGTTTTTTTACCCGGTAAATTGACTGAGAACACATTCTCATTTACAGAAACAACCTGGTGAACAGTTACAGGGGAGAGGGGGGATGAATGAGCCAATTGGAAGCTGAGGGTGATTAGGTGGCCATGATGGTATGAGGGCCAGACTGGGAATTTAGCCAGGACACTGGGGTTAACACCCCTACTCTGATGATAAGTGCCATGTGATCTTTAGTAATAATTATAATAATTAGTCATTTAGCAGACGCTCTTATCCAGAGCGACGTACAGGAGCAATTAGGGTTAAGTGCCTTGCTCAAGGGCACATCGACAGATTTGTCACCTAGTCGGCTCAGGGATTTGAACCAGCAACCTTTCGGTTACTGGCACAACGCTCTTAACCACTAAGCTACCTGCCGCCCAACAGAGTGTCAGGACACCCATTTAATGTCCCATTTGAAAGACAGCACCCAACACAGGGCAATGTCCCCAATCACTGTCCTGGGGCATTGGGACATATTTCTTTTTAGACCAAAGGAAAGAGTGCCTCCTCCTGGCCCTCCGACACCACTTCCAGCATCATCTGGTCTCTCATCCAGGGACCGACCAGGACCAACCCTGCTTCCTTCAGAGGCAAGCAGGCAGTGGGATGCAGTGTGGTATGCTGCTGGCAATGGACTGATCTTGCCACAATGTCTTATGTGATCTCATTGTCCATGTTTTCTTGCAAGTGTTAATGAGTGAACTAACATTTTTCTCCTGATTGAGCATGTTCATATGTACTTTTAATGATCAAATAAATCAAATCAAACAGCTTGTCTGATTCACTGAAGCTTCATGGTGCTGATAGAAAAACAAACGGAATACATAGCGCTATACGAGCACAACGAAGATCATGAAAGGTGGTATTAAAGACCATTTTTATTAAATGGCAACAGAATCACATGCACCTTGTGTGACTTCTCTCCCTTTGTTTCAGTTTTGTGTTATGGTCCGATTCTGGTCCAACCCACCCAGAGAGCAGACTTGTCCTTCAGATTCATTTCATGGAGGACGATTTCTGTAAATTGAAAATGGGTTTAAGAGTGACCAGGGACTTGCAAAATTCATTAAAGTGCTAGCATAACTCTCTGTTATGCAAAAAATTGTGCGATATGGCAAACAACTTGCTCAGCCCATGGATATGAGTGAAAAACAAGAAAATATGTTTATTTCTTTCTCTGTATGGTCAGTATCTCACAGAAAATAACTAAATAAAACTGCAACTATCGCATGTTTCTCTCTCCAAGAAAATCATGTT
Organism: Coregonus clupeaformis; assembly: GCF_020615455.1. Taxonomy (NCBI): domain Eukaryota; kingdom Metazoa; phylum Chordata; class Actinopteri; order Salmoniformes; family Salmonidae; genus Coregonus; species Coregonus clupeaformis. The sequence goes on from NC_059227.1 coordinate 2,080,441, forward strand.
ACCAAAATAGGGGTACGATTTAAACAACACCAAATCATGCGAGGTAAATTGTTAAACAATACTGATTTACACCTTCTATTGACACATTGCAGGTCAAGAATCCTACTGGAACCGTGTGTCAAGCAGGTCAAGTGTTATTTCATACATTAAGACTCTTAACACGGCCATATAACACGGGTCAGTCTTTTTCAATGAAAAAAATTAATGTAACATCAAAACCTAAATTAAATTAGACAGTGTAGCTAACAGAGGTTAGGTAATGTGTTGCTCTTGGAGTTTCAAGACGGAGAGGAGGGATCTGTCTCTGGCTGTGCACATGGACGGCAGTGGAACGGCCTCCTCCTGCGCTCAACTGTGTTGTAGCGGCACTTCCTCAGGTGGTCAGACATACTGGAGACTTCGGCGAACCGCCACTCATTAACGGGGCTAAAGGCTGTGCTGAATCTCCACACCTGCCCGAACAGAACAGGTAAGAAAGCATTGGTAAAACAGGAGAGTTCAATCCAGTCAAGCTAACATTTAAAGGGGTATAGGGTAAGGAAATCAACATCAGTGCTATTGTACATACAAAAAGGCCTATATGGTGGCAGTGGCCCTTTAAAATCCTAGACTGGGGATGCAAATCCTCACATGGGGGTTATAAATATGGTTTTATACAACGGGTGGGTCTAATCCTGAATGCTGATTGGTTAAAACCACATTCCAGCCGGTGTCTATTCCACAAGTTATCACCTGACTGCGCAATCCACTGTCTCATCAGCCCTGCCAGGCAATTTATAAACATGATCTCCACTATAAAAAGCATCTAGATATTATCTCACATTTCTTTTAAACTAACATTTAGTTTTCAACAGCGGAGATTTGTATAAACCTTGCTGTCTGTCTCTCCTACATTCGCAACATTGTTACAATATTCAAATTCGATCTCCAGCTGTTGCATAGTAATGAACGTCCCGGGAGTCCGGGATGAGAAAGACAGGCAGTCGAAATCATGAATCAGCATAATTTTTTGGAAACAGGTAAAACGAAACAAAGTGCAGCTAGTTTGCAGTCTCCAGCTTCAGTTTGAAGTGATTGTGTTAGCTGTGTTGTTGGCTAGCTCCTCTGAACAACAGTGTCCTGATGCGAGAGCACATTTTCTATGCCAGGTGAAATCGTGACTCATTATCTCATTGTTATGGGATGTATCCAAATAAATGTCACTAGCAAACAGCTTAAACAAATTCAAATGCAGCTACTTTGTTGTTATTCTGGCTACACTGTTTGACGTGACCGTAAATTAGCCATAATTGGCTAGCTAGCAAGGGATGAGAACGTTGCCAGCCAGTATGGCAATAGAACATTTAGAACGAACGACTGGGTCGCGTCCATAGATACAGAATAAAAATACTTAACGACTGGGTTGCGTCTCTGGCAACCGAACTGATTGAACGAACGACCGGCCGGCTTGGGTAGCAACCCTAGATTTGTGTCGGGACTATATCTTGTGGAAGGATGAAATAGTATGAATAAATTAATCAAAATAAAGTTTCTAATGAAAATATGTAAATCATTATTTGAATATGTTGGTAACCCGTTGTATTAAAGTGATAATGCCCTCGAAGCCGGTGTTTGGAGGATATATTGGCACAGTTTGCTGGCCCTCGACTTTGTCTCGGGCCTAACAACACCCGTGCCAACATAGCCTCCAGACACGGCTTCTTGGGCATTATCAATGAAATAAACTATAATAATGGCGGTCCAAAAGGCAAACTTTTGCACATCTTACACATACTGTAAGAGTAACGAGTTGACATCACCTGGTGGCACAGTGTCAGCCAACAAATGTGAGTTTCTTACCCTGTCTTTGATCTGCCATGAGAAAGTGCCGTTTGGGTACTGCCTTCTCTCCCACCGTAGTTCCACTATTACCCGGGACTGCAGCAGACTAGCACACACGTCCCTCATGGTCCGCGACACCATGGACAGCTGGCACAGGCTGAAGCCATCCAGGAAGTGGGCCACATGCTGCAACACCTCAAAGGGAAGCCCACTGAACTGGTCTGATTGGGACTCGCCCAACGGTTCCCTCCCAACAGGGCTGGGCTTCACCCCGAATGACCTAAGGTTCAGGCTATGGATGACCTTTGACCCCTGGGATGAGGGGCAGAACCTGCACTGAGAGTAGGTGCAGCCGTAGTAGGCCAGGGGACAGCGGTGCTCCATCCAGCCGTTGAGGCCGTGGGAGGAGTACTCGTCCCTGCGGAATAGCTGGCCACAAATGAAGGAAAACATTTACTGGAGCCGATTACATGGGATGTTCCAGATCTGTGGAACCTCCTCTAGAACCAGGTCCAGGCGGAAAGGTGCGGAAGGGGCTGGGATAGGAGAGTTGTGGCGCATAGTCACAGGCAGCTGCCGACGCCACGTCGCCAACCCTCGTGCTGGTCACCAAGATGACCGCTGGGAAGGTGAAGGTCTGTGTCCGATGTTGACATGGAATCCGTCCACATAGGTAGTGTCGGAGATCCTGGGGCACTTGTGGGACTCCTTCAGGCAGAAGAGGATGATCAGGTGATCAGGTCAATCTACCCCAGGCCTATGGGGTCGTCCTCCTGCTCCAGGTCTGACGTATCCACTGCCTTGTCCTCCATTTTGGGTTTAAACCTAACCCGGACACTCCGTCCGTTGGACAGAGCAAACTGGCCCAAGCCTCTGAGCAACTGGTGGTTCTGGAACTTCCTCTCCAGCCCCTTTCCTCTAGGACCACATGACTGGCCCTGTGTGCAATACCCTGGTGGATTTGCAGGGGTGGTGCTAGTCGAGTTGCTGGGTGAGACTGGGGCTGCTGTGGCTGTGACTGAGAACCTGAGGGCCCTTGAGGCACAGGTGGAGGATTCATGTCATCTTGCACCTTGACTGGGCAAACTGCTTCACTGGAAGACCAACTGGTTCCAGGCTGATGCTGGTCTACTGAGTGTGAACCCAAGGCCTGCTCCCCTGGTCTCTTCTGGGAGCCTTATCCACTCAAACAACCCTTAGCTCTGTTCGTCCAGCCCCTCAACACTCCTCGAAGCCACACCTGAAAGCTCCATCCACGTCGCCATCTGCAACGACCTCCATAGCAACCTCACTGTCAGTTCCGCTGACCACTCTGAGCTCGCCGACTGATGACCCTGCCTCAGCATCTTTCATCTCAACATTCATCAAGTCCGCAGCTTCCGATTGGTGGAAGCTGCCGTTAAGCTCTGCTTGCGGGTGAGAGGGGGCTCCTATGATTGGGTCTGTATATTTGACTGTGTTGCCGAGGTCGCCCAGGACTGTGACCAGGCTCCTCCTCAGCTGGACCGCACTCCTTCACATCCAAACCCTCAGCTACAGGACCTTTGACCTCCAGCCTGTTGTGAAGCAGCAGCTCCTCATTCCTGTCACTGCTGTTCTCCATTTCCTGAGGCTCCATCACTGCTCCTCTGTTGATGTTGATGCGTTGCTCTGTGCTGTTGTCAGCACTGCTGAGGACGTCCAACGCTGCGGCAAGGCTCCGAGCCGTCTCCACCGTGGCCTCACACAGCTTGCTATACCGCTCCTCGTTCAAACCGTTTATACCATTAGCATTTTTTATCCTTCGCTGAGCTCAGTGGTGGTGACTGGGATGTCAATGGTGGTGATGACTGTGTCGTCAATGGTGGTGGTGACTGTGTCCCCAATGGTGGTGATGACTGTGTCGTCAAGGGTGGTGACTGCGTCGTCAACGACGATGACGAATCAGAAATGGCAGCTATATGGTCAGCCACCACTGGCACAGCTGAGTCCGAAGCAGTGTCCTTTTCACTCTCGCTCTCTACGGCGACAACGGGTGGCTTTCTCTCGACCGTGGGCGCCATGGGGGACTCGATCAGCGTGTGCTGGTCCTGCAGGGCCAGCTCCATGTCCAGCTGCTCTGTCTCCTCCACCCCCCAGCTCAAGCTCTTGTATGACGTGTAATCCAAGCAGCTGATAGACCACCTGTTCCACTCCATGGTGCAGCACACCACACCCGCTGGGCACACCTCCAGGTGCGCGGGCATCCGGGTCTGCATCAGAGTGGCAGGGCAGCCAAAACCACTGTTCAGGCAGGGCACTCTCTCCAGGGGGTAGGAGATACCAGGTTCAGGACTGGTCATGCACCTCTGACTCAGGCAGGTCACACAGTGGATATATTGCTGCTCCATCTTTAAGAGGGCAGGGAGGGTATTTAGAGTGCTGTAAGGTGGAGCTGGGAGTGGTGGTGGTGGGACCAGGAGGGTCCGCAGCTCTGTGAGGGAAAATACACAGGACTTAATTTAATTGAGTTTTGATGCATACAATACAAGTGAAGACATTACAATACAGTCAATACAAGAAGTATTCAAATGGAATTATGAGCTTTTTTTCAACACAAGTAATTTGGGTGAAAATGTACCAAAATGCAGCAATTTATTGTCAGAATCATGCAAGTAGCAACAGTATATCAAATAACAATTTGGATAGGAAAGTGGTCTGTCTAGCTCAGTTCAATACGTAAGCTAAAGAGCAAGCTAGTTTAGCTATGTTGAGTCATTGTAACACCAAATAAATAGTCTAATAACAACTTGACTGACCAGCTAGATAGCTACTTAGCATATATTAGCCGCTAGTTAGCCAGATTTGTCAACAAAGGAAAACAAGCTGAAGCTAGCTAGCAAATTAGCAATGTTCAGCTTGATAAACCCAAAGCAAACCTAACGAATGAAGGAATACTATTTGAGGGACTGATTTCATAGACTGGCCATGCTGACGTTGAGATTCAATGTAATTCATTGTTGAGATTAACTGTAGACAACTCCTAACAAGAAGACAGGGTCGCAGTATTAGTCGTGACGAAAGAGCCACCAACTTTCAGCTGTCCCATGAACAACTCAACAAGAAACTTCTATTCTTGGCTACCTACAGTACCGTGGCATTGATGTGACCCGATTGTTCAAACTCCACGACTATAGAAACATAGCTACTTTTCGGTTTATCTTACAGTGTTACAACTGGATATAAACTTGTTTCTATACATTTTTCCTATTTTCTTTCAATCAACCTCCTTTTGCCTTGTGTGCCTTTGTCGTATATGAAGATTATGACTTTGTTAATGTTTCTAAGTGGAACCTGAGAGGATGTTTATTTTAGTGTCAGAGGGAATTGTTTTAGGGTGACGCCACATACAACCGACAGGAAGTGTGTGTTGTGGACAGGGGATTGGACAGTAGAGGGAGCCACCCATATCTTGGGAAGATTATATATACTGGGTAAAAACGAAGAAGAGGTTAGAGCGGCCATTGCAATCTGGGACGCCGTTCTCCGGGTGATCTTGACACCTGTAAACTCATGCTGAAATCTTGTGATATGAATAAAACGTATGATCAAGGTTCAGTATGAGCGGACTCCTTTGTTTGACAGCAATAATTACCAGCATTGACTCGATACTACACCTTCTAAACTGAGAGCAGGGGCATATTCATTATGCCGATTGTGTTGCAAAACGTTTCTTAAACTGAAGCAAACGGAACGAAAAGGACCTACCTGAATTTGTCCAATAGAAACTCTTGTTTTAGGAACATTTTGCAACTGTTTGGACTAATGATTACAGGTCGTCACTAGTTACGACAGCCACAAAGTCAATTTTTGTTTACATTAATGTTTACGAAATAGCCAATTTTAACTTTGTGTCTATGGTAACTAGTGGAAACCTCCAAAGAGAGATGTGAGTTCCCATTGGACAATGAATGTCATGTGGGTCAGTGTTCTTTCCTTTTTCTTGTTTGGCCTGTGAAGTTTTCCTTAAACTATTTCACCACTAAGTAGTCATATGCCATATGTCCATAACACATTTTGATATTAGCTAGGTAGTAATGAGATTCGTAATTAGCAACTTGAAATTAGGAACTTGTATCATTTAGCTGAGACGCTAGTTGATGTCGTCATCACGCAGCAGTCACGTAATGATAAAATCGTCAACATCCGATTCGGGAACAGGCATGGCTCATTGCAGTGTAGCTAATGGACGGATCGAAATTTACAGAATGGTCACCTGGAGGAAAATGGAGGAGGGTCATGCTTTTTCAATTTCAGTCAAGGGGAGGGTTTAGTATTTTTTTTTCAATCTAGTCCAGGGGAGGGTCATGTAATTTGTAATTGATGACATTTCAATATTTCTCAGTGTTTTAGAATGAGTTGCTTATTAGGCTATATATTCATGTGTGCCAGATGCAGCCTCATCTCTGGTGCGGCCCCTCATCTCTGGTGTAGCCCCTCATTTCTGATGCAGTGTGCCTATATACATTTACATTTACATTTTAGACATTTAGCAGACGCTCTTATCCAGAGCGACTTACAGTTAGTGAGTGCATAATTATTATAATTTTTTCATACATTTTTCATATATATATATATATTTTTCATATATGCTATTTATTGTGGTCTCAATCAAATTATCCATAGCCTATAGGCTATAGACTACGAAGTGCATGCTCTGAGAAGCACAGAGCAAAGTTATATTTCTAAGATAGCTGCTGGGATGGTGTAAATAAAATTAGGCTGCATTACACACTGCAATGGATATTCCAACTCTGAGCCCCCACCTGCTCTGCTCTTGCCGATCAAAAACATTTTTGTGTGCTGCTTAACCAATGGCTGTGCTGTGCCGTAGCGGTGGCAGATCAGGAGGAGAATCAAAGGTTTCTTCCAACAATTATTTTTGGTTAGGCCCAGTCCAAAAAATGCATGAGGACTAACCTATAGCCTACGTTCTGTACAGTTTGAGAAGGAGAGCGCAAAGATGAGAAGGAGGACCGGAGGTCAACTTTGACAGCTGCTATTACTATAATGTATTTTAGTAAAAACAATATGTTTCTTGCCCATGATGTATTAATCAGAGTTATTGACCTCACAATAAGCCAGATTGTAGTAATTTACATTGTGGTGCTGAAACCTGAAGCAGCAGCCGTGGCACAATCAATCGGAAATGGACAGCTCATGGTGCTGAAAGTAGGCAAATTCTAGTAGGCATAATAGATTTGTCGGTCAATTCCTCCACCTACCATGCACTCTTTAAATAGCCTACCTCCATGTCAATGAAGGGTTGTTAAGTTAAAACTAAGACTTGAATGGAGGGGGTATGAGAGGGTATGCCATAGGCATACCTTTTATTAAAGAAAATGGCAAAAAGCACAGGCATTGTTAGCTTAAGATTTTGATGAAAATAAAACTGATCCGATTATATTAAGTGCTCTATAACAGCGCTTTGGTCCACGTTGCTTTATGCTAGAAACAAGCTGTAAAATACCAGGAAAAGGCGTGACTCCGATGCATATGGGGATATCATTGTTTAATTTCTTTGACATTCAGAGGCTGACTTTGCTTGGGAAGTAATCTAATTCTGTTACTGTCAATTGATTAAGATATTCACTTTCTGTACAATAGAAACAACCCAGACAGCTTTTAGGGAAACTCTCGCTGGGTTAAGCCACGGAAGAAGAGTAGCCAGCATTTGAAGCTTACATTTTTCTGTGTCGGTAGGCCTACTCTGTCTGGGGTGGAAAGGTAGGCCTAACTTTTGAAAGTACCATGCTCATATTCCTAATGATGTCTCAAATTAAATTATTTGCTAACAGGGACAGTTTCCTTGCAAACGAGACACACTGATTTGGCATTGGAGAAATATGATGAGATGAACACATAGGCCTATCTCTCTGTCCATTCTTAGCCTGTAATTTTTGTAATTTGTGTGGAATTAAAAAATATGTAAAATTACGTAGAATTGCATGACATTTTTATAAAAGTCAATTTTTTCTTGGACCTGCAAATACGATTGTAGAGTCATGCATTGCTTTTACTATAAAATAGATATTTCCACCCCTACTCTTGTCCACGGTGGTCTGCGAACCCACAACCTTCTGGTCCGCAGCCCTGTGCGATATCAAAATTCCCATGTTGTTATGTAATGCTTAATGGATGAAGAACAGTTTCTAAAACATCATATCTAAGGCTCAAGTCTGTCCAAGAAGTGAGGTTGAATGGTAGACGTGTTCTCTGCTATCCACTTTGTTTTAATTATTATTTTGGGTATAGGGGAGGGTCACTAGTTTTCTTTTAGAAGCATTCAGGGAGGGTTTATATAAAATATATTTTGCTGAAGGGAGGTCCGAATTTCTCCATATAACCCTTATTATAAATAACGTTCAGAGAGGAAGAGGCGAAGCGAGAGGCCCAACTCAACCAAAAATATGTCTTCTCCAGCAGGTGGTGTTGTTTTGTTTTTTCGCTCACCAAGCGAGTTTTTGCATGGAGGTCAATGAGAAAGTGTCGAAATTTGGTCAACAAAAAAATGTAATGGCTTATCTGCTACTTGAGGTTTATTTGCTTAGGTTCCTATGAGTTTACTGATATAAGTAGGACACGTGACATCCTGGCAACTTTGTGAAAATACATTTTATATCGGAGTTGTCTCGTGATGGCTATGCATATTTCATGACATGAAGCTAGTAACATAGCATTTCTCGCCATTGAATGCAGGCGGTTGGCGTCAACAACCCTCATCGAATATTCCAAAATGTATTAAAATAATGAGATGTATCCACCAATCCAAAGAAAGGAATATGCGGGAGCTTGACAATTTGCCGTGCCGCTTTGTGGACAACAACTCCCATTATTAGGGCGGAGAGACAAGTATCTTGTCAGTATATCCATAATCTTTGTATAGAGTCATTTGTTAGTACAGTGATCAATTGTAACAAATTAATAATAATGCATGTCGAAATATAAACCTATTGATAAAATAAAAAAGAAAGGCTAGACCCACACCTATGAATGCAGTCTTGAGAATGAATCTGCCTCTCCTAAACGTTAGCTAGCCAATTCAGCAAAGCCAGCACCACAATCGCAGACCTTCAAAGTCAAATTGCTGTACAGAATAGCCTATTGCAGTTTTTTATTAGCTATTATCTCTATCATCTTTTGTTTTGTTTACTACTGGTATTCCAGACCACGTGATAAGTAGACTCCACCTCCAGGGAAGGAATTTTCATCAGAGAGCTAGCTAGCTATGAATCTCTCTGCCTGTAAGTTATTGCATAACTACAACCTAGCTTTGTATTTTAGGTATATTGATATAATATGACTGATTATTGTTTTAATAGACTTTACCATTACAGAAACAATGCACCCTCAGTAGCCAAAGGAAAAATCTGAAGTTGACCTAGCTATTGTGGGAAGTAGTACGACTGCTGTTAGCTCAAGGGATGTAGCTCTCTTTAACGCCCATCTTGTCACCCAGTATTTTAAGCTCCTTGATGTGACCCTAGACTCCTACAATTTTATAGCTAAAACCCAGACAGATCTACAGTGAGGGAAAAAAGTATTTGATCCCCTGCTGATTTTGTACGTTTGCCCACTGACAAAGAAATGATCAGTCTATAATTTTAATGGTAGGTTTATTTGAACAGTGAGAGACTGAATAACAACAAAAAAATCCAGAAAAACGCATGTCAAAAATGTTATAAATTGATTTGCATTTTAATGAGGGAAATAAGTATTTGACCCCCTCTCAATCAGAAAGATTTCTGGCTCCCAGGTGTCTTTTATACAGGTAACGAGCTGAGATTAGGAGCACATTCTTAAAGGGAGTGCTCCTAATATCAGCTTGTTACCTGTATAAAAGACACCTGTCCACAGAAGCAATCAATCAATCAGATTCCAAACTCTCCACCATGGCCAAGACCAAAGAGCTCTCCAAGGATGTCAGGGACAAGATTTTAGACCTACACAAGGCTGGAATGGGCTACAAGACCATCGCCAAGCAGCTTAGTGAGAAGGTGACAACAGTTGGTGCGATTATTCGCAAATGAAAGAAACACAAAATAACTGTCAATCTCCCTCGGCCTGGGGCTCCATGCAAGATCTCACCTCGTGGAGTTGCAATGATCATGAGAATGGTGAGGAATCAGCCCAGAACTACACGGGAGGATCTTGTCAATGATCTCAAGGCAGCTGGGACCATAGTCACCAAGAAAACAATTGGTAACACACTACGCTGTGAAGGACTGAAATCCTGCAGCGCCCGCAAGGTCCCCCTGCTCAAGAAAGCACATATACAGGCCCATCTGAAGTTTGCCAATGAACATCTGAATGATTCAGAGGAGAACTGGGTGAAAGTGTTGTGGTCAGATGAGACCAAAATGGAGCTCTTTGGCATCAACTCAACTCGCCGTGTTTGGAGGAGGAGGAATGCTGCCTATGACCCCAAGAACACCATCCCCACCGTCAAACATGGAGGTGGAAACATTATGCTTTGGGGGTGTTTTTCTGCTAAAGGGACAGGACAACTTCACCGCATCAAAGGGACGATGGACGGCGCCATGTACTGTCAAATATTGGGTGAGAACCTCCTTCCCTCAGCCAGGGCATTGAAAATGGGTCATGGATGGGTATTCCAGCATGACAATGACCCAAAACACGGCCAAGGCAACAAAGGAGAGGCTCAAGAAGAAGCACATTAAGGTCCTGGAGTGGCCTAGCCAGTCTCCAGACCTTAATCCCATAGAAAATATGTGGAGAAAGCTGAAGGTTCGAGTTGCCAAATGTCAGGCTCGACACCTTAATGACTTGGAGAAGATCTGCAAAGAGGAGTGGGACAAAATCCCTCCTGAGATGTGTGAAAACCTGGTGGCCAACTACAAGAAAAGTCTGACCTCTGTGATTGCCAACAAGGGTTTTGCCACCAAGTACTAAGTCATGTTTTGCAGAGGGGTCAAATACTTATTTCCCTCATTAAAATGCAAATCAATTTATAACATTTTTGACATGCGTTTTTCTGGATTTTTCTGTTGTTATTCTGTCTCTCACTGTTCAAATAAACCTACCATTAAAAGTATAGACTGATCATGTCTTTGTCAGTGGGCAAACGTACAAAATCAGCAGGGGATCAAATACTTTTCTCTCACTGTATAGCTGTGAAGGATGTTGTCTCCAGATGGGCAGAGATCAAGCAGACCAGGGCACATTTTCACTGATGGTCTGCTACAATGCTGCAGCAGATGCAATACCACCCAGCATCATCTGCAAAGGGTCGGCCCAAAGTTATTTGACTCAGCTTACCCTGATGAATTTTTCCACTGGACTAAAAGATTTTCAAAAGGTGGCAAAATAAAACATTTATACTTTGCCGTGAAGGGCCTTCCTCTTGTGCTGATTGTCAAAGGAGAGACAGATCTGCTTGACTCTTATATTATCAATGAAGCGTACAGAGACAGTCATATTGTTCTGTATCTACCTGCCACCTGACGTTCCCCCTTTCCTGCAGCCACTAACCATGGAATCCTTTGGGCTCTTCAAGGCAGTTTTCCAGGGATGCTTGTGACATCCTCTCCTTATAGGGTTTTTGTCCATAGGCACATGGTTGCCAAAGTGTTGAAGCAGACGTATGATGCTTTTGAGACTGAGTGGACCGTAAGGATGGGTTCAGGAGGACAGGTATCTTTCAAATTGACCCACGTGTCATGGCTGGGTCAGTGTGGTGTGGGAGGGAAGAGATGAGGCCTGAGGTCTGATGTCAAATCTGATGTCAAACTGGTGCTGCCTGGATCGTCCCTGCCAGTTTCTATGCCAACAGAGTCTGTTGTGAAGCGAGAGGAGATATTAGAAGTAGTGCTTAACAAAGAGGAGGAAATTAAGGAGGAGGAGTTGATTGTTGTGTCAGACATATCCTCAGTAAGACCTTCATGTCACAGACTCCGGTGAGGTGAGGAGACAGAACTGCACAAAAATGTTAAATAATGCCAATAGTCAATGTTAGATGATAATTATCAAGGAAAGCCTATCGAGTGGGAGGGCAAAGGGGCAGGTGCTCAGGCACAGGTAGACCCCTATCTGTGCATGTGCCTGGTTTACAGTGTGGTCTAAATAAAGTAATGTTGGATCTTTGATTGAAATTCAAGTAGACCTATTCAATAAAATGACATTTTCTAAATCTCAATTCACTCGATAAGCTATGATGACGTATCCTCTTTAGTGCCCTATAAACTCTTCATAATAGTTCGGATGGGCCATCAATCTCATTGCAGAAAGAAATAACAAGTGTAACTTTGATGGATGGGTGTAGACTCGCCGTTTAAAGCCAGTTCCAGATGTCACTGATGACGTCAGGCCGAACATGAAGGATTGTCCTCTTAAAAAGGTGAAAGATTGATTGATAGGCCTTCACTTCACACCAGGACATTAAACGGCAACATAGCCTATGACTTGTTTTGAGATCAGACCATTTGTCACAAGTCGGGTCTAGATAGTGACATCAATATTGTTTTATTTAGAGGGATAAAACAATAGCCTACCAAGGCCACAAAAAAGAATGTGTGGCAAGAAGATGACATTACTTCACAGTTATGCATTCACTTGATGTAGGCAGTCTTAGCTATTGTCCTTGGACATTTGCCCATATGTTGCTATGTTGCAGAGACCGCATGTAAGCTATTTTCAGGTGGACCGTTCTTAATAATAGGAGCTGTATCTGGACTACGTCAGCCTTTAACCTCAAAGGAACTCGCCACGAAAAACACTGAGGTCCCCCCAAGCACCTACTCCACGATGTCTCCCTCCCTATCCCTCATAATGTCACTGTTAGTCTGGATTAATATCAGCTCTACGACCCTGGGGCAGCAGCGGTGGCAGTGTCATAGCGTCTAGTCTCCATAAATGTTTATTTGTGTTGTGGAGCGTAGGGCGGACCTGACTCACAGCTCGACCCTATCAAGCACAGAGAAGCGGCGGCCATACCCCGGGGTACGGGTGACCGGGTCGCATCTGTCTGGGGTCTGCGTGGGATGCTCCCGCGGGTTGTAGACTCACTCAGTTGGCATCGTCATTGGTGACCGAGAACCACATTTTTTCACTGTAGGCTAAAAATTTAAATAGCCTAATAAAAGTTAGCCTACTTCGTAAACTTGGTCGAGGAAAAACATAGACCTAGAGTGCTTTTTCATAATTAATAGCAAGCCTAAAACTATCTGACTGTAGCCTATTTGATGATTAGGCATAGTACTTTATCAGTAAAAACTTGTACATTTTCATGACATTTATTATTTAGGCTAAACGCCTGTCAAATTGTGAGACCTATGATGACTTTGTATCAGTGTCTGTGTGTGTAGGCCTACAGGCTGGTTGAAGCTATTTTGATTTGATTTTATTAGGATCCCTATTAGTCGACGCCAATGGCGACAGCTAGTTTTACTGGGGTCCGACACAACGAAAAAGACATTACAGACAAAATACAATTGACATACATTGAAGAACATGAACATGTAGTGTGCATGTGTGCATCTATCAGTTGCACACAGTGTAGGCCTACATGTCAGTACATACTGTACACACAACAAGTAGGTCACATGGGGGTGAGGCATTGTGCTGTAAGGTGTTGCTTTATTAGTTTTTTGAAACCAGGTTTGCTGTTCACTTGCGCTATATGAGATGGAAGGGAGTTCCATGCAATCATGGCTCTGTATAATACCGTTTCCTTGAATTTGTTCTGGACATGGGGACTGTGTCTGGTGTGGTATGGGTGTGTGTCAGTGCTGTGTGTAAGTTGACTACGCAAAGAATGTGGTATTTCCAACACATTCATGTTGCTTATAAAAACAAGAAGTCATGCAGTCAGTCTTTCTTTAACTCTTGGCCAAGAGAGACTGGCATGCATAGTATTGATATAACCACAAGAGGGCGAAATTGTGTCATAAACGATTCTTTGCTCTCAGACGTTCAGAAAGTTATTTGGCGAACACCAGAGGGCAGTCAAAAAGAAGGTGTATTGAGGTAGCTGTCGTTGGTGCTGAAACTGTCCAATTCACATGAGGTCATGGCTAGAAGGGATCCAGCTTTTGTCAAATTAACATCAAACCTTAACCTAATTCTCCTAACCTGCTATGCTAATTATTCTAACCTGCTGTGTAAATTATCCTAACCTGCTACTAAGAGACAAATATGTATGACCAATTCATGATGCCTGAAACTAATTTGAATCTGTGGATAAGAGTAGGGTTTTTTCTTCTGTTGCAGTAGGCTATACAGTGCCTTGACTTTTTCCACATTTGTTGTGTTACAGACTGAATTTAAAATGGATTTTAAAACATTGTCACTGGCCTACACACAATAGCCCATAAGTGGAATTATGTTTTTTGATTTTTTTTACAAATTAATTTAAAATGAAAATTGGAAATATCTTTAGTCAATAAGTATTCAGCCCCTTTGTTATGGCAAGCCTAAATAAGTTCAGGAGTAAAAATGTGGCTTAACGAGTCGCATAATAAGTTGCATGGACTCACTCTGTGTGCAATAATAGAGTTTAACATGATTTTTGAATGACTACCTCATCGCTGTACCCCACACATACAATTATCTATAAGGTCCCTCAGTCGAGCAGTGAATTTCAAACACAGATTCAACGACAAAGACCAGGGAGGTTTTCCAATGCATCGCAAAGAAGGGCACCTATTGGTAGATGGGTAAAAAAATATATATATATTAATTACACTTTGGATGGTGTATCAATACACCCTGTCACTACAAAGATACAGGCGTCCTTCCTAACTCTGTTGCCAGAGAGGAAGGAAACCGCTCAGGGATTTCAGTTTAATGGCTGTGATAGGAAAAAAATGAGGACAGATCAGCAACATTGTAGTTAATCCACAATACTAACCTAATTGACATTGTGAAAAGAAGAAAGCCTGTACAGAATAAAAAATATTCCAAAACATGCATTCTGTTTGCAACAAGGCACTAAAGTAATAATGCAAAAAATGTGGCAAAGCAATTCACTTTTTGTCCTGAATGTTATGTTTGGGGCAAATCCAATACAACACATTACTGAGGACCACTCTCCATATTTTCCAGCATAGTGGTGGCTGCATCATGTTATGGGTATACTTGTAATCAATAAGGACTGGGGAGTTTTTCAGTCTAAAAAATAAACAGAATGGAGCTAAGCATAGGCAAAATCCTAGAGGAAAACCTGGTTCAGTCTGCTTTCCACCAGACACTGGGAGATGAATTCACATTTCAGAAGGACAATAACCTTAAACACAAGGCCAAATCTACACTGGAGTTGCTTACCAAGAAGACAATTAATGTTCCAGAGTGGCCGAGTTACAGTTTTGACTTAAATCTCCTTGAAAATCTATGGCAAGACTTGAAAATGGTTGTTTAGCAATGATCAACAACCAATTTGATAGAGCTTGAATAATTTTGGGTAAGCTCTTAGAGACTTACCCAGAAATACTTACAGCTGTAATCGCTGCCAAAGGTGATTCTAACATGTATTGACCTAGGTGTGTGAATACTTATGTAAATGAGATACACGACAGGACCTAAAGTATGTGGATACCTGCTCGTCGAACATCTCATTCCAATGTCATGGGCATTAATATGGAGTTGGTCCCCCCTTTGCTGCTATAACAGCCTCCACTCTTCTGGGAAGTCTTTCCACTAGATGTTGGAACATTGCTGCGGAGACCTGCTTCCATTCAGCCACAAGGGCATTAGTGAGGTCAGGTACTGATGTTGGGTGATTAGGCCTGGCTCGCATTCAGCATTCTAATTCATCCCAAAGGTGTTTGATGGGGTTGAGGTCAGGGCTCTGTGCAGGCCAGTCAAGTTCTTCCACACTGATCTCAACAAACCATTTCTGTATGGACCTCGCTTTGTGCACGGGGGCATTGTCATGTTGAAACTGTTTCGCCAAACTGTTGCCACAAGGTTGGAAGCACATAATCATCTAAAATGTCATTGTATGCTGTACTGTTAAGATTTCCCTTCACTGGAACTAAGGGGCCTAGCCCGAACCATGAAAAACAGCCCCAGACCATTATTCCTCCTCCTCCAAACTTTACAGTTGTCACTCTGCATTCGGGCAGGTAGCGCTCTCCTGGCATCCACCAAACCCAGATTAGTCCGTCGGACTACCAGATGGTGAAACGTGATTCATCACTCCAGAGAACGCGTTTCCACTGCTCCAGAGTCCAATGGCGGCAAGCTTTACACCACTCCATTCGACGCTTGGCATTGCGCATGGTGATCTTAGGCTTGTGTGTGGCTGCTCGGCCATGGAAACCCATTTCATGAAGCTCCCGACGAACAATTCTTGTGCTGACGTTGCCTCCAGAGGAAGTTTGGAACTCGGTAGTGAGTGTTGCAACCGAGGACAGACGATTTTAAGCGCTTCAGCACTTGGCGGTTCTGTGAGCTTGTGTGGCCTACCACTTCGCCGCTGAGCTGTTGCAGCTCTAGCAGGATAGAAATTTGACAAACTGACTTGTTGGAAAGGTGGCATCCTATGACGGTGCCACGTTGAAAGTCACTGAGCTCTTCAGTAAGGCCATTCTACTGCCAATGTCTATGGCGATTGCATGGCTGTGTGCTTGATTTTATACACCTGTCAGCAACGGGTGTGGCTGAAATAGTCAAATCCACTCATTTGAAGGGGTGTCCACATGCTTTTGTATATATTGTGTATTTCTGTATTTCATTTTCAATACATTTTCAGAAATGTCTATGAACATGTTTTCACTGTAATTATGGGGTATTATGTGCATATATTTAAACCATTTTGAATTCAGGCTGTAACACAACAACATGTGGAATAAGTCAAGGGGCACTGTATTTTTCCATCAAGCAAAATGAATTCAAGTCAATGTCAATTGATTTCTGATTGAGGGGGGTTGCACTAGGCCTATATTGCTTTGTGGTTCATCTAAAGTGACTCAGGCTGTCTTGACTGTTAGGCTAACGGGATATGGTTGAGGGGGACAGTCACTGTGTGATAGTGACTTATACAGTTATTCTTGTGTGTTTTCTGACGGTTCTGTCTGGTCTATAGCGTCCAGTCTCCTAAATCCCTTTGACTCTTCTCAGTAGGCTATCAAAGAGTCAGGCTACATATAGGATAACAACGCATGACATCCGTTCCTAATAAGTTACGGTGTGTGTGTGTAATAGTGTATGTGTGACAGTGTGAGAGAGATTTGTTCGTCTCGATTCTATCTATCTATCTCTCTCTCAGACACACACACACACACATAATTACGCTTGCTCTCCTTGTTCACACTCCACAGGGCGCGTCAGGAAGACGTCCTAGTGTGCTCGCCGGTTGTTTACTTATTAAACGCCTGCTGCTGCTGCTGGCTCCCCGCGTGCCCACGCAAAGCAACCCTCTCTAGCTTTGTGGACTCCTTATTCGTTTTTCTTGTTTTTCCACAAGCAGTTTGATATATGTCGCCCAACCCCATTTCTTGGTGAAGAGAATATGGCACAGATAATATGGCACAGAAATAACCCAATTCTAAACCAAGCACTCCTCCACGATTTGGAAGACTTTCGCCTTTGCAAAATAACACTGTTGACCTTTGCCAATTAATTCAATCTATATCTTCTACTTTACTGTAGCCCTACAAGTAAGGTCTTCAACTTCAACTATAGGTGGGAAGACCATAGGTTTTTCAACCGTTGAGGTGCTTCGTTAAAATATCACTATTTGGATTTAAGTCAGACAGGCCAGTCGGAATATCTGGCATCCATCCCGTGCCCTCCGTTTTTAGAGGTCATATAGTGGATCAGAAGACATATAGCCTATAGGCAGATTAGCTAGGGTGAACCAGGACTAAGTACAATGTTGGACTCTCAATCCTTAATAAGAAAAGTAACATTTGATTGATGATTCCTCCATTATCTGGTCAACCATTGACAAAATAAATCAATGTATTCTCACACTGAGTGTTGTTGCTGTGAGACGGGTCCCGTTGAGGCATGGGGTAATGGACCGGATCACAATGCTGTAGACAAACAACATCTATATCAGCTGTCTAAGCGGCTTGCGCGCTGCTTAACTCTCCAATGCGGCACCACTCAGGTTGAGGCTGATTAACCCTCGCATGAAGAATGACACGACTATCTAAGAATAAGTTACCTGTAGTGTGGTTTTAAACGCCTACAATTTTGCCCTATTAAGACTGCAGCTTTTATGACCCGGATTTTGAAATGTGGTGACAAACTGGCAAAGAGAGAATGGAGATGAAGCCGAGGAGGGGTGGGGGGCTCTCGTGATCTCACTGAAGAGAGAAAAAAACGCCCGCTCGAGCGATACAAACTCAACTATCACAGCCAAGGACCACGCGGCACAGAAGACCGAGCAAGGCACGCGATATGTCTCGCAGATTCAGGTACGTCCCAAGTTCTTCCCCGAATTCATTTATGAGAGAAGAGATGTGAAGGCTAGAGCAGATGTCGGTTTTGATATGCTCGTGACACCGGCAGATAAAGTCTAAGGAGTGCGTATTGGCTTCTCCACCTTGTAATCATCCTTTTTCGATAATGGCATTTCATTGAATGTTTTGATTCAGGCCACGGAGGGTTGTGAGTGATGCATTCGGATGGTTGAGAGTGGAAAATATTGCATGCTGCGCATTGGATCGTATAGTGCATGATAGCCTATATGTTAGCCTATACCAAGAGGCAGTGTCTTGGAAATTCGATTTATGCTCAATTATAATTCCACACCACTCAGTGCAACGATCTCCAAAGCTCCATGTCATCAGACTGGGTATCAAGGATTTGTTCAGTAGTGTCTAATAAAAGGAATATACATTGCCATTGATTGGTTTAGGAACTCAGTGAGATACTTTCTCGACCGTGGAAATACCAGCACATAGCTCCAGTAGCCTACATAGGTTATCAGTAGCACCTACCTGTACGAAGGCGTTTCCTCAGTAATTGGCTGAGTTAGTGAGTGAGCTCTCCAGGGTGCTGAAATGTGCTTCTTGGCAGCTCGGGTTTCTCAATGGACGGTGGGAGCGATGCCATACGCTCTGGAGAGAGGGGGTGTGGGGGGATGGACATAATTGCCCCTTGTGGAATTAATAATAGTATATATAATTGAATCGAATTCTCGTTTTCTGTTATGCAGTCCATAATGTTTGCAAAGGGGTAAGGTATTAGCCTTATTTCTAGAAGGAATGTTGTGTTGGCCTACAGGCTATGAACCTCGTCAATCCAAGAACATCCTCCTGTTCATTGTGAGGGCCACCATTATTTTCAAACCCATGTAATGTAGAGACTATATGATAACTTAAAGGTTGCATATCTGTTACTGCCTTCACAATCTTGCTTAATATTTTATGACAGTGTGTTTTGATCTCTCTCCAGGTGTGTTTGGATATGCTCAGGGCGCTGTGTTCCCAAATCATGGTCACTGGGTTAAACGTGGGTATACTGAGAGACAGCCAACATTCCTGCGCTACTGCCAGGAGCGGATAGTATGCCCGCACAGCTGGCACCACTCACACGATGTGGAATATGGCAGACGTAAAGATGGCTTTCCTCATGCTCCTGTGTCTCCCGACGCTATTCTTCGATGTACTAGTGCTGTCCCACAAAAGCAACATCTTTGAGCGGTCGGCTGTTCCGAGAGCCGCGCCCCGCTCTGTGGCCCGGATGGATGGAGACGTGATAATCGGGGCCCTCTTCTCCGTCCACCACCAGCCGTCCGCCGAGAAAGTGGCCGACCGAAAGTGCGGGGATGTCCGGGAGCAGTATGGCATCCAGCGGGTGGAGGCCATGTTCCACACCTTGGACCGGATCAACGGCGATCGTTTCCTGCTCCCCAACATCAGCCTGGGCTGTGAGATCCGGGATTCCTGCTGGCACTCTTCCGTGGCTCTGGAGCAGAGCATCGAGTTCATCCGGGATTCCCTCATCTCCATTCGGGACGACAAGGATGGCTCCAAGTGGTGCATCGATGGGACGCCATCTAACCAGCCCCCGCCCTCCAAGAAGCCCATCGCCGGGGTGATCGGGCCGGGCTCAAGCTCCGTTGCTATCCAGGTGCAGAACCTGCTGCAGCTCTTCAACATCCCCCAGATCGCCTATTCTGCGACCAGTATCGACCTGAGTGACAAGACACTCTTTAAGTACTTCCTGCGGGTCGTGCCCTCTGACACGCTCCAGGCCCGGGCCATGCTGGACATAGTCAAGCGCTACAACTGGACCTATGTGTCTGCGGTGCACACGGAGGGTGAGTCACTCAACTCACTCAACACATGGGTTCAACTTCAAGGATAGGATTAGACCAAGTAGGCATAGTAGGACTAGCACGGATTTGGAGAGGTTTTGCACATGCTGTCAAGTTGATTTTGTCTTGTCTCTGTTCGGGTTTGAGGTTGAGAAATCTGGGATTATGATAAATAGGTCTAGCTATTGATATGTTTGTGGATTATGAGGGCGGTTTGTAAACAGTTAAGTACTTGCACCTAACTTTGTGTCCTCCCTGTGTGTGCTCCTGTGTGCATTGCATTGGAGGGAAACCGTAAAATGGAATTCACTCTCTCCAGACAAAACTATACATCCTATGCAGTATAACTATCCATACACACACCCCAGGCAAAGTATGGGGTTGTGACCTATATTGGATGTACGTCACAACTATCTGTTCTTCTGCCTTTTATCACATCCACACTCCAGCAACGCATCCAATCTCTCAAGCCACAATTCAGTCTTATTGTTGTCAATGTTCTCTGACTGGAAATGCATTTTGGTGTTTATTTGTATCTATTCATATTAGAGGAAATTAGATTGGACGCTAGATAGGAAAGAAAATTAGTCAGCACTGCTCTCTCTCTCTCTCTCCCTCTCTCTCTCTCTCTCTCTGTCTCCCAGGATGTTTAATTTGATGCTAATTCTATTCTATTAGAAAATAACAGGCGGGCTCCATCATCTTCATTATTTGCATTTCTAAGCATGTCTTACTAAATCAATCAGCCTATCAATATTTAACAGGGGCACTAATGGACTGTTTCCCCTCTGCCTTTGCTGTTCTTGTGCTGTGTAGCATACTATCAGGCTGGGGTTACAGGTGGTGGAACCATATAATTCAATTGTAATTTAATGTATCTCTATGCGAGGAATCATAGAAATAGAATCCGTCTGGTCCACTCATTTACATAACACTTGAAAAAAATGTCTGCTCTAGTAATTCTAATTCTATGGGTGTAATTAATACCTCCAAACGTCTCCCCCTGTTTTGGATATCGATATAAATAAACTCCCAAGTGTGTTATTTCTATTCAGATGTAGAGGAATTACTGTGTTGAGTGTGTTTCCATCCTATTTAACCCATGGTTGTGAGGGATGTCTAAGCACAGCTTGCAAAGGGGTTCTGGCAATGCCCCTCAATGCTGGAAATATCAGCACATTGCTACAGCAGCCCACATTAGCTTCTCAGCAGCACCTGTCTGAATGCGCTATCAGCAGAGTTTGTCAGTGCGCTGTCCATGGTGCTGAAATGGTTAATATACCAGTAGCGCTCCACAACGCAGACACACACTGCTTAAGCTTGAATCGCATAAAACTCTTCCATCAGTTTAACCACTACTGTAATTGGGAGAGGATATAATTAGATATGGAGATAGCTAAACTGTAGTTACAAGTAAATCTCTGCCATTAGCCATTAGCCGAGGCTCCTCAGCCTAAACCTTAGTGAAATGTAACCAGTGGTATGAGCAGGTAATGATTGACAGGCAGAGTGCATCTCTGCTCTGTAGTGGCCACTGATGAATTCTGGGAGTTGTTAGAGGGATATGTGATAGACAGGCCCTAAAGGGAGGATGGAACTTTGGAACACCTTGTAAAGGCGGAGCCTAGAAACCAGTAGGGGAGTCACAAAAGTTCAGCGGTCACGGTCAGGTTGAGGGGCATGCAGGCAGGGCCAGGAGAGAGTGGAGGTGAAGTGCCATGAGGCACAGCTAGGGGGTGCCAGGGATCTGATCTTCACCATACCTGCTAGGTAGAATATTGAGTGTATAGGGTAAGGTAAAGCGTATTTTGTGCACTTTGAGGAATGGTTACTGATGTGAAAATTGTGGTGGCTGTGAGATAAAACATATGGTGAATGTGTTAATTGATTTGAAAAATGTGACTAAAGTGTCTCTTGTTAGACTGAAATATTTTAATTGAAATCCTATGAATCGAAGGGGTTTAGAATGTATCAACCATAAAATGAATTCACCTGTTCAGATAACTGTCTCTCCCGATAGCTTTAAACAGTGGTCACAACGACAGACAGCACCTCCCCATGCAGCCATCTCTCTCCACCACCTAAGACAAGTAAACATGCAGCATGTTGCCCATAGCAACAGCTAAGGATCTGCGATTGCATAAATTACCTGGATTACCTTCATTAACATCAATTGTTTCAGTGAACGGGCGTCAATATACCTCCGCCTGCTTTCATCCATCCCTCCCTCCAAACTTAATCGAAAGAGAAAAATAATTGGATGTCATGATTCCCATTTTCCATCAGGAAAACAAAACGAGGGAATTCAAAATATCATCAGAGGCTGTATTGGAACACTAACAATTGTGGCCCAATCTAATAGCATCCCAGGGTAATGCATTAGTGTGCTGCCAATTCAGACCTTTTTTCTCATGTCAAACACAACCAGACTGTCAGAAGAGCACAAGGTGCTCTGGAAGATGCCTCAATTTGTCAGAATGAGACAGGTGTGTTTAAGGGCCATGATTGTGTAAACAAAGGTACTGCATTAACATTGCAGACAACATCTTTGATTGAAGCCAGCACTTTGAATATAACCAATAAAACAGAGTCCTCTGTGCATGACTAGGACTGTTTCCAAAATGGCACCCTATCCTCTATAGTGCACTACTTTTGGCTCTGGTCACTACATAGGGAATAGGATGCAATTTCAGATGCACCCTATGTACAGTGGGGCAAAAAAGTATTTAGTCAGCCACCAATTGTGCAAGTTCTCCCACTTAAAAAGATGAGAGAGGCCTGTAATTTTCATCATAGGTACACGTCAACTATGACAGACAAATTGAGAAAAAAAAATCCAGAAAATCCCATTGTAGGATTTTTAATGAATTTATTTGCAAATTATGGTGGAAAATAAGTATTTGGTCACCTACAAACAAGCAAGATTTCTGGCTCTCACAGACCTGTAACTCCTTCTTTAAGAGGCTCCTCTGTCCTCCACTCGTTACCTGTATTAATGGCACCTGTTTGAACTTGTTATCAGTATAAAAGACACCTGTCCACAACCTCAAACAGTCACACTCCAAACTTCACAATGGCCAAGACCAAAGAGCTGTCAAAGGACACCAAAAACAAAATTGTAGACCTGCACCAGGCTGGGAAGACTGAATCTGCAACAGGTAAGCAGCTTGGTTTGAAGAAATCAACTGTGGGAGCAATTATTAGGAAATGGAAGACATACAAGACCACTGATAATCTCCCTCGATCTGGGGCTCCATGCAAGATCTCACCCCGTGGGGTCAAAAAGATCACAAGAACGGTGAGTAAAAATCCCAGAACCACACGGGGGGACCTAGTGAATGACCTGCTGAGAACTGGGACCAAAGTAACAAAGCCAACCATCAGTAACACACTACACCGCCAGGGACTCAAATCCTGCAGTGCGAGACGTGTCCCCCTGCTTAAGCCAGTACATGTCCAGGCCCGTCTGAAGTGCATTTGGATGATCCAGAAGAGGATTGGGAGAATGTCATATGGTCAGATGAAACCAAAATATAACTTTTTTGGTAAAAACTCAACTTGTCATGTTTGGAGGACAAAGAATGCTGAGTTGCATCCAAAGAACACCATACCTACTGTGAAGCATGGGGTTGGAAACATCATGCGTTGGGGCTGTTTTTTCTGCAAAGGGACCAGGACGACTGATCCGTGTAAAGGAAAGAATGAATGGGGCCATGTATCGTGAGATTTTGAGTGAAACCCTCCTTCCATCAGCAAGGGCATTGAAGATGAAACGTGGCTGGGTCTTTCAGCATGACAATGATCCCAAACACACCGCCCGGGCAACGAAGGAGTGGCTTCGTAAGAAGCATTTCAAGGTCCTGGAGTGGCCTAGCCAGTCTCCAGATCTCAACCCCATAGAAAATATTTGGAGGGAGTTGAAAGTCTGTGTTGCCCAGCGACAGCCCCAAAACATCACTGCTCTAGAGGAGATCTGCATGGAGGAATGGGCCAAAATACCAGCAACAGTGTGTGAAAACCTTGTGAAGACTTACAGAAAACGTTTGACCTGTGTCATTGCCAACAAAGGGTATATAACAAAGTATTGAGAAACTTTTGTTATTGACCAAATACTTATTTTCCACCATCATATGCCAATAAATTCATAAAAAATCCTACAATGTGATTTTCTGGATTTTTTTTCTATTTTTGTCTGTCATAGTTGACGTTTACCTATGATGAAAATTACAGGCCTCTCTCATCTTTTTAAGTGGGAGAACTTGCACAATTGGTGGCTGACTAAATACTTTTTTTCCCCACTGTATGTAAAATAAGACAGCTTTGCAGTGCTTGATTAGGATGTCATCATATGACTAGAATGGCGCCGGAGGAGATGGCTAACTAATTGTGCTATTGTGTGTGTTTTTTTGCGTAATTTGTAACTTATTTTGTACATAATGTTTCTGCCACCGTCTCTTATGACCGAAAAGAGCTTCTGGATATCAGGACAGCGATTACTCACCTCGTACTGGACTAAGATTTTTTCTTTAACGAGTCAGACGCAAAGGATTTTCTTCAGACACCCGACAAGGCCCCGTCATTCGCATGAGAAAGAGAAGGATATATCGGGGACGTAGGTCGGGGTGCCTTGTAAGGATCCGACGGCGAGTGGGTAATCTGCCTCTACCATCAGTCCTATTAGCCAACGTACAATCATTGGATACCAAAATAGATGACCTATGATCACAGATATCCTACCAATGGGATATTAAAAACTGTAATATCTTCTCTTTCACCGAGTCATGGCTGAACGATGAAATGGATAACATACAGCTGGCGGGATATACGCTGCATCGGCAAGATAGAACAGCTGCCTCCGGTAAGACAAGGGGTGGTGGTCTGTATATATTTGTAAACAACAGACGGTGCACGAAATCTAATATTAAGGAAGTCTCAAGGTTTTGCTCGCTTGAGGTAGAGTATCTCATAATAAGCTGTAGACCACACTATTTACCAAGAGAGTTTTCATCTATATTTTTCGTAGCTGTCTATTTACCACCACAAACCGATGCTGGCACTAAGACCACACTCAATGAGCTGTATAAGGCCATAAGCAAACCGGAAAACGCACCTCATGGGTGCGTGCTCAGTCCCCTCCTGTACTCCCTGTTCACCCATGACTGCATGGCCAGGCACGACTCCAACACCACCTCCTGTACTCCCTGTTCACCCATGACTGCATGGTCAGGCACGACTCCAACACCATCATTAAGTTTGCTGACAACACAACAGTGGTAGGCCTGATCACCAACAACGATGAGACAGCCTATAGGGAGGAGGTCAGAGACCTGGCCGTGTGGTGCCAGGATAACAACCTCTCCCTCAACGTGACCAAGACAAAGGAGATGATTGTGGACTACAGGAAAAAAAAGAGGACTGAGCACGCCCCCATTCTCATCAACGGGGCTGTAGTGGAACAGGTTGACAGCTTCAAGTTCCTTGGTGTCCACATCACCAATGAACTATCATGGTCCAAACACACCAAGACAGCCGTGAAGAGGGCAAGACAAAGCCTATTCCCCCTCAGGAGACTGAAAAGATTTGGCATGGGTCCTCAGATCCTCAAACAATTCAACAGCTGCACCATCGAGAGCATCCTGACTGGTTGCATCACCGCCTGGTGTGGCAACTGCTCGGCCTCCGACCACAAGGCACTACAGAGGGTAGTGCGTACGGCCCAGTACATCACTGGGGCCAAGCTTCCTGCCATCCAGGACCTCTATACCAGGCGGTGTCAGAGGAAGGCCCTCAAAATTGTCAAAGACTCCAGCCACCCTAGTCATAGACTGTTCTCTCTGCTACCGCACAGCAAGCGGTACCGGAGTGCCAAGTCTAGGTCCAAAAGACTTCTCAACAGCTGCTACCCCCAAGCCATAAGACTCCTGAACAGCTAATCATGGCTACCCAGACTATTTGCACTGCCCCCCCACCCCCACCCCCCACCCCATATTTTTACGCTGCTGCTACTCTGTTAATTATTTATGCATAGTCACTTTAACTCTACCCACATGTACATATTACTTAAACTACCTCAACTAGCCGGTGCCCCCGCACATTGACTATGCACCGGTACCCCCCTGTGTATATAGCCTCCCTACTGTTATTTTATTTTACTTCTGCTATTTTTTTCTCAACACTTTTTTGTTGTTGTTTTATTTTACTTTTTTATTAACAAATAAATGCACTGTTGGTTAAGGGCTGTAATTAAGCATTTCACTGTAATGTCTGCACCTGTTGTATTCGGCGCATGTGGCCAATAACGTTTGATTTTATTTTATTTTATTTGATTAGCCACTAGACTCCCTATTTACAGTGGCTTGCGAAAGTATTCACCCCCCTTGGCATTTTTCCTATTTTGTTGCCTTTTGGGGGGTTTGTATCATTTGATTTACACAACATGCCTACCACTTTGAAGATGCAAAATATTTTTGGGGGTAAAACAAACAAGAAATAAGACGGAAAAACAGAAAAATTGAGCATGCATAACTATTCACCCCCCCCCCTTGGGGTATGTCTCTATAAGCTTGGCACATCTAGCCACTGGGATTCCCAGTCTCAAATCTCTGGAAGACAAACAGGTTTCCCTCAATAATTTCCCTGTATTTAGCGCCATCCAACATTCCTTCAATTCTGACCAGTTTCTCAGTCCCTGCCGATGAAAAACATCCCCACAACATGATGCTGCCACCACCATGCTTCACTGTGGGGATAGTGTTCTCGGGGTGATGAGAGGTGTTGGGTTTGCGCCAGACATAGCTTTTTCCTTGATGACCAAAAAGCTCAATTTTTGTCTCATCTGACCAGAGTACCTTCTTCCATATGTTTGGGGAGTCTCCCACATGCCTTTTGGCGAACACCAAACATGTTTGCTTATTTTTTTCTTTAAACAATGGCTTTTTTCTGGCCACTCTTCCGTAAAGCCCAGCTCTGTGGAGTGTACGGCTTAAAGTGGTCCTATGGACAGATACTTCAATCTCCGCTGTGGAGCTTTGCAACTCCTTCAGGGTTATCTTTGGTCTCTTTGTTGCCTCTCTGGTTAATGCCCTCCTTGCCTGGTCCGTGAATTTTGGTGGGCGGCCCTTTCTTGGCAGGTTTGTTGTGGTGCCATATTCTTTCCATTTTCTAATAATGCTCCGTGGGATGTTCAAAGTGTTGGATATTTTTTTATAACCCAACCCTGATCTGTACTTCTCCACAACTTTGTCCCTGACCTGTTTGGAGAGCTCCTTGGTCTTCATGGGGCCGCTTGCTTTGTGGTGCCCCTTGCTTAGTGGTGTTACAGACTCTGGGGCCTTTCAGAACAGGTGTATATATACTGAGATCATGTGACAGATCATGTGAAACTTAGATTGCACATACAGTGGGGAGAACAATTATTTGATACACTGCCGATTTTGCAGGTTTTCCTACATACAAAGCATGTAGAGGTCTGTAATTTTTATCATAGGTACACTTCAACTGTGAGAGACGGAATCTAAAACAAAAATCTAGAAAATCACATTGTATGATTTTTAAGTAATTAATTTGCATTTTATTGCATGACATAAGTATTTGATCACCTACCAACCAGTAAGAATTCCGGCTCTCACAGACCTGTTAGTTTTTCTTTAAGAAGCCCTCCTGTTCTCCACTCATTACCTGTATTAACTGCACCTGTTTGAACTCGTTACCTGTATAAAAGACACCTGTCCACACACTCAATCAAACAGACTCCAACCTCTCCACAATGGCCAAGACCAGAGAGCTGTGTAAGGACATCAGGGATAAAATTGTAGACCTGCACAAGGCTGGGATGGGCTACAGGACAATAGGCAAGCAGCTTGGTGAGAAGGCAACAACTGTTGGCGCAATTATTAGAAAATGGAAGAAGTTCAAGATGACGGTCAATCACCCTCGGCCTGGGGCTCCATGCAAGATCTCACCTCGTGGGGCATCAATGATCATGAGGAAGGTGAGGGATCATCCCAGAACTACACGGCAGGACCTGGTCAATGACCTGAAGAGAGCTGGGACCACAGTCTCAAAGAAAACCATTAGTAACACACTACGCCGTCATGGATTAAAATCCTGCAGCGCACGCAAGGTCCCCCTGCTCAAGCCAGCGCTTGTCCAGGCCCGTCTGAAGATTGCCAATGACCATCTGGATGATACAGAGGAGGTATGGGAGAAGGTCATGTGGTCTGATGAGACAAAAATAGAGCTTTTTGGTCTAAACTCCACTCGCCGTGTTTGGAGGAAGAAGAAGGATGAGTACAACCCCAAGAACACCATCCCAACCGTGAAGCATGGAGGTGGAAACATCCTTCTTTGGGGATGCTTTTCTGCAAAGGGGACAGGACGACTGCACCGTATTGAGGGGAGGATGGATGGGGCCATGTATCGCAAGATCTTGGCCAACAACCTCCTTCCCTCAGTAAGAGCATTGAAGATGGGTCGTGGCTGGGTCTTCCAGCATGACAATGATCCGAAACACACAGCCAGGGCAACTAAGGAGTGGCTCCGTAAGAAGCATCTCAAGGTCCTGGAGTGGCCTAGCCAGTCTCCAGACCTGAACCCAATAGAAAATCTTTGGAGGGAGCTGAAAGTCCGTATTGCCCAGCGACAGCCCCGAAACCTGAAGGATCTGGAGAAGGTCTGTATGGAGGAGTGGGCCAAAATCCCTGCTGCAGTGTGTGCAAACCAGGTCAAGACCTACAGGAAACGTATGATCTCTGTAATTGCAAACAAAGTTTTCTGTACCAAATATTAAGTTCTGCTTTTCTGATGTATCAAATACTTATGTCATGCAATAAAATGCAAATGAATTACTTACAAATCATACAATGTGATTTTCTGGATCTTTGTATTAGATTCCGTATCTCACAGTTGAAGTGTACCTATGATAAAAATTACAGACCTCTACATGCTTTGTAAGTAGGAAAACCTAAAAATCGGCAGTGTATCAAATAATTGTTCTCCCCACTGTAGGTGGACTTTATTTAACTAATTATGTGACTTCTGAAGGTAATTGGTTGCACCATATCTTATTTAGGGGCTTTATAGCTATGGGGGTGAATACATATGCATGCACCACTTTTCCATTATTTATTTTCTAGATTTTTTTTTTGCATGTTATTTTTTTTTCATTTCACTTCACCAATTTGGACTATTTTGTGTATGTCCATTACATGAAATCCAAATAAAAATCCATTTAAATTACAGGTTGTAATGAAAGAAAATATGAAAAACGACAAGGGGGCTGAATACTTTTGCAAGGCACTGTATCTGGTTATGTCAGAGGATAGATAAGGACTGCCGCACAGTCAGTCATTCACAGCCTGACGTGTCACAGTCATCAGACTACGACAGTGGTTTTGGCCTAAACTCACCAAATACGAGCGTGTGAGGCGTGTGTGTGATTTATTTTAGAATGCATTGTTTTGAATTATAATGACCCAACCGAAGCCGGACGGGCAGGTTGTCCTCATTGACGCCTCGCGTTTTATTGCTGGCACTGTAGTCACACAAAATAAATAGAAAATTGTCATTCACTTTTTTTTTAGCATATTTTAATTGGAAGAGCTAGCTAAGGGTTGAAGCTTTACCATACATGCTAAATAAGACCAAATCATCCACTTATGGATACACAACATCGCTATCAGCAAAGATGATTGGAGATATGGACTATCCTGCTAACATACAGTCACTGCTCTCTCTGCCTGTCCCATGCTTTCCACCCACCTCGCTCTGCTTGCTCCGCCCGTCCGTTTCTGGTGAGTTTTTCGCTTTAGTGTGGCAGAATCCAGTCACTGTCAGCCTGGAGGGCCTTGAGGAAGTATATAGAGAAATACTGAAATCAGTGCACACTGTAATAGACAGTTAGCTACAACTCAGTGAAATAGACAGTTAGCTACAACTCAGGCTTGGTTGAAATGAAAAGTAATGGTCATAGACTACATTCTTCTCATGATGATTCTGTGCTACGATTGTTATCCATTCCTTGATGGGAACTTGTTATGTAGGTTGTGTTTTCTATAACGACAAAACTTCCATTGTGGGTCAATGATGAGGATTTATTTCCTTTACCTGCTCCAAAATGGTGACTCCTCGTCGGTCATTTTGTGTGTCCAGTGGTGATTAACCCCTCTGTTTATCACTCCACCCTAGGAAACTATGGGGAGAGTGGCATGGAGGCCTTCAAGGAGCTGGCCTCCCAGGAGGGTCTGTGCATCGCCCACTCGGACAAAATCTACAGCAACGCCGGGGAGAAGCACTTTGACCGCCTGCTTAAGAAACTCCGTGAACGTCTGCCCAAGGCCCGCGTGGTGGTGTGTTTCTGCGAGGGCATGACTGTGCGCAGCCTCCTCATGGCCATGAGACGTCTGGGTGTGGCTGGAGGAGAGTTCCTCCTCATTGGCAGGTAAGGCACATGGCTGTAAGGTACTTCTTTTTGGGTAATGTGGTTTTTGTCTTGTATTCAACGGTGGGTGCAGGGTGGTTTTGTGCTGCCTGCTTCCCGACACACGTCACCAAGGCAACTAAGTGGAATTGGAGCAGATACAACTATTGCCAGTGAGAAATGGTCACCGGTAATGAATTATTTGTATCTCTGTAGATTTTGGAGACCTTGACAATTGACAAGGGCACATTTAAGTGATAATGCCAGAGAAGCCAGTGTTTGGAGGATATACTATACAATACAATACAATACAACTTTATTGGTACGGGTGGTCGAGGGCCGGCAAACCATGCCAATATATCCTCCACACACCGGCTTTGAGGGCAATATTAGTTTTATACAACGGGTTACCAACATATTCAAATGATGATTTAAATATTTTCATTAAAAACAGTCTGTTTTATGAATTTATTGATACTATTTCATCCTTCCACAAGATATAGTCCCGACACAAATCTAGGGTTGCTACCCAAGCTGGTTGGTCGTTCGTTCTATTGGTTCGGTTGCCAGAGACGTGACCCAGTCTTTTTGTTCTAAATCTATGGACGCGACCCAGTCGTTGTTCCATTGCCATGATAGCACACCCTTTGACTTTTTCCACATTTCATTGTGTTACACCCTGAATTTAAAATGGAATACATTTAGATGTTTTTTTTTGTCATTGGCCCACACACATACCCCATAATGTCAAAGTGGAATTATGTTTTTCATTTTTATTTTTTTATTTTATTAATTAAAAATGAAAAGCTGAAATGTCTTGATTCAATAAGTATTCAACCCCTTTGTTATGGCAAGCCTAAATAAATTCAGGAGTCAAGATTTGCTTAACAAGTCACATAGATGCACATAAGATGCATGGACTCACTGTATGTGCAATAATAGTGTTTAACATTATTTTTGAATGACTACCTAATGTCTGTACCCCACACATACAATTATCTGTAAGGTAAGGTCCCTCAGTTGAGCAGTGAATTTCAAACACAGATTCAACCAAGGAGGTTTTCCAATGCCTCACAAAGAAGGGCACCTATTGGTAGATGGGTAAAAAATAAAATAAAAGCAGACATTGAATATCCCTTTGAGTATGGTGAAGTTATTAATTACACTTTGGATGGTGTATGAATACACGCACTCACTACAAAGATACAGGTGTCCTTCCTAACTCAGTTGCCGGAGAGGAAGGAAACTGTTCAGGGATTTCACCATGAGACCAATTGTGACTTTAAAACAGTTACAGAGTTGAATGGCTGTGATAGGAAAAAACTGAGGATGGATCACAATACTAACCTAATTGACAGAGGAAACACTGGTTCAGTCTGATTTACACTGGGAGATGAATTCACCTTTCAGCAGGACAATAACCTAAAACACAAGGCCAAATATACACTGGAGTTGCTTACCAAGTGAATTATCAATTGAATGTTCCTGAGTGGCCGAGTTACAATTTTTACTTAAATGTACTTGCAAATATATGGCAAGACCTGAAAATGGTTGTCTAGCAATGATCAAAAACCAATTTGACAGAGCTTGAAGAATTGTGAAAATAATTATAGGCAAATGTTGCACAATCCACGTGTAGAAAGCTCTAAGAGACGTACCCAGAAAGACTCATAGCTGTAATCGGTGCCAAAGATGCTTCTACAAAGTATTGACTCAGGGGTGTGAATACTTAAATGTAAATGAGATATTTCTGTATTTCAATTTCAATAAATTTGCAAACATTTCTAAAAACATGTTTTTACTTTGTCATTATGTGGTATTGTGTGTAAATGGGTGAGAAAAAAATCTATTTAATCAATTTTAAATTCAGGCTGTAACAAAACAAAATGTGGAATAAGTCAAGGGGTATGAATACTTTCTGAAGGCACTGTATCCCTTGCTTGCTAGCTAGACAACTTCAGCTAACACAGTCATGTCAAACAGTGCAGCCAGAATAATAGCAAAGTAGCTGCAATTGCGTTTGTTTAAGCTGTTTTCTAGTGATTTTTTTTGGGATACATCCATAACAATGAGCTAATGATGAACGATTTCGCCTGGCATAGAACATTTGCTCTCTCGCCAGGCCATTGTTCAGAAGAGATAGCCAACTACACAGCTAACATAATCATTTCAAAATGAAGCTGGAATGACAGCAAACTAGCTGCATTTCGTGTTTTTCTATTGACATTTCTTTGTATATATCCTTAGAAATTATGCTTTTTACAGTGTTGATCTAGTATATAAATTGCCTGGCTGGGCTGATGAGACAGTGGATTGCGCAGTCAGATGGAACAAAGTAAATAGGCATTTCAACGTAATAGATTTAGCCGGTGGTAACTTGTGGAATAATATTGTATAATTTAGGATAATCACCTATATCCACTACATAAAACAATCCATAGAATAAGGAACTACCAGTATCACATACCATGTAAATATGCCAAAAGAAAGCCTTGATTTGTTTGATTATTGTTCATTGTTTATCTTTCTTTATCTTTACAAATGCATCAACAAAGCTTCCAGTTGCTCTTTGAAGTCGAGTCAGTCCCTCCCCCTCTCAATTCAATTCAATTCAAGGGGAGTTATTGGCATGGGAAACTTATGTTTACATTGCCAAAGCTAGTGAAATAGATAATAAACAAAAGTGAAATAAACAATAACAAATTAACAGTAAACATTACACTCACAAAAGTTCCAAAAGAATAAAGACATTTCAAATGTCATATTATGTCTACATACAGTGTTTAAACAATGTGCAAATAGTTAAAGTAAAAAAGGGAAAATAAATAAACATAAATATGGGTTGTATTTACAATGGTGTTTGTTCTTCACTGGTGCCCAATAGACATGGGAGTTGATCAAAATTTGATTTGTTTTCGAATTCTTTGTGGGTCTGTGTAATCTGAGGGAAATATGTGTCTCTAATATGGTCATACCTTTGGCAGGAGGTTAGGAAGTGCAGCTCAGTTTCCACCTCATTTTGTGGGCAGTGTGCAAATAGCCTGTCTTCTCTTGAGAGACAGATTTGCCTACGACGATCTTTCTCAATAGCAAGGCTATGCTCACTGAGTCTGTACATAGTCAAAGCCTCTCTCTCTCTCCTCCCCCACCCCCCTGTCTATCCTCTGATGGGCTCTTCCTTATGGCAGAGGGCACAGCCATGGTTGTCTGAGAGGCACTCCAGTGTCAACGCTGGTTGACACTGAGTGACTCCAGCTGTAATCTCTTTCATTAGAAGAGGAATAGGGGAGAAGGGCAGAGCAGCATTCACAGTGTGACAACCATCATTCGATGGGTCTGACAATCCTCTGTTGTCATCAAAATATATGCCTAAAACTTGACCTCCACTGCCACGCCACCTTTTTTTATTGCAAGATCCTGTCTATTTCTTAAAGATGTTTGGGGGTGAAGGTTGTTGTATGGCATTTGTCCTTCTGACTGTCAGGCTTATGTCTGAGGAGGAGGACATTGATGAGACAGGCAGAATGATAGGGAGGGAGTAGACTCAGAGCCAGGGTAAGCACCATTCTCAGTGGATTTGCCGAACTCTTCTCAAATGCTTCTCAAACACTGCTCCATCATCATGGTCATCTTCTTGGAGAGCCCTTCTGTTCTTCCTCTTATCTAGATGGAGGCTGTTATGTCTAAACAGCAGGGATGGAGGGAAAGCACTTGCTGTTCCATGGTTGCCGTGGTGCCTAGTGTGTTTTTTATCTGCATTGTTTTTATCTGCCCTCTTGGTTTCACATAAGAATAAGGAGACTGTTGAAAAGGCCTTAAGCAGCGAACTGACTAAAGTCAGTAAGTGATTATCCGACAATAAACTGTCTCTGCATTTAGACAAGACAGAATTCATCCTGTTTGGTTCCTAACACAAAGTGAGAAACTCTTCCAACTTCTCGGTCAAGCGTAATGGTGTAGCGGTGAAGGAGAAATGCTCTGTTACATACTGTACTTGGGACATGAACTGGACCAACACATGACAGGTGTACTCATGGCTCTGAAGGTCATTGGGAAGGTTCACTCCAGGATAAAGTTCCTCGCAAGGGTAGCCACGTTCATGGATACGGAGACTATGAGGACCCTGGCAACATCTCTGATACAGTGCCACTGTGACTATGCTTGTATCTCAAGGTTCAGTGGTATAACAAAAAATCTAAAGGACAAACTTCAAATGGCCCAAAACAAACTGCTGAAAATTATACTCAAGCTCAGCCCTAGGACGCAAATTGGTCCTAATCATTTCAGGGAAATGAACTGGCTTTCAGTAGATCTCTGTGTGGTGCAGATCAAACTGTTGATGATTTTTAAAGGTCCCGAACAGTGAAAATAATGTTTTTCATCCAATTGGATGATATTAGGATGAAACCCGTTCAAAGTAGGGTGATCCAATTATGAAAAAGGACTGTAGCTGGTACATTGATAAAGTTTGATCATAAAGTTACTGGTCCCCTCCCCCGTGTCAAATACATGGATTCAGGAGGCAGGCATTACCAAGGATTTACTTCCGGCTTTATGCAACGTCACATAAAGCCGGAAATGTAATACACCAATGGTAGCATCTTACCATCTTAACTGTAAGTCGCTCTGGATAAGAGCGTCTGCTAAAAAACCAATTATTATTATTATTATATTATTATTATTATTATTAACTAATTTAAATATGTGTCGGCTTAAAGCCATCATCACACGTGCGCCTACATCTTGCTTTGGCTTTGTTTACAAACCTGGAAGCTAGCTACTAGCTAGCTACTAGTAGCTAGCTCAAGCAGAACGTACGACAGTGTGCTTTTGCATGCCAGCAAAAGCACACTGTGTTGTGACTGGATGCCATAGTGTAAAATTAACCTTACACTATTTTCCGAAGGATGAAGACATCTGACATCTTTTCATTTCGGGTGGACAGGCTGCACCAATAATTATGATCATGTCACGCATGTGCAGTGCACATTTCGAGTGAAGTTGCTCTATCAATTCGGGAGAACATTTGATGGGTCTTGTCAAGAAGCTAATCCTGAAGACTGATGATGTACCATCATTGACAGTGGATCTTGCAAGCGCTGACCATAATGTAAGTATCAAAGTTTGATGAGTCTGACATGGTAGCCAACATTTTGGGGCGATTGGGGGGCTAACGTTCGATAATGCAACTGTGGCTGCTTTGACTTGTGAATGGTATATTTTCTGTAACACACCTGATAGTCACTATATGCTTTTTGTTCCTCCATCCCTAAGCCCCCTACATTGACTCTTAGAACTGCCAGCACACAGCTGGCACGAAGGAATGTTATCCACAAAAAGAGTTGCAGTGTGTATAGTATTTGTAATTTACCCCTGAAAATCATATTTTGCCATTCCATTGTGTGGGTTGTTATCTTACAGGTTGATGTAAGTAATTTGGGATAATCATGTCTTTCCACTATCATCAAGCTGTAATGATAGACATTTTAGAAAATTCAACATCTACTCTGTCTGCACAGCTTCCCAGGCAACCAACGCAGCAGGAATGCTGTGATACAAAATAATTTTTCCCAAGGCAAAGAAGGGGGAATATGCTGTGAACCCAACATACTGTAAGTCATAGTTATTCATTTAAAATCTGTATCAACTGAGCATTTCAGGCACACAAAAATTCTAAATACAAACATTGAAAAGTTTCACAAAAAGTGCATGACCAAATATTGCATATTTCAAATTGAGTACTTACAAAACACCAGAAAACACATTGTAGAATGAGTAGATCACTACATCATTGAATTGATAGCATCATAACTCAGAACAGTAAATAAAATGAAATTCTATTTGCTATCATTTAACTAACATTTCCCTTTTCAAAAACATTACAGGCTCCTGGATCTCCTCTTCAACAAGGTCACTTTTGATCCAGCGACGTATGTGGGGAAGCTGTTTGAGCTGTCCATCCCAGGACCCCTGTCTGACCAGTGTGAGAGCCCTGACAAGGAGGAGCCCATAGCTGGATTTGTCTCCCGCTTCAATCTTGGGGGTGACTGAAGCCAAGTAGGTGACTGAAGGCTGCTTGATTGAAGCAGGGTACATGGGTCCCCCTCTTCTCCCGCTCCCCTCCCCATCAAGCTCTGTAGTTGGTTGCATTTCTTAAAGCCTAAGTAATTCACTTTTTCGTGATATCACATTCTGTTACTTTGTATTGTTTTTTTTAAGCATGTGGATGGGAGATGAGTTTTACAGCTTGTACGAATCAATGGGTCCTGCACACTGTAGGGTGGTCGGGTACCTATACTAGGCTTATGCCTCTAATATTTGTTTTCATGCCAAATGATGTCTCCATTATTTCTCACTTTTATTTCTCATGAGTGTTCATGTTGATCAATATTTCGGCTATGCTGGCCTATTGTAAAATATCAAATAAATGTCTGATCATAACATACAATTCTGAACATATTGACTTTGTCATTTATAATGCTAATGCAAAGGCACCAATACATTTTCCAGTACACTTATTGTATGCTGTTTTCATGTACTGTACATTCCCTTATGTCTAAGCTTCTAAGGTGACTCAGGCACATTTTTGTGAAGAAATGTATCAGTGAACTGTATTCTGTAATTAGTGACAAAACAATAGAAATCCAGTTGTGTATTGATGCTGTTTGTCTGATAGCCAACAGTCCATGATCAGCTCTGTTGGCCATGAGAGCATTTTGCAGAGAAAATGGGTAAAGGCATACAATTTAGGCTCGGAATGACATGTGGCCCATTGTTTACCTTGTCATCAATGACATGTGGCCCATTGTTTACCTTGTTACCAGGCAATGACCACAAGGGTGTTTCAAAGAGCTGTCAGTCAAGGCGAGCTCATGAATATAAGCTCCCCGCCCACTCAGCCTGTTCTGTCAGGCTTCCTGATAGTTAGAGGAAAAGGTAACATTTCTTCAATTCTGAGCATTTTAATAGCATAACAATTGTATGGGGTGATTTTTTGATAATTCAAAGGCAATTTTTACATGGGAAATAGGATGATTGTGCGGGACCTTTAAAGTTATGCATGACCTTGCCCCCAGTTACCTGTCTGGTTATTTTCATTTAATTAGAGACTCTCATAGCTATCACACCAGAGCCAGTGTTGCCCTGTGGAGGCTCCTCAGAGGAGGAAGGGAAGGACCATCCTCCTCAGTGAATTAAAAAAAATTACAAAATAAACATTAAAAAAGTTATCCTTTTTAAATAAAACTATATTAAATATAATCACGTCACCAAATAATTTATTAAAACACACACTTTTGCAAAGAAGGTCTACAGTAGCCTCAACAGCACTCTGTAGGGTAGCACCATGGTGTAGCCGGAGGACAATTAGCTTCTGTCCTCCTCTGGGTACATTGACTTCAATACAAAACCTAGGAGGCTTATGGTTCCCACCCACTTACATAAACTTACACAGTAATTATGACAACTTCCGGAGGACGTACTCCAACCTATCAGAGCTCTTGCAGCATGAACTGAAATGTTGTCCACCCAATCAAAGGATCAGAGAATTAATCTAGTACTGAAAGCATAAGCTACAGCTACAGTGGGGAGAACAAGTATTTGATACACTGCCGATCTTGCAGGTTTTCCTACTTACAAAGCATGTAGAGGTCTGTAATTTTGATTTTGTATGATTTTTAAGTAATTAATTTGCATTTTATTGCATGACATAAGTATTTGATACATCAGAAAAGCAGAACTTAATATTTGGTACAGAAACCTTTGTTTGGAATTACAGAGATCATACGTTTCCTGTAGGTCTTGACCAGGTTTGCACACACTACAGCAGGGATTTTGGCCCACTCCTCCATACAGACCTTCTCCAGATCCTTCAGATTTGGGGGCTGTCGCTGGGCAATACGGACTTTCAGCTCCCTCCAAAGATTTTCTATTGGGTTCAGGTCTGGAGACTGGCTAGGCCACTCCAGGACCTTGAGATGCTTCTTACGGAGCCACTCCTTAGTTGCCCTGGCTGTGTGTTTCGGGTCATTGTCATGCTGGAAGACCCAGCCACGACCCATCTTCAATGCTCTTACTGAGGGAAGGAGGTTGTTGGCCAAGATCTCGCGATACATGGCCCCATCCATCCTCCCCTCAATACGGTGCAGTCGTCTTGTCCCCTTTGCAGAAAAGCATCCCCAAAGAATGATGTTTCCACCTCCATGCTTCACGGTTGGGATGGTGTTCTTGGAGTTGTACTCATCCTTCTTCTTCCTCCAAACACGGCGAGTGGAGTTTAGACCAAAAAGCTCTATTTTTGTCTCATCAGACCACATGACCTTCTCCCATTCCTCCTCTGGATCATCCAGATGGTCATTGGCAAACTTCAGACGGGCCTGCACATGCGCTGGCTTGAGCAGGGGGACCTTGCGTGCGCTGCAGGATTTTAATCCATGACGGCGTAGTGTGCTACTAATGGTTTTCTTTGAGACTGTGGTCCCAGCTCTCTTCAGGTCATTGACCAGGTCCTGCCTTCCTCATGATCATTGATACCCCAAAAGGTGAGATCTTGCATGGAGCCCCAGACCGAGGGTGATTGACCGTCATCTTGAACTTCTTCCATTTTCTAATAATTGCGCCAACAGTTGTTGCTTTCTCACCAAGCTGCTTGCCTATTGTCCTGTAGCCCATCCCAGCCTTGTGCAGGTCTACAATTTTATCCCTGATGTCCTTACACAGCTCTCTGGTCTTGGCCATTGTGTAGAGGTTGGAGTCTGTTTGATTGAGTGTGTGGACAGGTGTCTTTTATACAGGTAACGAGTTCAAACAGGTGCAGTTAATACAGGTAATGAGTGGAGAACAGGAGGGCTTCTTAAAGAAAAAACTAACAGGTCTGTGAGAGCCGGAATTCTTACTGGTTGGTAGGTGATCAAATACTTATGTCATGCAATAAAAGACAAATTAATTACTTAAAAATCATACAATGTGATTTTATGGATTTTTGAAGTGTACCTATGATAAAAATTACAGACCGCTACACTCTTTGTAAGTAGGAAAACCTGCAAAATCGGCAGTGTATCAAATACTTGTTCTCCCCACTGTAGCTAGCACTACAGTGCATACAATGTGGTGAGTGGTTGACTCAAAGAGAGAGAAAGACAATAGTTGAACAGTTTTGAACAAATTAAAATGAAGGAGAAGCAAGAGAGAAATAGAGAGAGAGATTTTGCAAAAAAATTTCACTTTCAGTTTCACTTACTTAGCTAGCAAATGCAGCTAGCTAGTTTAGCCTACTGAAACACCCTGCTCAAACAGAGGGATGCTATGTTATCTAGATGGTTATCACTATCCAACACAACACTGGAACTCTTCCAAGTCAAGGTGAGCTTTTGGTTTTACTAATTTATTGCCACCGGGGCCCGCCAGTGTAAGTGCTTACTGACTGTACACTGTAACGTTACTGCATGATTGTAGCGGGTTTACTAACATTTTAGTTCTATTAGCTATGCTGACTATGACGTTACTTTAGCTAATATGGTGACAACAATGTAGGCTGTGTGTAGCGGTTTGGCTTGGATAGGTTTTTTTCGCCTGGTCACATACAGCTGATGTGTTGTGCATTGAAGTCCACAAGCGAAGGGAAGAGGTGAGAGGAGGAGAGCGTATAGTTGCGAGAAGGAATACAACGTGGCTGCTATGAAAGTGAACTGTGTTTACGCGTGATCAAGGGTGTATTCATTCCGCTAATTCTGTTGAAAACATTTCTTAAACGGAAGCAAACAGAACAAAACGGGGATAAACATACCTGAATTTGTCCAATAGAAACTCTCGTTTGCAACTGTTGGACTAATGATTACACCCTATTTCAGCCAGATGCAGGCAAGCGTGTGCAAGGCGGTATTGAATGTCACTATCTGTCCATGTGTCACTATCTGTCACCTCAAATTTGTCTCTCGACCTGTGTGCACCTACATTGTAAACTTTCATTCATAGGCTAGGTTGTAGCAACCTCATGATGGGTATAAGGAACATTTGAGTATCATGTAGCCTAAAGCTATCGCTGTTACATTGTACTGGGTGAATGGAATATGATTGACAGCCAATATCCTGTAATAGAATTAAGGCCATGCTCATGAAAAAAAAATTGTCCTCCCTCATCATAAACGGCACTGACCGCCACTGGTGTTGCCAAATGTGATGAGGTGATGTCGAAGGAGTCAGGCGCAGGAGGGTAAATCACAGAATAACAGGCTTTATTCTGCAAATACAGAGTTACGCAGAAATGCGTCAAAACACTTTAGTGCGCAAAACAGGCGCACTGGAAAATACAAGGCACATAGGGAAATATACGGATCTCCACCGAGCTTTACTAACCTCCACAATAAACAATCACACACAAAGACAAGGGGGCAGAGGGAACACTTATACAAGTACTGATGACGGGATATGAACCAGGTGTGTGTAATAAACAAGACAAAACAAATGAAATGATGAGATGAGGAGTGGCAGTGGCTAGAAGGCCGGTGACGACGAACGCCGAAGCCTGCCGGAACAAGGAGAGGAGGCAGCTTCGGAGGAAGTCGTGACAGTACCCACCCAGCAATAGGGAGGGTTCGAGGATATCCCTCACCGGAACCCAGCACCGCTCCTCCGGACCGTACCCCTCCCACTCCACGAGGTACTGAAGGCCAGAGGGGGCGGAGGAACCTCCCGCACCTCAGACTCCTGGAGCGGACCAGCCACCACCGGCCTGAGGAGAGAAACATTGAACGAGGGGTTAATACAGTAATCTGGAGGGGGTAATAACCTATATGTAACCTCATTTATCCTCCTACGGACTTTGAACGGCCCCACAAACCGCGGGCTCAGCTTCCGGCAGGGCAGGCGGAGGGGCAGATTCCGGGTCAAGAGCCAGACCCGATCACCAGGTACCAAGACCGGGGCCCCTCTGCGGTGGCGGTTAGCGTTGGCCTTCTGGTGACGCACAGCGCGCTGGAGGTGGACGTCAGCAGCGTTCCACGTCTCCTCCGAACGCT
This sequence comes from Coregonus clupeaformis, assembly GCF_020615455.1. Lineage (NCBI taxonomy): Eukaryota > Metazoa > Chordata > Actinopteri > Salmoniformes > Salmonidae > Coregonus > Coregonus clupeaformis. The sequence continues at coordinate 2,121,941 of NC_059227.1, forward strand.
GAAACCAGTCATCCACCACAGGAGGTTCAGTCTGGCTCTGATGCCACGGTGCCAGAACCGGCTGATAACCTAAAACACATTGAAAGGGCAATAGGTTAGTGGAAGAGTGGCGGAAAGAGTTCTGGGCATATTCTGCCCATGGCAAGAACACTGACCACTCCCCCGGCCGGTCCTGGCAGTAGGACCGCAGGAACCTACCCACATACTGATTTACCCGTTCCACCTGCCCATTACTCTCGGGGTGTAAACCAGAGGTCAGGCTGACGAGACCCCCAAACGTTCCATGAACGCCTTCCAGACCCTGGATGTAAACTGGGGACCCCAGTCAGACACTATGTCCTCTAGAACCCTGTAATGCCGGAAGACGTGAGTAAACAGGGCCTCCTCAGTCTGCAGGGCTGTGGACGACCGGGCAGAGGAGGCGGCAGGCTTTTGAAAAGCGGTCCACAATGACCAGGATGGTGGTGTTACCCTGAGAGAGGGGAAGATCAGTGAGAAAGTCAATACACAGGTGGGACCATGGCCGTTGTGGAACTGGTAAGGGCTGTAACTTACCCACTGGGAGGTGCCTAGGTGCCTTACTCTGGGCGCACACCGAGCAGGAGGAGACATACACCCTCACGTCCATAGCCAAGGTAGACCACCAGTACTTTCCGGTCAGGCAGCGCACTGTATGACCGATACCTGGGTGACCAGAGGAGGGGGACGTGTGTGCCCAATAGATCAGACGGTCACGGACAAGAGACGGCACGTACTGCAGCCCAGCTGGACACTGAGGTGGAGATGGCTCTGTGCGTAACGCCCACTCTATGTCCGCGTCCATCGCCCATACTACAGGCGCCACAATACAGGAGGCCAGGAGTATGGGGTTGTTGTCTATGGGCCTCTCCTCTGTGTCGTACAGTCGTGACAGTGCGTCTGCCTTCACGTTCTTCATACCCAGGATGTATGTTAGTGTAAAACCAAACCGGGTGAAGAATAGGGCCCACCTGGCCTGACGAGGGTTCAGCCTCCTCGCTGCCCGGATGTACTACAGGTTACGGTGGTCCGTCCAGATGAGGAAAGGGTGTTTCGCTCCCTCGAGCCAGTGCCTCCACACGGTCAGGGCTCGGACAACAGCCAACAGCTCGCGATCACCAACGTCGTAGTTCTGCTCCGCCAGGCTGAGCTTCTTGTAGAAGACGGCACAAGGTCGGAGCTTGGGCCGAGCGTTGAAATAGGACAGCGCCTATCCCTACCTCGGACGCATCCACCTCCAATACGAACGGTAGTGATGGATCGGGATGGGCCAGTACCGGGGATGAGGTGAACAGAACACTCAGGTTACTGAAGGCCCTGTCAGCCTCAGCAGACCAGCGGAGCCGGAACGGCCCAACCCTGTGATGGGAGCTGCGACCTTGCCAAAGCCCCGGATAAACCTCCGTTAGTAGTTGGCAAAACCAATAAAGCTGTCACAAGAATTTCTATCTCTAATTAATCAAACTTACTGCTCTGAATAATTCCCAGAGGGTGTAAGGCTCTGGTTTAATTATGAATTAAACAAAGGTCCACAACCAGCAAGAATGATCTGTATGTTTAATCATGGAGAGCTCTGCCGCCAAAAAACACATATACAGCTTTTATACCCCTTGACACACAAAGGCACTTTGCTCCGCCCACCTTTAGGAGGCCTTTAACCAGTTTCTCAGTCCCCTTCACCCTGGAATGTTTGTCTCAGCAGTTTCTAACTCACCCCCTCTGTTAGTGGGTTTATAATGATAACCCTAACACAGTTCACACAGTCATCATCAGAATTGGGGTTAACAATTTTAGTCATAATCATAATTCCTCTATCAAAAGCACTGCACCTCCTTAAACGTGGTTGAGTCGGCCAATTACGCGCGGCTGAAATGAGATCTCCCACCATCTCCACACCTGAGGTGGTAATGCGGTATCCGAGGAAGGAGACGGACTGTTGGAAAAACAGACACTTTTCTGCCTTGGCGTAAAGGTCATGTTCCAACAGTCGGGCCAGCACTTTGCGAACCAGGGACACTTGCTCGGCGTGCGTAGCGGAATACACCAGAATGTCATCGATGTAGACCACTACATCGCGATCAAGCATGTCCCGACACACCTCGTTCCCAAAGGACTGGAAGACTGATGGAGCATTCATCAAACCATACGGCATCACCAGGTATTCGTAATGCCCCGTGGTTTTGCTAAATGCTGTCTTCCACTCGTCCCCCTCTCGGACACGCACCAGGTTGTACGCACTCCAGAGATCTAATTTTGTGAAGAAGCGCACCCCATGCATGACTCGATCATAGATGGAATGAGGGGTAGAGGATAACTATAACGTATTGTCCCCTTGTTCAGTGCTCGGTAATCAATGCAGGGGCGCAGACCCCCGTCTTTCTTCTACACAAAAAATAAACTTGAGGAGGCGGGCGAAGTGGAGGGACGTATGAACCCCTGACGCAGGGACTCGGAGACGTATGTCTCCATCGCCTCTGTTTCAGCCTGCGACAGGGGATACACATGACTCCTGGGAGGCACAGCGTCTACCTGGAGGTTTATTGCGCAATCCCCCGCCTGATGAGGTGGTAATTTGGTAGCCTGCGTTTTGAAAAACGCGTGTGCCAAATCGAGGTATTCGGGGGGAATGCGCATGGTGGAGGTAGTGTCGGGACTTTCCAACGTGGTTGCACCAACGGAAACTCCTAGACACCTACCCTGACACTCTCACGACCACCCCGTGAGAACCCTCTGCGGCTATGAAAAGGTGTGTGATTCTGTGATGAGGTGATGTCGAAGGAGTCAGGCGCAGGAGGGTAAATCACAGAATAACATGCTTTATTCCGCAAATACAGAGTTACGCAGAAATGCGTCAAAACACTCTAGTCCGCAAAACAGGCACACTGGAAAATACAAGGCACATAGGGAAATATACGGAGCTCCACCGAGCTTTACTAACCTTCACAATAAACAATCACACACAAAGACAAGGGGGCAGAGGGAACACTTATACAGGTACTGATGAGGGGATATGAACCACCAATATCAGACCGCTGTGCTATAGGAGCATGGCTAGAAAAAGCGCTTTTTCCTTAACCCATAACAGTCTAAGCCCTGTCTAAGCTTGGGGAGGGGCGGGGGTTCTACTAAGCTATATGGAATTGTTTTAAGAAGGTCATACCAATCATACTATTTGATTTTGAATTGTAAGACCCCTTTAAGTTTCAAAAAAATATAAAGAAATTTGGCCTTACTGCTATTAGCCCATACAAACACATTGAATAACATATTCACTACATGGAACAAAAGATAGTAATCCCAAAAAAATCTAAAGGAAGTTTGTTCTGAAGTGTTTGTCCTATATCTGAGAGATATAAGAAAGATCAGGAAACATTTTTTATTTTTTTTTACATGCATTTAACCCCTTAGTTTTGGCACTAAGCAGTCTCCATAAACTGTATACTGTACTTCCATACATGTTTTCAACTGGTACCAGGGAACGTTCAGACGAGTCTTGTGAGGCCTGTGGGCATCCTAGAGCGACATTTATGTGTTCGTGAGAGTCTCACCTTTCCACAGAGGGGTCATATTGGTGTGTAGCCCAAACTGTTGGGACGCTACACACAGAAGTTGGCAGATCGGCTGTATCAACTTCAGACTAGTCCCAAAACGCTTGTGGGGGTCGTAGAGTAAAACGGAGAACACAATCGTTCTAATTTTTCCATAGAGGGGTCATACAGACGGTTTTGTAAGAAGACCGATTTTCGGGGTGTCTCATGGTCTGACAAACACCGCTCTAGCTCGGTCACCTTTCACCGGTTGGGGTGGATTGAGACGCACCCAATGCAGACATCCCTAGTTTAAACTGACAGATTTTTACGGGGATTTTAAAAACATATTTAATTAGATTTCCGCGGGGGCGCGGACATCGACTCTCAGGGGTTTTAACACTGGTACAGAGAAATGGAATGGTGTACCAAACCATATAAACCATACCTAAGCTAAGGAGTTTTAAGATAAACCTTAGGAAATGGTTTATGGGCAAAATGCTTTAAAACTGCTCAGGCTCAAATAAAATGTAATTGTAACAATAAACGTTAAATGTATTTGAGATGTATCATGTTTTTATGTTGTAATCTTTTGTATATTTTGTATATTTTGTACCTCTCTTGTGGTCCACTTGTATTTTCAAGTGGACCACAATGGAAAATATAGTTATTTTAAAAACGTGTTTTGTGTCATCCTCAATGATTTTAATAGCATTGTACTTTATCCACGTGTGATTGTATTGTGCATAAAATTGTCAAAATGTTGTGTTGTTCGTGTCATATTCTATGGAAATTCAATGCAAAGGTCTTTAGATCATGCCATGTGAATTATCCATTTTAATGAAGCTCCAGTGTTTTCCCTATCTAGTCTCTACTCTCTTACGTTCAGTTTATGCTCTCGATCCCTCCCTAAAGTCGGAAGTTTACATAAACCTTAGCCAAAAACATTTAATCTCAGTTTTTCACAATTCCTGACATTTAATCCTAGTAAAAATTCCTTGTTTTAGGTCAGTTAGGATCACCACTTTATTTTAAGAATGTGAAATGTCAGAATAATAGTAGAGAGAATGATTTATTTCAGCTTTTATTTCTTTCATCACATTCCCAGTAGGTCAGAAGTTTACATACACTCAATTAGTATTTGGTAGCATTGCCTTTAAATTGTTTAACTTGGGTCAAACGTTTCGGGTAGGCTTCCACAAGCTTCCCACAATACGTTGGGTGAATTTTGGCCCATTCCTCATGACAGAGCTGGTGTAACTGAGTCAGGTTTGTAGGCCTCCTTGCTCGTATACGCTTTTTCAGTTCTGCCCACAAATGTTCAATAGGATTGAGGTCAGGGCTTTGTGATGGCCACTCCAATTCCTTGATTTGGTTGTCCTTAAGCCATTTTGCCACAACTTTGGAAGTATGCTTGGGGTTATTGTCCATTTGGAAGACCCATTTGCGACCAAGCTTTAACTTCCTGACTGATGTCTTGAGATGTTACTTCAACATATCCACATAATTTTCCTTCCTCATGATGCCATCTATTTTGTGAAGTGCACCAGTCCCTCCTGCAGCAAAGAACCCCCACAGCATGATGCTGCCACCCCCGTGCTTCACGGTTGGGATTGTGTTCTTTGGCTTGCAAGCAGCCCCCTTTTTCCTCCAAACATAACGATGGTCATTATGGCCAAACAGTTCTATTTTTGTTTCATCAGACCAGAGGACATTTCTCCAAAAAGTACGATCTTTGTCAGTTGCAAACTGTAGTCTAGCTTTGTGCAGTTGCAAACTGTAGTCTAGCTTTTTTATGGCGGTTTTGGAGCAGTGGCTTCTTCCTTGCTGAGCGGCCTTTCAGGTTATGTCGATACAAGACTCGTTTTACTGTGGATATAGATACTCTTGCACCTGTTTCCTCCAGCATCTTCACAAGGTCTTTTGCTGTTGTTCTGGGATTGATTTGCACTTTTTGCACCAAAGTACGCTCATCTCTAGGAGACAGAACGCGTATCCTTCCTGAGTGGTATGACGGCTGCGTGGTCCCATGGTGTTTATAGTTGTGTACTATTGTTTGTACAGATGAACGTGGTACCTTCAGGCGTTTGGAAATTGCTCCCAAGTATGAACCAGACTTGTGGAGGTCTACAGTTTTTTTTCTGAGATCTTGGCTGATTTCTTTTGATTTTCCCATGATGTCAAGCAAAGAGGCACTGAGTTTGAAGGTAGGCCTTGAAATACATCCACAGGTATACCTCCAATTGACTCAAATGATGTAAATTAGCCTATCAGAAGCTTCTAAAGCCATGACATCATTTTCTGGAATTTTCCAAGCTGTTTAAAGGCACAGTCAACTTAGTGTATGTAAACCTCTGACCCAATGGAATTGTGATACAGTGAATTATAAGTGAAATAATCTTTCTGTAAACAATTGTTGGAAGAACTACTTGTGTCATGCACAAAGTAGATGTCCTAACCGACTTGCCAAAACTATAGTTTGTTAACAAGACATTTGTGGAGTGGTTGAAAAACTAGTTTTAATGACTCCGACCTAAGTGTATGTAAACTTCCGACTTCAATTGTGTCTCCCTCCATACCTTCCTCCATCATTCCCAAATCCTTCCTCTTTCTCTCTGCTCCATAGGAGAGAGGACATTTTTTTTGCTGGTGTGTAGGTCTCAATGGGCGAGAGAAAGAAGTGGTGGCTTAGCTCTATATGCTTCTGGGTCAGAGAGAGAGAGAGAGCGAGTGAGAGGACATTGAAAGAGGGAGATGAAGAAAGACTGACGGAGCATCGTTCTGGGCCAACACACATATGTGCGTGAGTGTTTGTGTGTCTAAAGCTTGGCTACAGTGTCATGGTCACACAGGCTTGGAGGTTGTCTGACAGATATTAGCTGATCAAAACACAGCCTGCTATTCCATGCTAATCTGTGCCCTTGCCTGCCAGCCGAGTGAGAAGCTGTTGATGTGTATGTGAGAAAGAAAGACAGAGAGAGAGGAAGAGAGATGGATGGAAATGGTATTAGACCTTAGGGTTGAGGGAGTGTGAAAGACAGGCAAAGATACAGAGAGGGAACATGGTTAGGCTCATAGTTGAAATAGGGAGCGAGATAGAGGGAGAGTGACTTGACTGAGACGTAGAGAGAACGAGAAGTGAAGAGAGAGATGACGAGAAATGGAGAGATAGAGGATTTCTTCCTATGACAGACAAAAATATTTAAAATCACAGTGAGAGAGCGAAACAGACTGAGAGATAGAAAGAGAATCAGACAGACAGACAGACAGACAGACAGACAGACAGACAGATGGGCAGGTTTAGAGTCTGAGAGCTCTTGTTTTAGAGCTCTGCTGTTGAACACTCGCCTGCTCTTCAGAGGAGCGCCAGGTGCACTCCTGCAGCCCCAGGCCTGCTTTAACACCCTACTCACACCACTCACTCTCCTCTAGTGTTATATTCTATTCTCGGTCAGATGGCTTGTCCTTTGTCTCCATCTCCAAGTGAAGTTGCTGAGGGTAACTAGCGGGGGAGGGAATCAGACAGTTGCAGATAAATCATCTCCATGGTTTCGCTACATCTCTTGCTCTTACCATTGTGTCAATCTTTTGGGTCCTGTCACAATCTGTGAATGACAGCCAGGTCCGTCTGTAGAGATCTCCAGGGACTCTAGTGCCTTCGTCTGTAGTTTGAATCAAGGTATTTTTCATGACTTCAGTCATTGTTTCATATCAGCATACAGTAGATAGATAGATGTATTCAGAAAGAGAATGTGATTCATGAGGAATTTCATCATGCATCAAGGCACAGCTAAAAAACAGTGGAATGTACTGTAGTTAGTTGAATGTAGTTAGGTTGAGAGCATTTTGTTGTATGTTTAATATCTCAGACTATCTCCCTTTTGACTATCATACAATTATGCAGCACTAGATCACAATAAATCAGCAATTTTTCATTGATGACATCCAACAGCCAAGAAAAGGAATCTTCCCCCTTTATTTTTGGATGAACATTAAAACATTACTCAGGATCATGTTAGGTAACTCAAATATTTACTTTCTTAAACAAAGTTTTGTGGAGCTTCATTTACATGGAGCACTTTTGATGAAAATGTGTCACCCATGGATTTGCCTTTCAAAGTGAATAATCCAAGCAGATATTTGAATGTCTGGTTCACTACCTTAGATTGTCTGGGTTGGCATGTGCCTAGCAATAGCATGAAAAATAGATTCCTTCAAATGAAAGAAACCAAAACAACTCTCCCTCTGTATCTTACAAAACACAAACCTCCATCTGTTTTATTTTTTTAAACATTTTTTGTCATTTAGCAGACGCTCTTATCCAGAGCAACTTACAGTTAGTGAGTGCATACATTTTCATACTGGCCCCCCGTGGGAAACGAACCCACAACCCTGGCGTTGCAAGCGCCATGCTCTACCAACTGAGCTACTCAGAGGTTAGTGAGTGTGAGGATATTGAAGCGAGGAGGAAATTTGTAAAAGTTTCAGGCCATTCTATCATTAGAGAGCTCTTGGATTTCCATTGAGCGCAAACAAGAATACATGAAGAATGCAATTTCAGCTCCCACGCTGAAATATGTTACTTGTAGCCTTATTTCTTCAATTACATTTTTGTGCCATGGCCGTCACTAGATAGAAAATTAGCAGAGAAAAATAAATGAATTTGATGCTGCCCGCTGTGTGATTGGCTTTGTCTAAATAGGTCTCTGGTTCTGTATGGGTTCCATTGTTCTTATCACTGCCATGAGTACCAGGACCGGCCCTGATCTGTGGGGTGTATGGTTCTGATGAGTGATTTGACCAACTAGCTCTCACAGTCTCACGTCAGAATTAGACGTTCATCCATGTTTCTCAAACATAACAATGTCGAAGTTGTTGCAAATGTCAAATTTGGAAGTGTTTAAGGTTAAGTTTAGGCATTAACTCTGAATTTTAAGGTTAGGGTTAAGTTTAGGCATTAACTCAGAAATCTTAAGGTTAGGCATTAACTCTGAATGGTTAAGGTAAGTGTTAAGGTTTGGGATAGGCTTAAAACAAAAATCTCAAAAATAACTTTCTATCACTGGAATTTAACTTACAACCTTTGGAATCAGAGGGAGATGTGCCATCCCCATCCATAACGCCTAACATGCTGTCCATACCGCTCGCGTCATGTGTGCGAGCGTTGCAAAATAAATGTACACATACATGTTATTCAATCATTGCACCCACACTGCTCGCGCACGTCAACGAGCGTCTGCATAGCCAGGTGCTAAAATAGAACTTGGTTCTATTTGTGACGCTTGACGCGCTGCAAGTCCTGCCTCTGCCATCTCCTCATTGGTTTTTAGGAGCATATACCCACGTGGGTGATTGAAAGATGAACTGAGGTACACTCTCCAGTCCAGTTGGTGGGGGTAATGCACCTTAAAGTTGGTTGCCAACCGCCATATAAAGTCCAAAGAAGAAGAAGAAGCCTGAAGGAGGAGAGATTACTAGAAACAAACTCTGTTTACCCTTTTATCTGTGGATTCATTGTCAGAGTAGAGGACCTTGTAGAGGACCTTGTGCATTTCAGGTCAAATATATCCCAGGACTAATTAGCTAGCAACAGCAAGGTAGCTAGCTAAATTGCCATAAATGTTTAATGCTTTTCGACCTGTCCCCAAATTAATATAGTTTGTTCAGAGTTCGTTTTGATATTTCAACCTGCGTGTCCTGATCGCGTCTGATGTGGGTGGACAAAATCAACACGCACACGCCCGGTCTGGTCAGCATGTTAGCAAAACCGAAACCTACTTGAAGGTAACAGCTCTCACTGTTGCCCCTAGTTTCCACGTCATCTCCCAATGTCCTCAGACACTAGATTGATGTCAAATACTGACTTGTATCACGGGTGATTTGATGTCTGTGATGTGATGTCTCGGGTGGTGTTGGAGGTATGAGAGGGACTACACACTGAGTTTACAAAACATTAGGAACACCTGCTCTTTCCATGACATAGACTGACCAGGTGAATCCAGGTGAAAGCTATGATCCCTTATTGATGTCACCTGTTAAATCCACTTCAATCAGTGTAGATGAAGGGGAGGAGACAGGTTAAAGAGGGATGTTTAAGCCTTGAGACAATTGAGACATGGATTGTGTATATATGCCATTCAGAGGGTGAATGGGCAAGGCAAAATATTTAAGTGCCTTTGAACGGGGTATGGTTGTAGGTGCCAGGCACACTGGTTTGAGTGTTTCAAGAACTGCAACGCTGCTGGGTTTTTCACGCGCAACAGTTTCCTGTGTGTCCAAAAAGAAAGGAGGACCAAGGCACTCTTCATGTAATTAATTAAAATGTATTTATTTGCATGGCATGTTCAATGGAAAACTCCAACACGTTTCGGCTGCATAGCCTTCATCAGGGAGTACAAAGATACGCTAATACAATGTCTTCTTTTGAACAGCATTTTCCAATTAACCCTGATTTGAAGAGGGAGTGGTTACAGAATTCATTGGACAACACCTACTAAACAATCCTATATATTAAAAAGTGAAATAGATATGTAATCAAAATGCAAATCAAGGCTAGAAGCATTAGAACCACTAGTAAAGACAAAGTAGTTCTAGCCTTGAAGGGGCTGGGCAAAGTGATGAGAGTAGGAGAGCCATACATTTTATGGGACACTAGATCACAGCAAACAACTGTGTGTATCAAGAATGGTCCACCACCCAAATGACATCCAGCCAACTTGACACAACTGTGGGAAGCATTGGAGTCAACACGGGCCAGCATTTACAGTTGAAGTCGGAAGTTTACATACACTTAGGTTGGAGTCATTAAAACTTGTTTTTCAACCACTCCACACATTTCTTGTTAACAAACTATAGTTTTGGCAAGTCGGATAGGACATCTGCTTTGTGCATGACACAAATAATTTTTCCAACAATTGTTTACAGACAGATTATTTCACTTATAATTCACTGTATCATAATTCCAGTGGGTCAGAAGTTTACATACACTAAGTTGACTGTGCGTTTAAACAGCTTGGAAAATTCCAGAAAATGATGTCATGGCTTTAGAAGCTTATGACATCATTTGAGTCAATTGGAGGTGTACCTATGGATGTATTTCAAGGCCTACCTTCAAACTCAGTGCCTCTTTGCTTGACATCATGGGAAAATCAAAAGAAATCAGCCAAGACCTCAGAAAAATAACTGTAGACCCCCAGAAGTCTGGTTCATCCTTGGGAGCAATTTCCAAACACCTGAAGGTACCACGTTCATCTGTACAAACAATACTACGCAATTATAAACACTATGGGACCATGCAGCCGTCATACCGCTCAGGAAGGAGACGCGTTCTGTCTCCTAGAGATGAACGTACTTTGGTGCGAAAAGTGCAAATCCATCCCAGAACAACAGCAAAGGACCTTGTGAAGATGCTGGAGGAAACAGGTAGAAAAGTATCTATATCCACAGTAAAACGAGTCCTATATCAACATAACCTGAAAGGCCGCTGAGCAAGGAAGAAGCCACTGCTCCAAAACCTCCATAAAAAAGCCAGACTACAGTTTGCAACTGCACATAGGGACAAAGATCGTACTTTTTGGAGAAATGTCCTCTGGTCTGATGAAACAAAAATAGAACTGTTTGGCCATAATGACCATCGTTATGTTTGGAGGAAAAAGGGGGTACTTGCAAGCCGAAGAACACCATCCCAACCTTGAAGCACGGGGGTGGCAGCATCATGCTGTGGGGGTGCTTTGCTGCAGGAGGGACTGGTGCACTTCACAAAATAGATGGCATCATGAGGAAGGAAATGTATGTGGATATATTGAAGCAACATCTCAAGGCATCAGTCAGGAAGTTAAAGCTTGGTCGCAAATGGGTCTCCCAAATGGACAATGACCCCAAGCATACTTCCAAAGTTGTGGCAAAATGGCTTAAGGACAACAAAGTCAAGGTATTAGAGTGGCCATCACAAAGCCCTGACCTCAATCCTATAGAACATTTGTGGGGCAGAACTGAAAAGGCGTGTGCGAGCAAGGAGGCCTACAAACCTGACTCAGTTACACCAGCTCTGTCAGGAGGAATGGGCCAAAATTCACCCAACTTATTGTGGGAAGCTTGTGGAAGCCTACCCGAAACATTTGACCCAAGTTAAACAATTTAAAGGCAATGCTACCAAATACTAATTGAGTGTATGTAAACATCTGACCCACTGGGAATGTGATTAAATAAATTAAAGCTGAAATAAATCATTCTCTCTACTATTATTCTGACATTTCACATTCTTAAAATAAAGTGGTGATCCTAACTGACCTAAGACAGGGAATTTCTACTAGGATTAAATTTCAGGAATTGTGAAAAAACTTAGTTTAAATGTATTTGGCTAAGGTGTATGTAAACTTCCGACTTCAACTGTATGTGGAATGCTTTCGACACCTTGTAGAGTCCATGCCACGACGAATTGAGGCTGTTCTGATGGCAAAAGGGATGCAACTCAATATTAGGAAGGTGTTCCTAATGTTTTGTACACTCAATGTATATTCTCCCTCACGATGTGGTTGGGGGTAAACACTGAACAGATGTCCCATCACAAGGGGGCACTAACACCTCATGTCAGGACAGGGGACGTCCCATAGAGGGAACCATAGATTTAGGGAGAAGGTTTGAAGGGAGTATTATCACACCGTGTGATGAGCTCTGAGCCCCGTAGAGAGCTGTGTAGAGAAGCACATCTGTGGCTCTAGAACCCTTGAGAGCTGTCTCCTCTCACTGAAGTATAACTACCTTGTATGGAATAATGTGCCTGATCTGCTTACTGACTTTACTTCATTACCCAGGGGGGCACAGAATGGGTAATTAACACGTTGTTACAGCAATCACTGAAATTCAATAGGCTACAGTTCTATTAACTCAACGGTGAATCACTCTTTTGACCATGATTGACACACAAAACTGCTAATAGATTACTTTCCCCAACAGCGTTGGCTGTTAGTTGCATCATATCTACCTTTAGTCACCACCACCAGCGCCTTTTCCATCCACTACCCAACCTCCCCACATTAGAATGACTGTGTGTGGGGAGCATAGTCAGTCACACCCACCCACCCACACGTAATTAGCACCATTCCTCTAGCTCCCCGTCTAATGCTGCCTGCCTCAATGCTGCTATTACTACACCCATTTGCATAAGCTGCTTTTCCAGTAATATTCTCTTAGAACACATGAGAATACTGATAATACAGTATTTACACTGTACTTTACCTCACCTCTGTAATCACTGATAGTGGTTAGGATTGAAAAAGGACCTAGGTAGTCAAAAGGCTACATAAGGAATATGTGATCGGGAGACTTTTCACCGTCTTGGCTGATTTTCCTCTGTTATGTTTACTCCTGTCCTTGCATCCATTTTCACCAGTGTTGCATAGGTATGCCTGGGACAGCCGAGGACAGCCTTGGCTACCGGCATGGGGTGCATTATAGTGAAGTAGGTCAGTATAGTGGGACAGAGGGAGCCTGCCTGCCTGTGATTCCTGCCTTACAGATTATATTTATACCATTTTCTCAGAAAAGGCTGTGAAGTGAAGGGTGCTGTTCTTTATGGGCGGCCCCTTCTCAGCCCCATCTCAGCCTTATAAAGATGATCTCTAAGTCTCTATTTCCCCCCTTAGGATTATCTCCCGGTGTGTGTGGCATGATCTCTGCGCCTGACAGGACCTGTGTGTGTGTGTGTGTGTGTGTGTGTGTGTGTGTGTGTGTGTGTGTGTGTGTGTGTGTGTGTGTGTGTGTGTGTGTGTGTGTGTGTGTGATTTAAGAGGCCCAGCTCGCTTTCATTAGACATATATTTTGAAGACATTACTGGCTGTTCCATTAGTCATGAGGATGGATGGATGGAGAGAGAGAGAGAGAGAGAGAGAGAGAGAGAGAGAGAGAGAGAGAGAGAGAGAGAGAGAGAGAGAGAGAGAGAGAGAGAGAGAGAGAGAGTTGAACCCCTATCTCTACTCCTCTCCTCCTTCTGCCATGTTGCTACCCTTTTAACCCATTGTACAAATCTAGGTTTAGATTCAGTTTATTGGGGCATGTTGTGGGGGTGTTGGCTAGTCGAGTGATGTCCCTTTCATGTTATAACTGTGATTTGTGTTTTTATTGAGAAAGTCAATTCTGCTCCCTGAAGTTAGTGTGTTGCTAACGTTACAATCACCATGGAGATTTGGTTTTGTTTGATGAGAGGCTAGGAGACTTGGGTGAATGGCTCTGAGTCTAGGCCTGTCAGTCAAACAATAGCCTCTCAGGAAAATATCTCAACACTGAAAGTCCACAGTTTTAAGATAACAGCACAGTTCTAGCATATATCACATAGAATGCCACAGAGGAAGCAACGATAGGTCTACAGCTTTTTTGTGGGATTATACACAATAGTAGTTCCACAAAGTCTTTCACAGTTGACTTATGAGTCTAAATTGCATCTCTTTATGTTTCACTGAACAGTAGGCTTTACATGTGGAATTTGAATATTCATAATTATACACAGACTTGAATTGAAAAGCAGAAAACATTGTCAAGGACATCTCTCTCTCCAATTGATGCCTTGTTTTCTTTCTAGTATGAAGGACTGGTGAATGACATTGAAATGATCAGAAAGAGCATGCTGGGTTGGCATCTGGATGTCATTGTCAGATCAGGACACACTGAGGCTTAAACAATTTCCTTGATGGCTCCCTAGCTCACTTTCCCCTTGTTATAGTTCTCACACATGCAGTATGCATGAATATGCATGCATACATGTGCATGCACACATACACAATTAAACAATTTCACACGCTGTGACGAGGTGTGAATGAAGGAGTCAGGCGCAGGAGGTAAAATACCGAAGTCCAGAGTTTAATCCGTTTACATAAATCAAACGCCCCAAGCGTCAAACAAAACTAGTTTGGGGCGTTTGATTTATGTAAACGGATTAAACTCTGGACTTCGGTATTTTACCTCCTGCGCCTGACTCCTTCATTCACACCTCGTCACAGCGTGTGAAATTGATCCACCTTGGCAATAACACAGTGAAATGTAGCTCAACCGAGTTACACGCTCTCACAACAAACAATCACTCACAAAGACAAGGGGAACAGAGGGAACACTTATACAGATACTAATTAGGGGAATGAGCACCAGGTGTGTGTGATTGACAAGACATGACAAGTGGAGTGATGAGAATGGGATCGGCAGTAGCTATTAATCCGGTGACGATGAACGCCGAAGCCTGCCCGAACCAGGAGGGAGGTACCCCCCTCCCTGACGCGCGGCTCCAGCAGTGCGTCGACCCCGGCCTCGGGGACGGCCAGGAGGACGCGGAGCAGAGCGAGTCGGATGGCGATGGTGGAAATCACTCAACAGGGAGGGATCGAGGATGTCCCGCCTTGGGACCCAGCACCGTTCCTCCGGACCGTACCCCTCCCACTCCACGAGATACTGAAAGCCCCCCACCCGACGCCTCGAATACAGGATGGAATGGACCGAGTACGCCGGGGCCCCCTCAATGTCCAGAGGAGGTGGAGGAACCTCCCGTACCTCAGACTCCTGGAGCGGACCAGCTACCACCGGCCTGAGGAGAGACACATGAAACGAAGGGTTAATACGGTAATCAGGGGGGAGTAACAACCTGTATGTCACCTCGTTTATTCTCCTCAGGACTTTAAACGGCCCCACAAACCGCGGGCTCAGCTTCCGGCAGGGCAGGCGGAGGGGCAGATTTCGGGTCGAGAGCCAGACCCGGTCCCCCGGTACGAACACCGGGGCCTCCCTGCGGTGGCGGTCAGCGTTGGCATTCTGACGATGCACGGCGCGCTGGAGGCGAACAAGTCTCCTCCACGCGCCGAAACCAGTCATCCACCGCGGGAGCCTCGGTCTGGCTCTGGTGCCACGGTGCCAGGACCGGTTGGTAACCCAAAACACATTGGAAGGGTGTTAGGTTAGTGGAGGAGTGGCGGAGAGAGTTCTGAGCATATTCTGCCCATTGCAGGAACACCGACCACTCCCCCAGCCGGTCCTGACAGTAGGTCCGCAGGAACCTACCCACATCTTGATTCACCCTTTCCACCTGCCCATTGCTCTCGGGGTGAAAACCAGAGGTCAGGCTGACCGAGACCCCCAGACATTCCATGAACGCCTTCCAGACTCTAGACGTGAACTGGGGACCTCGGTCGGATACTATATCCTCTGGTACCCCGTAGTGCCGAAAGACGTGAGTAAGCAGAGTCTCCACAGTTTGTAGGGCCGTGGGGAGACCGGGCAGAGGAAGGAGGCGGCAGGACTTTGAAAAGCGGTCCACAACGACCAGGATAGTGGTGTTATCTTGGGAGGGGGGAAGATCAGTGAGAAAATCAATACTCAGGTGAGACCATGGTCGTTGTGGAACTGGTAAAGGTTGTAGCTTACCCGCTGGGAGGTGCCTAGGTGCCTTACTCTGGGCGCACACTGAGCATGAGGAAACATACACCCTCACGTCCTTAGCCAAGGTAGGCCACCAGTACTTCTTGGTCAGGCAGCGCATTGTACGACCGATACCTGGATGACCAGAGGAGGGTGACGTGTGTGCCCAGTAGATCAGACGATCACGGATAAGCGCAGGCACGTACTGCAGCCCAGCTGGACACTGCGGTGGAGATGGATCTGTGCGTAATGCCTGCGCTATATCTGCATCCATCGCCCATACTACCGGCGCCACAATGCATGAGGCCGGGAGTATGGGGATGTTGTCTCTGGGCCTCTCCTCTGTGTCATACAGCGGAGACAGTGCGTCTGCCTTCACGTTCTTCGTACCCAGAATGTATGAGAGTGTGAAATCAAACCGGGTGAAGAAGAGGGCCCACCTGGCCTGGCGAGGATTCAGCCTCCTCGCTGCCCAAATGTACTCCAGGTTACGGTGAGCTGTCCAGACGAGGAAAGGGTGTTTCGCCCCTTCGAGCCAATGTCTCCACACCGTCAAAGCTCGGACAACAGCCATTAGCTCCCAATCACCAACGCCGTAGTTCTGCTCCGCCGAGCTGAGCTTCTTAGAAAAGAAGGCACAGGGGCGGAGCTTGGGTGGCGTGCCCGAGCGTTGGGATAAGACAGCTCCTATCCCTACCTCGGACGCATCCACCTACACTACGAACGGTAGTGATGGATCTGGGTGAGCCAGTACCGGGGCTGAGGTGAACAGACCCCGCAATCTACTGAAGGCCAATTCAGCCTCAGCAGACCAGCGGAGCCGGGACGGCCCACCCTTCAACAAGGAGGTAATGGGAGCTGCGACATTGCCAAAGCCCTGAATAAACCTTCGATGGTAGTTGGCAAAGCCAAGGAAGCGCTGCACCTCCTTTACCGTGGTTGGAGTCGGCCAATTACGCACAGCTGCAATGCGATCTCCCTCCATCTCCACACATGTGGTGGTAATGCGATATCCGAGGAAGGAGATTGACTGCTGGAAAAACTCACAGGTCTCTGCCTTGGCATAAAGATCATTTTGCAGCAGTCGGACCAGTACCATGCGAACCAGGGACACATGCTCGGCAAACGTAACGGAATACACCAGGATGTCATCGATGTAGACCACCACACCGTGACCAAGCATGTCCCGAAACACCTCATTCACAAAGGACTGGAAAACGGATGGAGCATTCATCAAACTGTAGGGCATCACCAGGTATTCATAATGCCCTGAGGTTGTGCTGAATGCTGTTTTCCACTCATCTCCTTCCCGAATATGCACCAGGTTGTAGGCACTCCTGAGGTCTAATTTTGTGAAAAAACGGGCCCCATGCATTGACTCAATCACTGAAGGAATGAGGGGAAGAGGATAACTAAATCGTACTGTCACATTATTCAATGGTCGATAATCAATGCACGGGCGTAAACCGCCATCTTTCTTCTTCACAAAGAAGAAACTCGAGGAGGCAGGTGAAGTGGAGGGACGTACATACCCCTGGCGCAGGGATTCGGTGACGTATATTTCCATAGCCTCCGTTTCAGCCTGCGACAGGGGATACACATGACTCCTGGGAGGTACAGCGTCTACCCGAAGGTTTATCGCGCAATCCCCCTCCCGATGAGGTGGTAATTTAGTCGCTTGCGTCTTGGAAAACGCGAGCGCCAGATCATGGTATTCGGGGGGAATGTGCACGGTGGGGGTACCGTCTGGACTTTCCACCGTGGTCGCACCAACGGAAACACCTAGACACCTACCCGGACACTCACGCGACCACCCTGTAAGAACCCTATGCGGCCATGAGAAATTGGGGTTGTGAAGGGCTAACCACGGGATACCCAAGACTACAGGGTAAGCAGGAGACTCAATAATCATCAAGGTGATCTGCTCAACATGCGTCTCCTGCGTAATCATGGTGACTGGTACCGTAACTTCCTTAACCAACCCGGACCCTAATGGTCGACTATCAAGTGCTCTGATGGGGAGTGGAATGGTTAGGGGAACCATGAAATGCCTTAACGGTGTGCAAATACCCTGTCCATAAAAATCCCAGCTGCGCCTGAATCGACTAGCGCCTTACACTGGGAACCTACCAAGTGATCGGGAAAGGAGATAGATAAAGTACAGTGCGCCGCAAAGGGCTCTGAATACGTTTGGGTGTTCGTTACCTGGGGTGATGCGTAAGTGCCCTGCCTACCGCCTCCAGACCCAAAAGAACATTGACTGCGACGTGAGATGGATTGTCCCTTCGTGCCACCAGAGTGGCACTTTCGCTGTCCTCCTGCGCTCTCTCGACCGGCGGCTCCCCCCAGCTCCATCTGCTCGGGGTCAGAGTCGTCCAGAGTGGGAACGGGCAGACCCCTACCAGGACGTCCTCTGGCTGCTAGCAGATTGTCCAGCCGGATGGCCATGTCCACCAGTTGGGAGAACGATAGCATGGCATCCCGGCAGGCTAGCTCCCGTCGGACGTCCTCCCTTAGGTGGCACCGGAAATGGTTGATCAGGGCCCGCTCGTTCCACCCAGACCCCGCTGCCAGCGTCCGGAACTCCAGCGCGTAGTCCTGAGCGGTCCTCGTCCCCTGCCTCAGATGAACCAGTCATTTGCCCGCCTCTCGACCCTCAGGCGGGTGATCAAAAACAGCCCGAAAGAGGCGAGCAAACTCCCTGTAGTTCTCCAACACGGTACCTCCCTCGTTCCACACCGCGTTGGCCCACTCCAGGGCTCTCCCACAAAGGCAGGAAATGAGGATGGATACCTTCTCCCACTCCCGGGGCTGCGGCCTGATGATGGAGAAATACAACTCCAGTTGGAGTAGGAATCCCTTACATCGCGCTGCCGTCCCATCAAACGCCGGTGGCCGGGATATCTGGATCCCTCCAGGGGCTGGGGTGTAGGTGGCTGGATCCGGTTGACCAGCTGGTCTCGATAGATCGGATCCTCTCCTCTCCAGGCGTTCTACCACCTGAAGAACCCGATCCATCGCTTCCCCCAAGCTGGCCAACATCGAGGAATTCTCCTGGACCCTTGCCCCAACTCCAGGCATGCGGTCTTCTCCTGCTGACTCCATATCAGATCAGGTGAGTGATTCTGTGACGAGGTGTGAATGAAGGAGTCAGGCACAGGAGGTAAAATACCGAAGTCCAGTGTTTATTCCGTTGACATAAATCAAACGCCCCAAGCGTCAAACAAAACTATACAAGGGAAAACATCCACCTTGGCAATAAAACAGTGAAATGTAGCTCAACCGAGCTACACGCACTCACAAAAAACAATCACTCACAAAGACAAGGGGAACAGAGGGAACACTTATACACATACTAATTAGGGGAATGAGCACCAGGTGTGTGTGAATGACAAGACATGACAAGTGGAGTGATGAGAATGGGATCGGCAGTAAATAGTAATCCGGTGACGACGAACGCCGAAGCCTGCCCGAACCAGGAGGGGGGGCAGCCTCGGCGGAAGTCGTGACACACGCATGCACGCACATACAAACACACACACACACACCCCCCAACCCAAGGCAGGAAAACATGAAAACAGTCACTATGGTTTGTGACAACACTTTTCCTGGGTAATAATCTTAAATATGGAGAACTGCCGGCAGGTAGCCAGCTAGCGGTAAATCTGGCTCTCCCAACAGTGTTCGCCATTGGTCCAAGGCAGAGAGATCTGTGAGATAGATCTCCAAACTGGGGCGTGATGAATAAGTAAAGGCTGCTGGATCTGGTTTTAATGGATCCCAGCTTGGCCAGGGTCGTTGAGCTACCTCGGGAGAGTTCTGGCCTGCCTACCGTCATCTGGCTAACAAACTGCCACTTCGCTCATGCAAAATGAACTGGATCAGGAAGAGAAAGGGAAGAGGGAAGAGAGAGTGAAGAAGAAGAGAAGAGGGGGGAGAGAGTGAAGAAGAAGGGAAGATGGCGGAGATTGGGAAAAATAGAAAAACAGGGGAAAAGAAGACAAGAGGAGAAAGAGGGAAGAGGGAGGGAAGGAAAGAGGGGGTGGGTTAAGATTGAGAGAAAGAAAGGAGAGAGTGAGTGGGAACTGAGGGGTGAGGAGAGGAGAGAGGCATAGGGTAGAGGTAGGGCTTGGCTCTATACATTACAAACGTTAATGTGGTTTGAATATAATCGGGTCAGTTGGCATTCTACTGGTCTTTAGACACCTGCATTTGTTTGGGTATTCTTATAGAGTGTCTGCTTGTGTCAAATGAGCCAAAACAAGGGAACAAGGGAACACATAATTAATCTCTTCCTTTTCTACTTTTTAGGAAACTATTTTAAAATCCATTCTCTCTCTCAGGAGATGGTGCATGTGATTAAGGCTCTACCCCGCCAGTTAATTCATGGCTTCATAAATATACAAATGCGTTAGCTATCAAACTGGAACTAGATCATCTGAAATAGTCAGGGGGATTTGTTAGTTTGTTCTCTCTCCTGGCACTCAGACCACTCAGCTGAAAGCTCTGTTGTGTTTTAGCTATTAATTATCTAACTGTTGGCTCAGAAGCTCCTCCACAACATTGTCTCACAACACTAAGCATCAGTCAATCATCTGGCCAATGTTCACACAAACACACACACACACACACACACACATATCTCTAATTGACCACTTGATGCATGTGTTAATTTGGCCTTGAGTATATTTCTCTAGGAAAACAGTTGAATTTGATAGCAATTTACTGGAATAACAGGGAGGGAATATGCTAGAAACGATGCTGCCTCCAGTAATTCAACTAGCCTAGCTGTGGTGTGCTGGGAGTAATAGTAATCCCATATGGAAAATACATAGACGAATCTAACAATATTCTTATATGGAACTTATAAGTACTACATATGGCAGCAAATACACATAACAGATTCATACAAAAATAATCATGAAAATATAATTATAATATTGTATGGCAGAGCAAGATAATTTTTTACAAAAAGCTAATAAGTAATCTAATAAGTATCTGATAAGATTATTTATGTTTTGCCTTATATGTTAGTGGTGTATTTGTATGTGTTTTTACAGAGACCTTTACAGAGAACATACACTTTATTACAATATTCATTGATGACTCATAGAATTAATATATTTTGACTCAAATATGTCGTACCATATCTATGTACCACAATCATGTATTCGGTTGTGTTAACACAAATACACCACTAACATATAAAGCAAAACATACGAAATCTTACCAGATACTTATTAGATTTTCTTTTACAAAACATCTTCTCCTGCCATACAAGATTCTTATGAGATTTTCATGATTATTTTCCATATGGGATAGCAGTGGTATGTGTTTGATAGTATTAGTGTAACTGTGGTGGGTCTGTGTTTTCATAAATATTTGATAAAAATGCTATTAACATTAGTCATGATACATGAACTCATGAAACTTAGGTAGGTATGAATTCAATCAAATTTGTCCTCCACTGGTTTGACTGTTTTGATGAGGTATTTAAACTAAGTATATACAGTACAGCAGGATCCAGCGACGGCATGAAGAGAGGGAGAGAGTGTAATTATTTCTTTATCACAAACTCCGATGTGAAAGCAGCAATGCATGTCTACCTTGGCAACAACTCATAAATTATTCATTGGGACGTTAAATAAATGCTCCACACACACACACACACACACACACCGATCTCAATCTCTCTCTGCCATAGTCTGCTGTTGCAGTTCTCCACGTCTGGGGACAAATATTGGAGGTCTGTATATAACACTGTATCAAATTTAGCACATCAAATGCAGTTAGCTACCTTGGGGCAGGGAATGGACTAGACTAGTGATGGGGAGGGAGGGAGGGCACATGGAACAATAATTTTGGTTGTTGGGATTGTGAATATCTGATGGGAGGAAGAGTGATAGTGGTTTGGGATTTGAGCATAAATGCACACACACACACACACACGCACACACACAAAGCCTCAGAGGAAAATGTGACAGTGACAAATCAGATGCATCTGTCTCTGGCCTAAACTCAATTAGGACAGGGAAAGATATGATTCTGTATGGCTAACACCCAGAATTCAGAAGTGTGTCAGTGGATTATCTAGTGGCATCACCTTAAATGAGCTCGAGAAAGCGGGGAAACATTTCCCTGTGTCTTTATCAGTGCTAAAAACCACTCCAAAATATTCAAGCAGCCCACTATATCACTCCTTATGCTTCATATCCCTTGGATTACAACGTTTCTCTCAGACCTCGTTTAAAATGGCCAAACATGACACACACCAACCTGGTCTAAGAGCATTTAGTATAATTCTGTACGTAAACCCGAGACGCCCCATTTAGTATGATATGTTACGTTTGGTATGGGTACATAAGACAGATTGTTACTTAAGGCGAACGTCTACACTCAAAAAATTAGGGGTTCAACAACGGTTCTTCTAAGATCCTCAAAGTTCGAAGAGCCTTAAGGTTCTTGGCACTGAAAATTGCCCCCAAAAGGTTCTTCCAAGAACCCCATGGGAGGTGGGGTTCATTGAGGAACCTCCTTAGTTGGTGGGGGTTCTTGCAGGAATCTAACTGTCCAACTGAAACAAAGGACAGCAGGTGTAGGAACTTAACTGAAAAATGTAAAGATCTCAATTTAAAGTAAGGTTTGTCCCTTGTATGATCTAAATTGATATTGTTTTATGATGATACCATCTATCTTTTCATATTTGTGCAAATCTTTCTTGTCACGACTTCGGCCGAGGCTGCCTCCCCTCCTTGTTCGGCAGGCTTCGGCGTTCGTCGTCACCGGCTTACTAATCACTGCCGCCCCAATCATCATCACAATTGTCTTGTCTTGTCAATCACACACACCTGGTTCCTATCCCCTAATTAGTCAGTGTATAAGTGATCCCTCTGCCCCCTTGTCCGTGTGGGTGATTGTTATTTGTGAGAGTCGCGTTGGAGGACTACGGGGAGTTCGCTCGCATCTTTCGGGCAGTCTTCGATCACCCGCCCGAGGGTCGAGAGGCGGGCGAGCGGCTGGTCCACCTGAGGCAGGGGACAAGGACCGCGCAGGACTTCGCGTTGGAGTTTCGGACGCTGGCAGCGGGGTCCGGGTGGAACGAGCGGGCCCTGATCAACCATTTCCGGTGCCATCTGTGGGAGGACGTCCAACGGGAGCTAGCCTGCCAGGACACCATGTTGTTCTTCAATAAACTGGTGGACATGGCCATTCATTTGGACAACCTGCTGGCAGCCAGAGGACGTCCTGGTAGGGGTCTGCCCGTTTCCACCCCGGACGACTCGGATCCCGAGCCGATGGAGCTGGGTGGAGCCGCCGGCCGAGAGAGCGGAGGAGGACAGCGACAGTGCCACTCTGGTGGCACGAAGGGACAGTACACCACACGTAGTAGTCAACGTTCTTTTGGGCCTGGAGGCGGCAGGCAGGGCACTCACGCATCACCCCAGGTATCGAACACCCACACCTGTTCAGAGCCCTCTGCTGCGCACTGTACCCTACCTATCCACTTTCCCGATCACATGGTACTTCCCCAGTGTAAGGTGCTAGTCGATTCAGGCGCAGCTGGGAACTTTATGGACAGGGCATTCGCACGCCGTCAAGGCATTTCATTGGTTCCCCTATCCATTCAACTCCCCATCAGAGCACTCGATAGTCGACCATTAGGGTCCGGGTTTGTTACGGAAGTCACTATACCAGTCACCATGATCACCCAGGAGACACATTATGAGCAGGTTATTTTTTAGATTATTGAGTCTCCTGCTTTCCCTGTGGTATTAGGTATCCGTTGGCTAGCACTCCACAACCCCACCTTCTCATGGCCGCAGAGGGCTCTCACGGGGTGGTCGCGAGAGTGTCAGTGTAGGTGTCTAGATGTTTTTCCGTTGGTGCAACCACGGTGGAAAGTCCAGATGGTACCTCCACCGTGCGCATTCCCCCCGAATACCTTGATTTGGCGCACACGTTTTCAAAGACGCATGCGACTAAATTACCACATCATCAGGCGGGGGATTGCGCGATAAACCTTCGGGTAGACGCTGTACCTCCCAGGAGTCATGTGTATCCCCTGTCGCAGGCTGAAACGGAGGCTATGGAAACATACGTGTCCCAGTCCCTGGACCAGGGGTATGTACGTCCCTCCCCTTCACCCGCCTCCTGGAGTTTCTTCTTTGTGAAGATGAAAGACGGCGGTCTGCGCCCATGCATTGATTATCGATCACTGAACAAGGAGACGATTAGATTTAGTTATCCTCTCCCCCTCATTCCTTCAGTGATTGAGTCAATGCATGGTGCCCGCTTCTTCACTAAGCTAGATCTCAGGAGTGCATACAACCTGGTACGTGTTCGGGAGGGGGATGAGTGGAATACAGCATTCAGCACAACCACGGGGCATTATGAATACCTGGTGATGCCCTACGGTTTGATGAATGTTCCATCCGTCTTCCAGTCCTTTGTGAACGAGGTGTTTCGGGACATGCTTGGTCGCGGTGTGGTGGTCTACATCGATGACATCCTGGTGTATTTCGCTACTCGTGCCGAGCATGTGTCCCTGGTTCGCAAAGTGCTTGCCCGACTGTTGGAAAATGCAGAGAAGTGTATGTTTTACCAGCAGTCCGTCTCCTTCCTCGGATACCGCATTACCACCTCAGGTTTAGAGATGGTAGGAGATCGCATTTCAGCCGTGAGTAATTGGCCGACTCCAACCACAGTTAAGGAGGTGCAGCGCTTCCTTGGCTTAGCCAACTACTATCGGAGGTTTATCCGGGGCTTTGGCAAGGTTGCAGCATCATTACATCCCTGTTGAAGGGTGGGCCGTCCCGGCTCCGCTGGTCTGCTGAGGCTGACCTGGCCTTCAGGAGACTGTGGGGTCTGTTCACCTCAGCTCCGGTACTGGCCCACCCCGATCCATCACTACCGTTCATAGTGGAGGTGGATGCGTCCGAGGTAGGGATAGGCACTGTCCTGTCCCAACGCTTGGGCATGCCACCCAAACTCCGCCCCTGTGCCTTCTTCTCTAAGAAGCTCAGCCCGGAGGAGTAGAACTACGACGTTGGTGATCGGCAGCTGTTGGCTGTTGTCCAAGCTTTGACCATGTGGAGACATTGGCTCGAAGGGGCGAAACACCCTTTCCTCGTCTGGATGGACCACCGTAACCTGGAGTACATTCGGGCCCTATTCTTCATCCGGTTTGATTTTACACTGTCATACATTCCGGGTATGAAGAACGTGAAGGCAGACACACTGTCCCGGCTGTATGACACAGAGGAGAGGCCCAGGGACAACACCCCCATACTTCCGGCCTCCTGCATTGTGGCGCCGGTAGTATGGGCGATGGACGCGGATATAGAGAAGGCATTACGCACAGATCCATCTCCACCGCAGTGTCCAGCTGGGCTGCGGTACGTGCCTGCTCCAGAGGAGGGTGACGTGTTTGCCCAGAAGATCAGACGATCATGGATAAGAGCAGGCACGTACCGCAGCCCAGCTGCGTACCACGTACCGCAGCCCAACCTTTACCAGTTCCACAACGACCATGGTCTCACCTTAGTATTGATTTTTTGACTGATCTTCCCCTCTCCCAAGGTAACACCACCATCCTGGTCATTGTGGACAGCTTCTCCAAGTCCTGCAGCCTCCTTCCTCTGCCCGGTCTCCCCACGGCCCTGCAGACTGCGGAGGCCCTGTTTACTCACGTCTTCTGGCACTACGGGGTGCAAGAGGATATATTGTCCGACCGAGGTCCCCAGTTCACGTCCAAGGTTTGGAAGGCGTTCATGGCATGTCTGGGGGTCTCGGTCAGCCTGACCTCTGGGTTCCACCCCAAGTCAAATGGGCAGGTGGAACGGTTAAATCAGGATGTGGGTAGGTTCCTGCGGTCCTACTGCCAGGACCGGCCAGGGGAGTGGTCAGTGTTCTTGCCTTGGGCAGAATATGCCCAGAGCTCTCTCTGCCACTCCTCTACTATCCTAACACCATTCCAATGTGTTTTAGGTTACCAACTGGTTCTGGTACCGTGGCACCAGAGCCAGACCGAGGCTCCTGCGGTGGATGACTGGTTTCGGCGCGCGGAGGAGACGTGGGACGCTGCCCACGTTCACCTCCAGCACGCCGTGCATCGTCAGAAGGCCAACGCTGACCGTCACCGCAGTGAGGCCCCGGTCTTCGTACCGGGGGATCGGGTCTGGCTCTCGACCTGGAATCTGCCCCTCCGCCTACCAGCTGAGCCCGTGGTTTGTGGGGACGTTCAAAGTCCTGAGGAGAATCAACGAGGTCACGTATAGGTTATTACTTCCCCCTGATTACCGTATTAACCCCTCGTTTCATGTGTCTCTTCTCAGGCCGGTGGTGGTTGGTCCGCTCCAGGAGTCTGAGGTGCGGGAGGTTCCTCCACCTCCTCTGGACATCGAGGGGGCCCCGGTGTACTCTGTCCGTTCCATCCTGGATTTGAGGCTTCGGATGGGGGGCCTTCAGTACCTCGTGGAGTGGGAAGGGTACGGTCCGGAGGAACGGTGCTGGGTCCCGGTGAGGGATATCCTCGATCCCTCCCTGTTGCAGGATTTCTACCGTTGCCATCCGGCTCACCCTGCTCCTCCCCTCCTTGTTCGGGCAGGCTTCGGCGTTCGTCGTCACCGGCTTACTAACCACTGCCGCCCCAATCATCATCACAATTGTCTTGTCTTGTCAATCACACACACCTGGTTCCTTTCCCCTAATTAGTCTGTATATAAGTGTTCCCTCTGCCCCCTTATCCTTGTGGGTGATTGTTATTTGTTAGAGTAGTGTAGCTCGGTGGAGCTACCTGTAACATATTGTTGCCAGGGTAGATTTCCCCCTGTGCCTATGTATTGTTGGATATCCATTACAGTGTCTTTGCCAGGGATGATAGTTTCCCCTGTGCCTGTTTCATTGATCGCTATTTGACCGCATTTGTGTGTCTACGAAGCAATAAACTCTGTATTCGGTGATTACCCTCCTGCGCCTGACTCCTTTCCATCACACTCAAACAGAAAATGGACAATTCAATGGATAACAATCAACAAAGAGGTAAGAATATGTAGGCTATAAGAATATGTTGAAGGCTAGCTGTATTGGGTGCAGATGACTGAACTGCTCATTGATGTGTCTGTGTCTGCAGGTATACAGACAAGGAGGCATATAAAGTTATGTCAATTGGTATTGGTATGTTATGCAGACCAGATTTACCATCCTCTTCCCTTATCTCTTCAATGAATATCCCATTGGCCTCTACATTATGGACAAGGTATGTGTATGAAAACCATTATCAAAACTGTTTTTTTTTCATTCACATTTACCACAAATACCAAGGTATGAATACTGCCGTGTGCATGTTTTGTTAATCATCTGTATAATTACTATTTTTTGGATTCACAGACTACCCTCCCTACACCTCTGATGAATATAACAAGAAACCTGTTCAATCACCATGCACTGCAAAATCATTCTGGATATGGATACGGAGAACATCAACACATTAGCATCAACACGCCAGATGATATACCCATTGGATTTGGGGCTCTGCTGGGAGTTTACCTCATATTTGGATTTTTTTAAATTCTGCTTTGCCACTAAAATATTGTGTTATTGTTATGCGTAATATTATTATTAATAATAATAATAGGGGAGGGGGATAGTTCAAAAATTAACCCCAGAATAACTTATAGGGGTTCCCCCACAGTTTCAATTTGAAGAACCTGTAAAGGATACTCCAGGAACCTTTTCTTTTTAGAGTGTAGCAACCCAAAGGTTGCAAGTTTGAATCTCATCAGGGACAACTTTAGAATTATAACTACTTACTACTTTTTTTAGCTACTTTGCAACTACTTAGCATGCTAGCTAACCCTTCCCCTAACTCTAACCCTAACCTTAACCCTTTAACCTAACTCCTAAACTTAACCCTAACCCCTAGCCTAGCTGACATTTTCCAGCTAGCTAACGTTAGCCCCCTACCCACCTAGCTAGAATTCGTAACATATTGTACGTTTTACAAATTCATAACATATTGTACAGTTTGCAAATTCTTATATTTTTACATGTGCAAATTCGTAACATATCATATGAAATGGGTGATGGAAATCCACAACTTAATACATTCCAGGCGAAACGTAACTTATCATACTAAATGGAGTGTCTCGGATTTACTTACATAATAATATGAAATGCTCTGAGACCAGGTTGCACACACTCCTCACACACACACTCACATATGCTCTTGTCTGTCAGAATATCCCTTCTGTGTGTGGTAATTGGCTGCTGGCTCACTTACTGTCTAATTGGAGGGTAGCTGTCAACTGTACAGGTATTCAAGGCTGCTGCATCCAGAGAAGAGAAGAGCACAGCTTAGAGAAGCTCTGTATATCTACTCATTTATTTTCTTTATCTCTGTCCCTAGTCTTTTTTGTCCATCCTTCTAAGGCTCTCCAGGCTTCAAATGCATGTCTAAATGAGCTTAGTTTAATGGGGATTCTGACACAGAGGGGAAGAAAACAAACAAACAAGGCGATTGGTGGACTGTAAGTAGAGCTGAAAATTAAGATGGAAGCCATTTTTGTCCTGTCTTTGATATTATCCACACCAGTGGAGGCTGGTGGGAGGAGCTATAGGAGGACAGGCTCATTGTAGTGGTTGGAATGGAATAAATGGAATGGTATCAAACATATGGAAACCACATTTTTGACTCCTGCTCATGAGTTAATGGGGAAATGTAACACAGACAATTATATTTTATTGTTTTTCCATTGTAATTAAAGTTTTTTTTATGCAGAATGAACTTGCTCTTCCCTCTCCAAAATATTGAACTGACTGTGCAGTGTGTGCACCAGGGCCCTGATTAAACTATGAAATAGCTTGAAACATTTATTATACTATATAAAGCTTTTCTTCATAATTAATTAGTTAACCATGTTTGATTAAAGTTTAATTGGGAGTTAAGTGAAATGGGGTGTTTACCAAAAAGTGCCTGATGTCCCTTTTATTGTCTTACATAAGCTTTGATCCCTCTCACAATCCAAATACAGTGCTTTGCCGGATGTAAAGTTCATTATCTGTGTGCTCAGTATTTTTTCTCTCTCGCTCTCGCTCTCTCTCTCTCTCTCTCTCTCTCTCTCTCTCTCTCTCGCTCTCGCTCTCTCTCTCTCTCTCTCTCTCTCTCTCTCTCTCTCTCTCTCTCTCTCTCTCTCTCTCTCTCTCTCTCTCTCTCTCTCTCTCTCTCTCTCTCTCCCCAGTGATGGATGGGCAGATCGAGATGAGGTGGTGGAGGGGTACGAACAGGAAGCAGAAGGTGGGATCACCATGAAGCTGCAGTCAGAGGAAGTGAAGTCATTTGATGACTACTTCCTGAAGCTGCGTTTGGACACCAACACACGGAACCCATGGTTCCCAGAGTTCTGGCAGTACCGCTTCCAGTGCCGGCTGGCCGGACATCCACAGGAGATTAAGAAATACAAGAAAGTCTGCTCCGGTGAGAACCACTAAGAAACGACATTAGGCTACTCAGAGTCATGAGGACTGAGCAGGGGTTAGGTTGGGAGGAGGAAGGAAATGCATATTTTAATCAACAAAAGCAATGGGACGAAAAAATATATAGAATCGTCAGATAAAGGTCATACAGTATTTTCTATTGCAATGTCAATGCATGATGAGTTAGGCTGAGGACAAATTAATAGTTCATGTTAATGTTTTGAACATAGGCTAGCAATTGTATGATCATGTATTGTCTCCCTTTTTTCCTCTCCAAATACGTTCTCTGCTTACGAACAAAAGGTGATCTAGGTAAATTGAGTTGTTGCCCCACCAAAATCACTAACAGATTTATTATGGATATTATTCACAACAAATCACAATGATTGACATAGTGATTACATTTAACACATGAAATTATGCTTGATAAGTATGCGTTCAAACATTTTGTTAGAAAAGCTATTTTAAGTATTGATGTTATTGTGAGTGTATTCACCTCAACATGAAGGTATTACACATGTACTACTGTGTAATACCCGACTCTCTTAAGACTTAAGTAAACCAAGCATGATCTAAGCATTCAAAACATTACAAAATTGCAGAGCAGTGTACTGTAGCTATAGTTTGCTGTATGTCTTATGTTATTTTCTCTTCCTAAAGATCTCCAAGGTGGTAAGTGTAAATTTCAAGATTAAAGAGATGATGACTTTACCTGCACCTGCACTGTACTGTATAAGCACTTCACTTTGGCAAGACTTGTAGAGTTTGACTGGTGCTAGCGCTGAGAATTATGTTGGCCTGTACTACCTCTAGACCAGTGAAATAAATAGAAAGCTCCAAATTGGCTGCTGTGTTCAGAGAAAGCCTGGGGTAGGGTCAAATCAGTCAAACTCTAATGCATAAACTCTTGGGTTGTTTTTTTAAAAGGTACTGCAATGTGGAGAGAGAACAAGGAAGAATGAGTCACTGAAACACACTGTTCACAACCCCTTTCGTTAGAACACCACTGTATGAGAGAGATGTGTTCTATATAGATTATCCCCTCTGCTGCCTATCTGCATGATCACCACAGGCAAACGACGGCCATTTTCTAAATGTATTGAGAAACAATGGGAAAAGATGGAGAGAAAAGTGATGAGATTTAAGCAGTTATAAGAAGAAAACAAATATGGAGTGGCACCTCACCTCATAGAAGGGTGAATGAATATATCTTTTAAAAAATGTCACTATTAGTGCTATGGTTGCCCTGTGCCTGACAATGCTTTCAGCTGGCTGACCAAAAATGCTCGTTACTCACTATGGTGTCCACAGACTTTATTGTTGCTCCCTCAAGATTTCTCCATGTTCTGTATCCTTTGGGGAAAACATGAATAAGCCTCTGGACACCTTATTATGATCTACTGTATAGTGTGTGCCAATTATATTGTGCTGCAAAAGAGAGAGATGTTTTGTTGTATTTTTTTGATTCAATTATAATTCCAAACTCAGTTGTTTATGGGTTGAGTGAGAAGGAAGTTGTACAATTCTTTTGCCGTACAATATTATGTTTGCCTACATTTACACATTGATACGACACTGTAAATCCAGCACAAACAAACAAAATGGCCACAGTCCTTAGAAAAACAACATCAACCAATCCCAAACCCCCATTTTGACATTCTGGTAATTTCCCACTAATCCCCAGGCAATGAGAGTCTTCATGAGAACTACGTCCAGGACAGTAAGATGGGATTCGTCATCAATGCTATCTATGCCATGGCCCACGGCCTCCATGACATGCACAGTGAGCTGTGCCCTGGCCAGCCAGGCCTGTGTGAGGCCATGGACCCCATTGACGGCAGCAAGCTGCTGGAGTACCTGCTCAAGACCACCTTCAGAGGGGTGTCAGGGGAGGATGTGTACTTCGACGAGAACGGGGACACTCCTGGCAGGTGAGGAGGGAGATGGGGATGGATGGGAGGGGGGGGACCAGATTCAATGTATCCATGTGCTGCAGCAGTCATTTCTACTTACAGTATTTGCAGTCAGTCCTCTCAGTGTCACAAATCAAATCAAAATCAAATCAAATCAGTCCCTGACAGACAGGTGAAAAACAGCCCCAGTCACCTGTTATTCAGCCAGATGTCAGGGCTAGTACTCAGACATGGTACCATAATCACAATAGATCTGGGTTCAAAGCCCAAAGCGGATGTTCTGTGCCCTGGTAAGTAGCTTTACCTGAAAAACGTTTAACTATATAGAATGTAAGATGTTAAAGTGATTTTGGACAAAGGGGTCTGCTCTAAGCAAGGGACTTGTTATAATTAAATCACCTGCTTCTTCTTTCCTTTTCCTTTCTCCATTTCTCTCTGTATCTCCATTTCTCTCCCTTGCTCTGTTTTTCTCTCGCTCTCTCACTCTCTCTCCCATAATCTCGCTCTGTGCCTCTCCCCCTCTTTCACCCCCTCCATCCATCTCCCACCAATCTCTTTAACGGTCTCTCACCCCTTCACCCTATCTCCTCTCCCCCTCTCAGGTATGACATCATGAACCTGCAGAGTGTGGGTGACGGTAGCTATGACTACCAGCAGGTGGGCTCGTGGCACGAGGGCATCCTGAACATCGATGACTGGAAGCTGTGGATGAACAACAGCGACATGGTCCGCTCCGTCTGCAGCGAGCCCTGCTCCAGGGGACAGATCAAGGTACAGACACAACCTGGCCAAACCAGGCTGAGCCAGGCTGGGCCAGGCTGGATTGGTTAAGGTCCTGAACCAGTCCGTCAGGAATACCCAGAGCCCAGTTTCATAGAGAACTGCTCTGACTATTTTTCTGCTCTGACGCTTTTGTTTAATTTGATTTGAACTAAGTTAGCTCTGTAAATTGATCCCTAGCCTAGGAATTGATGTGCAGATTCTGTCCCTGGTTGAAAATGAATGATTTTAATTGTGTATTAACACAATGTTGTGGAGCCTTCAGGATCTTGAGGAAACACCTTGAGTCTCTCCAACCAGGGCCAGTATTATTCAGCCTAGCTATACGCCCCCCATAGGGTGCATGCACACTCTCCTGTCTGCTTTACCTGGGCCTGCTAACACTTTGTTTACTGCCCTGTGCTGTGCATCACCTTGTTTTACATATCACATCTCTGAGAACATCCACTTTAGGAACAGGATCATGTAAATGCAACTGAGCTTGTCTTTTGGAATATCATTTGTGTGCGACTAAGGGAAAACTGTTACATCATATAGGTTTTTATAATATGCACCTGAATTGACTTATTTGTTTTAGCTCGGGGTGGAGCAAAGGGCCTAAAAATGCACCATCAAAGCCATATTAGACGCTAATACCTGTCTTTATATCTGATTGGAGTTGGTACTGTGTGGGTGTGGGGGTTGTGGTTTGTTGTGGTTTGGGTATTGTTATTGTTTTGACTGTAAGCTTGTGACTTCTGGAGTTGACCCCTGACCTCTGTGTGATCAGGTTATCAGGAAGGGCGAGGTGAGCTGCTGCTGGATCTGCACCACCTGTAAGGACAATGAGATCGTCCGGGATGAGTTCACCTGTCAGGCCTGTGACCTGGGCTGGTGGCCCGATGACGAGCTGGAAGGTAACTAACTAACAGGAAACAATCTATCTACAGTGGCTTGCGAAAGTATTCAACCCCCCTTGGCATTTTTCCTATTTTGTTGCCTTACAACCTGGAATTAAAATTGATTTTTTGGGGGTTGGTATCATTTGATTTACACAACATGCCTAACACTTTGAAGATTAGAAATATTTTTTTTTGTGAAACAAACAACAAATAAGACAAATAAACAGGAAACTTGAGCGTGCATAACTATTCACCACCTCAAAGTCAATACTTTGTAGAGCCACCTTTTGCAGCAATTACAGCTGCAAGTCTCTTGGTGTATGTCTCTATAAGCTTGGCACATCTAGCCACTGGGATTTTTGCCCATTCTTCAAGGCAAAACTGCTCCAGCTCCTTCAAGTTGGATGGGTTCTGCTGGTGTACAGCAATCTTTAAATCATTCGACAGATTCTCAATTGGATTGAGGTCTGGGCTTTGACTAGGCCATTCCAAGACATTTAAATGTTTCCCCTTAAACCACTCGAGTGTTGCTTTAGCAGTATGCTTAGGGTCATTGTCCTGCTGGAAGGTGAACCTCCGTCCCAGTCTCAAATCTCTGGAAGACTGAAACAGGTTTCCCTCAGGAATTTCCCTGTATTTAGCGCCATCCATCATTCCTTCAATTCTGACCAGTTTCCCAGTCCCTGCAGATTAAAAACATCCCCACAGCATGATGCTGCCACCACCATGCTTCACTGTGGGGATGGTGTTCTAGGGGTGATGAGAGGTGTTGGGTTTGCGCCAGACATAGCATTTTCCTTGATGGCCAAAAAGCTTAATTTCAGTCTCATCTGACCAGAGTACCTTCTTCCATATGTTTGGGGAGTCTCCCACATGCCTTTTGGCGAACACCAAACATGTTTGCTTATTTTTTTCTTTAAGCAATGGCTTTTTTCTGGCCACTCTTCCGTAAAGCCCAGCTCTGTGGCGTGTACGGCTTAAAGTGGTCCTATGGAGAGATACTCCAATCTCCGCTGTGGAGCTTTGCAGCTCCTTCAGGGTTATCTTTGGTCTCTTTGTTGCCTCTCTGATTAATGCCCTCCTTGCCTGGTCCGTGAGTTTTAGTGGGAAAACCTCTCTTGGCAGGTTTGTTGTGATGCCATATTCTTTCCATTTTCTAATAATGGATTTAATGGTGCTCCGTGGGATGTTCAAAGTTTCTGATATTTTTTTATAACCCAACCCTGATCTGTACTTCTCCACAACTTTGTCCCTGATCTGTTTGGAGAGCTCCTTGGTCTTCATGGTGCCGCTTGCTTGGTGGTGCCCCTTGCTCAGTGGTGTTGCAGACTCTGGGGCCTTTCAGAACAGGTGTATATATACTGAGATCATGTGACAGATCATGTGACACTTAGATTACACACAGGTGGACTTTATTTAACTAATTATGTGACTTCTGAAGGTAATTTGTTGCACCAGATCTTATTTTGGGGCTTCATAGCAAAGGGTGTGAATACATATGCACGCACCACTTTTCCGTTATTTATTTTTTAGAAATGTTTTAAACAAGTTATTTCTTTCATTTCACTTCACCAGTTTGGACTATTTTGTGTATGTCCATTACATGAAATCAAAATAAAAATCCATTTAAATTACAAGTTGTAATGCAACAAAATAGGAGAAACGCCAAGGGGGATGAATACTTTTGCAAGACACTGTATATGCCATGATGACTGACTACTGCCTCTACCTGGCTGTAGCTCCCCCAGCTCGTACCCCTTTTAACCCTACCATCTTCTCTAACCTGCATGTCTGCCCCCCTGCCCTCATGTCCTCCAACACTCACCTCACTAGTCTCCCAATCCACCATCACACACTGACAGTTATCTCCCAAGTTTTTTTCTAAATCCCAGTCCCCAACTCCCTGCAACCTGCACACTGCTTTGTTCTCCCTGTGAAGGGACTGCAAATATATGTATATTCTTCCCCATTCCTTGCTAATGTACTGATTTATATAGCCCTTTATTCTATCTGTGTCACTCTATCACCAAAAGACATGACTCTCTCCGCCATATACTATTTTTTTCCCCTATATTCATTTAGCAGCGGTGCCCCGCCGCTGCTAAATCGTTGCCGCCACTCCAAAAAGTATGATAGATACATAAAAAAATATGTCTATGATATTTCTGCCAAGATCCACTTTTAAAGGGATAGTGCCAGATTTGAGCAATTAATCCCTTGTTCTACTTACCCAGAGTCAAATGAACTCAAGGATACCATTTTTATGTCTCTGCGTGCAGTTTGAAAGAAGTTGCTAACTAGCATTAGCGCAATGACTGAATGTCTATGGGACAGCTAGCATGCTAGCTGGTACCATAGACATCCAGGCATTGTGCTAACGCTAGTTAGCAATGGCTCACAAAACTACCTTCAACTTCATTCAAACTGCACACAGAGACATACAAATGGTATCCATGAGTTCATTTGACTCTGGGTAAATAGAAAAAAGGCTTAATTGCCAAAATCTCGCGCTAACCCTTTTAAGATCAGTGACGTTTCAACATATATCTGTAGCAAAATAGAGTGAGCAGTGGCTCAAATTATAGCCACAAGCACACAACCAACACTCCCTACAGTGCAGTTCAGTTATATTTCAGATGGTTTTCTGCATTTTTGAGTATAATTTTCTTTTTTAAAGTCACCAAAACGGACCTTCTTACAGTCGTTCTACAAAAAATGTCCCCTCCCCACCGCTACCTTTGCCACAGCTGCTGAAAAAAATCCTAGGGGAAACACTGACTATGCCTTCCCCAACTGTTCTCTCCTTTCATCTCACCTCCCTCTCTCATCTGCTTTCTTTCAGTCTCTCTGTCTAACCTTCCCCCTCTCGGTGCCTCCCCCTCCCTCCCTCCCTGCCTCTCTCCTTCTCAACTCATCTCTCTCTCTCCACTGTCTTCCCGTTTTCTCATTGTTGCCATGACCAGTGTTCCCTCAAATTTTTGGGGGCACTGAGCAAAATGTAGGTCTCGTAAGCAGAAACTTGAACATTGTGAGACATTTTTGCAACTTCCGGCGAGCATTTACAGTGAACACTGAGGCTGTACCCTTACAGTTTTAGACAGTAGGCTATTGTGGGTATTTGAGCATAATGTAGGCCTACCAACAAAACCAATGGAGCAAATGCCATAACATGCACATGGAAATAGCTTTTGATTTCTATGATATAGCCTACAGTAGCCTATATGTGGTGTTCAATGCAGGCCTACATTGCATGAGTCTTTTAAAAATAATTTTTACATTATAAAGGGCTTGACATTAATTCATGATTTTATTTACTTGGTCTGCAACACCATGGGCCAGATAGGTGACTGTAAATTGCATTGTATTGTGTTGTATGGCACAAGAAACCACTTTACAAAATAAAATGCATTATTATTACCATACAGAGAATTAGACAATGTAGGCTACCCCTCTGCCTATGGGCTTATTTGCATATTCAAGACTGTCTCTAAATACAACACTGCCCCTTTAATTAAGACAAGCTTTTTACATGACTGGCTTTTTAAAGACAGCTTGAAATGTAGCCTACACATTTTGTGCTCTTGTAGGAAGCAGTAACTCCCCATTGCTGACCTATACTTATCTATAACTGGGCTAATAACTCTCTAACTAGCAAATAATATCAACAAATGTGAACACGTGCCGCACCACTCCGATCTGAACTGATCTGAAACGTGCTTTCACACGCGGGTGACCGCTCATGGGCTACCCCCGCAAATATAATTATACTCCGTTGCGCTCTGGCTCTACCTACAACATAATAACAGACTCAATCTTGCAAAGTTAGATTTGTTTTGTTTTGGGACTGATATAATGTTGATTCGATAACAGAAAAAAAACGTTGATCCATATAGTGCAAACTAATGGGACGAAGTTCAGTCTTGCGTCTCTGCGCAGCATGGCATTTATTCTGCGCCGCAGTCCAGCAGTTTAGCGGGAACATTGGTCATGACCCAGTCACCCAGGTGTTGTTTTGACAGTGATTCGAACCGAGCTGAAGGGAGCTCTCCTTCCTTCTCCCTGTCAGGTGGAAAATATAATTAGCTCATTGAGAGGCCTCTGATAGATTTCCAACAGTTTGTTGTCAGAGATTAAATTCCCCTCTTTCCTATGATTCATTATGCATGTCTGGGAATATCATAATCAGATCCAAGTGGAAAGGTGGCTTTTTTTAATCACTTGTCATTTTGGTTCCCATAACTCTGTCATTCCTGGTTACTGGGGAAACCAGTTTTGCACCAGTGTGCCTAGAAGGGAAGGTGTTGTGGCTTGAGGAGTGAGGAGAGAGTGAGTCTTTTATACATCATGTTTGAATTATTCAGAGGTCTACTTAGAGCTCTGACAGGATTGTGTAGGGAAGAGGAATAAGGGATTTGAAGCTTTGTGAGAGAGAGGATAAAGATAAGTGCATTTCATCTTTGCCACCCTTGTCCATTGGCAGTGTGTGAGCCTGATGCCTTGATAAACTAAGCTTGGTGGCCAAGGGGATAGAGATAACTTCACTCAGCAGTGAAGCTTCCACATGGACACATTTCTCAGGATCTAATTTTAGTACAGTTAAGATATTATTCATACAAGCACATGGGATAAACCAAGCACAACTTCAATCTCTTGCTTTTCGATTGGGGAAGCATACCTTATATCCAGATGAGATTTTGCGTTAAGTTAGCTAACTAGTAATTTTATACATACTTGTGATTTGGTTTATGAGGACTAAATGATACTGGTTGTGATGGCATATACGTAGGCAGGCATTGTCTGTGGTGGCGCTGACTGTAATGCTATTAGTTAGGAGTGCTGTGTAATTCAGGGGTTTTAAGAGGAGTCTGGGGATGTCACTTTTCTCTCATTAAGCCCTTGCGAGTCTAAGTGTGTGTCGGATGACAAATCACCACCAATGCAACATGATGGACAGCCACACACCAAGACACAGACACACACAGACACACACAGACACACTTTACACTGCAGCATAAGCATGAGAGGAAAATCTGACAGATTTGGAGCGTGTGTGTGTGTGTGTTGTGTGTGTGTGTTCTTGAGTAATTTAAGGCCATCTTTGAAGGGCTATGATCTTCCCTATATACCTCTTGACTTCCCCCATTTCTAAATCTGTTCACTAGTCATCTGCCTTCATCTACTCCCCCTCTCTTCAGTATACCCATGTTCCCCTCTTCTCCATTTACAGTCCTTCCTATTACTTTTCCAAAATTTACATGCTTCAATTATTATATAGGCAACAATAGCATCTCTCCTTTCCTCTGTCCTCTGCAGGTTGTGTGCCCCTGCCTCTGAAGTACCTTGACTGGTCAGATGTGGAGTCCATTGTGGCAGTGTGTTTGTCCTGCGTGGGCATCCTGGTCACCCTCTGGGTCACCTTAATCTTCATGCTGTACCGCGACACACCCGTGGTCAAGTCGTCCAGCCGTGAGCTGTGTTACATCATCCTGGTGGGTGTCTTACTGGGATACATCTGCCCCTTCACCCTGATCGCCTATCCCACCGTGACCTCCTGCTACCTGCAGCGCCTCCTAGTGGGTCTCTCGGCTGCCATGTGCTACTCCGCCCTGGTCACCAAAACCAACCGCATCGCCCGCATCCTGGCCGGCAGCAAGAAGAAGATTTGCACCAAGAAGCCCCACTTCATGTCGGCCTGGGCCCAAGTAGTCATCTCCTTCTTCCTCATCAGCCTGCAGCTCATCTTGGAGATAACCCTGATCATCCTGGAGCCGCCCATGCCCATCAAGTACTACCCCAGCATCCGCGAGGTCTACCTCATCTGCAACACCAGCACGGTGGGCATGGTGGCGCCGCTGGGCTACAATGGCCTGCTCATTATGAGCTGCACCTACTACGCCTTCAAGACGCGCAACGTTCCGGCCAACTTCAACGAGGCAAAGTACATCGCCTTCACCATGTACACCACCTGTATCATCTGGTTGGCCTTCGTGCCCATCTACTTCGGCTCCAACTACAAGATCATCACCACATCCTTCTCCGTGAGCCTGAGCGTCACCGTGGCGCTGGGGTGCATGTTCTCGCCCAAGATGTACATCATCATCGCCAAGCCGGAGAGGAACGTGAGGAGCGCATTCACCACGTCCGATGTAGTCAGGATGCATGTGGGAGACGGCAAGGCGGCTCAGCAGAGCAAGAGCATTCTCAACATGTTCCGTAGGAAGAAAAACGGAAACGGAAGCACCAAGTGAGTAACCTTCAGTGATGTTCAGAAATCAGGGTCTAGAGATGAGGGCATATAGAAGGATAGAATAGGGCCTGCACACTCGTTTGGATCCTAAAGTTGTCTTGTAACTACAATAAACATATGTTTTGGAGAATTAGAATTTGTATGCCCTATTCTGTCATTCTACTGTTTTTTCTGCCCACATTTGATGAATTATGAGGTGTGCTTGACTATACACTTCCTTGGTAGATAATCCAAAACAAAATGTGATAGATATTCAGCAAAGACACTGACAGTGTCTAAAGTAAGGATTGAGACGGGGGATGAGAGAATGTTGTCTTTGAGTGTTGTCTCTCACCTTTGCTCTAATATGTCCCACTTAACCTCTTCCAATGGACAGAGGTTGACTCTGACAGGATCATGTTTAGACACAGGACTTGGCAAACTCCTGTCCTTGAAGTCTGCAGTGTCTTTGGAAAATAATGTCTCAGTGGTTAGTAGGAGGAGGGTCTACTAATCTTTCTTCATAGCTCCAGACTGGTTGGTGATTACAAGGTATGCATGACAGCCAGTAGACTCTGCAGCCTTCAAGGGAAGGAGATGTGCACACCCCTGGTTTAGGTGATTTTAGTTTAGCCTGAATTGTCCTCACATTTATCCCAGTTCGAAGCATGAAAGCCTCTTTGTCTCCCTCACTAATCACATAAGAGAGACAAACCTAACCTATCCTGCTATGCACAGCACTATAACATTGTGTTATTACCTTGTGTCAGAGAGTACAGGCACCAGAACATTTTCACAAGTGCATGTTGCCCATCTCAGCTTGATAAGCACTTACTGTAGATAGGCAGGTCTACATTTGGTGGATGGCTCAAAGTACTTTGAATTCAGCCATCTACGGTTCATAATGCTGTTCAAACAGCACATTATGAAATTATGAATCACTAAGTATTTACAGTGCATTGGGAAAGTATTCAGACCCCTTGACTTTTTCCACATTTTGTTACATTACAGCCTTATCATAAAATTGATTGATGAGTAAAAAATGGTATTCAATCTACACACAATACCCCATAATGACAAAGCGAAAACAGGTTTTAGAAAACAGAAATACCTTATTTACATAAGTATTAAGACCCTTTGCTATGGTGCATCCTGTTTCCATTGATCATCCTTGAGATGTTTCTACATCTTGATTGGAGTCCACCTGTGGTAAATTCAATTGATTGGACTTTATTTGGAAAGGCACACACCTGTCTATATAAGGTCCCACAGTTGACAGTGCATGTCAGAGCAAAAATGTCTGCAGCATTGAAGGTCCCCAAGAACACAGTGGCCTCCATCATTCTTAAATGGAAGAAGTTTGGAACCACCAAGACCTTCCTAGAGCTGGCTGCCCGGCCAAATTGAGCAATCGGAGGAGAAGGGCCTTGGTCAGGGAGGTGACCAAGAACCCGATGGTCACTCTGACAGAGCTCCAGATTTCTCTGTGGAGATGGGAGAATCTTCCAGAAGGACAACCATCTCTACAGCACTCCACCAATCAGGCCTTTATGGTAGAGTGGCCAGACGGAAGGCACTCCTCAGTAAAAGGCACATGACAGCCCGCTTGGAGTTTGCCAAAAGTCGCCTAAAGGACTCAGACCATGAGAAACAAGATTCTCTGGTCTGATGAAACCAAGATTGAACTCTTTGGCCTGAATGCCAAGCGTCATGTCTGGAGGAAACCTGGCACCATCCCTACGGTGAAGCATGGTGGTGGCAGCATCATGCTGTGGTGATGTTTTTGAGCGGCAGGGACTGGGAGACTAGTCAGGATCGAGGCAAAGATGAGCGGAGCAAAGTACAGAGAGATCCTTGAAGAAAACCTGCTCCAGAGTGCTCAGGACCTCAGACTGGGGCGAAGGTTCACCTTCCAACAGGACAACGACCCTAAGCACACAGCCAAGATAATGCAGGAGTGGCTTTGGGACAAGTCTCTGAATGTCCTTGAGTGGCCCATCCAGAGCCCGGACTTGAACCCGATCAAACATCTCTGGAGAGACCTGAAAATAACTGTACAGCGACGCTCCCCATCCAACCTTACAGAGCTTGAGAGGATCTGCAGAGAAGAATGGGAGAAACTCCCCAAATACAGGTGTGCCAAGCTTGTAGCGGCATACCCAAGAAGACTTGAAGCTGTAATCGCTGCCAAAGGTGCTTCAACAAAGTACTGAGTAAAGAGTCTGAATACTTATGTAAATGTGATATTTCAGTTCTTCATTTTTTATAAATTTGCTAAAATTTCTAAAAAACGGTTTTTGCTTTGTCATTATGGGGTATTGTGTGTAGTGGATTCATGAGGGGGGGGGGAAACAATTTAATCCATTTTAGAATATGGCTGTAACGTAACAAAATGTGGAAAAAGTCAAGGGGTCTTAATACTTTCCGAATGCACTGTAGTTACTGTAAGTGCCCAGATTAGTCAATGCAATGCCACTTAGAGCTAACGAATGAAGCACATCACTGCTGCCTGTTAATAATGTTGTTAAAATGTCTTAAGCGTATTTTAACATGCGTATAGAAATGTTGAAATGCTGCTGTTCTGTTCTATTGTGCTATGTGTTGTTGTTGTTCACTAACCCTTCCCCCGGGTTGTCTCTGTTAGTAACGGCAGTCTTCATCTCGTTCATAGTTCTAATGGCAAGTCTGTGTCATGGTCTGAACCAGGTGCAAGACACCCTCAGAGGGGGGGGAATGTGTGGCACAGACTGTCTGTGCATGTGAGGAAACAGGAAGCCGGCTCGAATCAGACGGCGGTCATCAGGCCCCTAACTAACGCCCCCGTCGACCCCCACAGCTGTGACCCACACCACCAACACCACAGTCCTGGCACAGACTCCCACCTACCCCACCCCGGCACCAAGGCTCTGTACAACCTGGCGGAGGAGGAGGACGAAGGGGGGGAAGCACGCCCTCTCTGGACTCCCCCCCACTCCCACTCTGGAACGCTCCACGGGAAGGACTCGGAGGAGCCACCCTCTTATTCTCACTTAACGCACTGTACCACCGAGCGCTTGCAGGGGGTGATGGTGGACACGCACAGCTCCAATATCCTTGGATTTAACGACACAATGGGTGCCTCCGGCATCCAGGCCAGCTCCACCAACCAACCCCTAGGCTTCACCTTCTCTCAGCTTTCCTGTCCTCTGCAAGGTGGGGTTTCTTTTGGAGAGGATGACCTCATCTCGCCCCTGG
Organism: Coregonus clupeaformis; assembly: GCF_020615455.1. Lineage (NCBI taxonomy): Eukaryota > Metazoa > Chordata > Actinopteri > Salmoniformes > Salmonidae > Coregonus > Coregonus clupeaformis. The sequence goes on from NC_059227.1 coordinate 2,164,389, forward strand.
AGGGGGCTGAGGGGGAGGCATTGGACCTCCTACACAGCTACACAGAGGAGGATGATGAGGAGGAGGGAGAAGAGGAGCTGGCTCAGAGTAAGCTGACCCTGGAGGACTCCTTGGCTCTGTCTCCGCCCTCCCCCTTCAGGGACTCAGTGTATTCTGCCGGGTCGGTTCCCGGCTCCCCCATCTCTGAGTTGGTCCTCTGCAGCCCCCCGAGCTCTGCCTACTCCTCCGTCATCCTCCAGGATTTCAGACGGAGCTCCTCGACACTGTGAGAGCCACCAGGCACTGACACACACACGCACACACACACACACACACACACACACACACACACACACACACACACACACACACACACACACACACACACACACACACACACACACACACACACACACACACACACACACACACACACACACACACCATGTTACTAAAATGTAACATCACAGATTTGATCATTTATTTGCTTATTTACTTATACATTTCTCCATTTGCTCTGTCATTCGCTTGCTTGGATTATATACAAGACATTTTACGTCATGGCGGAGTTGGGGGAGTGAGAGAAAATAAAAATTCATGGAATAATCCAGTAGCAATCATGTTTCTCAAGGGCTGTGAGTCCCCACCAACCTTTCTGCACACTTTGAGACTGGGAACAGTGCCAAAACTACCTGGCTCTTGTACCAAACGTATTAAGCAAAGCTGTCAATCACATTGAAGGCTGTAGCTAAATGATTTTGTTTCGCTATTGTTGTGCATTTTAATAGCCTATGAGACAAATGGAGGGAATGCTGTGTATAAGGTGCTTGGATCTTACCCTATGATGTCGGTAAGATACAGGGACCAAGATCCCACAATGCACTGCCTGTTTGGTCCAATACTGTACATGTGCAGTTGAGCTCATATTATTATGTGTAGCAGACGCAGCTGGATCAAAAGACTCTCTTTGCCTTTTTTCATAAAGACTTAGTCCTCAATAAGAAGCACTCGCCTCAGCTTACCAGTACTTTTCCTACTAACCTCATTGCATTTCAAACATTTGCTCTCTGATAAGAAACAAACTCTCTCTATGAACTGCAGGGTAGGCTACAGTAAAGTATATAAGCAGTATTAGGTGTCTCAGACATTGCATACAGGGCCCCAAGGAAGATGGAGATTGAAGATTGGGTATTTGAGCTGTATGCAATACTTTGCAACATGTTTTTTATTGTGCCAATCAAAGTCGTTTTCCAGTTCTCTGCATTCATATTTACTGTTTACTGATAAGGCATCTTCAGGAGATTCTAAGATTGTGTACAATATTTTACATTATGAGGTGGGTTTGATTGTAGGCGACTGTAATGTTATGACATAAGTTTAAACACATTATATGAAATCCTGAGACATGTGTGGTTCACACAGGATGCTATGAAGATAAGATTCTGTTTTCCATACTGTGTGTGTGATGATATTTTTAAAAATGTTTTCTGAGGTCGCTGTGTCATTGTAATGGAAATATACTTGTGTATGTTTTCAAAGTTTGTAATACTGTTAAGCCATCTCATTTCTTTCACACGGATGGTATGTTTGTAATATCAGTAAATGTTTATATATTTAGAATGTGAAACTATTTATACGTTTTAAAACTCATCTTACAGATGCTTGTGGAAGAGCTGTGTGTTGACATTGATTTTGGGTAACTTATCAAGTCAGCTGTGTCCTCTTGAAAATATTCAGTTGTAAAGCATACCAATGGATAGTTGCTTCTTGTGGTAAGATTATACGCGCTTCAATCTCGCTTAGATTTTGTATTATAAAATTGCAGTTGTATTGGTTTACTTGATCATAGCTTCTTAGTGCTTTATCTATAAGAATGCACTCCAACATATACAAACAAATATACAGTATGTATAGTTCTTTAGTATTGTAATTGTTACTACAAAATGTTATATTTAGTCTATTAGTGTAAGTTGTTTAAAGATTTTAACATTTCTTAAATGTAAAGGAACAGAAGGATCACATTTTACACGGTCACAGATAGAATGAGATAGGCCTGCTGTAAAATAAAAACCTTTTATAGTAAGATGACTGTTAATTGATTGAATGATTTCATAATGCTTTAATGTATAGGGGTTAAGGGGTACATTCAAGTGACAGCCCTGATCAACTTTGGAATGCATTTGGTCCAAATACAGTGGGGGAAAAAAGTATTTAGTCAGCCACCAATTGTGCAAGTTCTCCCACTTAAAAAGATGAGAGAGGCCTGTAATTTTCATCATAGGTACACGTCAACTATGACAGACAAAATGAGATTTTTTTTCTCCAGAAAATCACATTGTAGGATTTTTAATGAATTTATTTGCAAATGATGGTGGAAAATAAGTATTTGGTCAATAACAAAAGTTTCTCAATACTTTGTTATATACCCTTTGTTGGCAATGACACAGGTCAAACGTTTTCTGTAAGTCTTCACAAGGTTTTCACACACTGTTGCTGGTATTTTGACCCATTCCTCCATGCAGATCTCCTCTAGAGCAATGATGTTTTGGGGCTGTCGCTGGGCAACACAGACTTTTAACTCCCTCCAAAGATTTTCTATGGGGTTGAGATCTGGAGACTGGCTAGGCCACTCCAGGACCTTGAAATGCTTCTTACGAAGCCACTCCTTCGTTGCCCGGGCGGTGTGTTTGGGATCATTGTCATGCTGAAAGACCCAGCCACGTTTAATCTTCAATGCCCTTGCTGATGGAAGGAGGTTTTCACTCAAAATCTCATGATACATGGCCCCATTCATTCTTTCCTTTACACGGATCAGTCGTTCTGGTCCCTTTGCAGAAAAACAGTCCCAAAGCATGATGTTTCCACCCCCATGCTTCACAGTAGGTATGGTGTTCTTTGGATGCAACTCAGCATTCTTTGTCCTCCAAACACGACGAGTTTTGTTTTTACCAAAAAGTTCTATTTTGGTTTCATCTGACCATATGACATTCTCCCAATCCTCTTCTGGATCATCCAAATGCACTCTAGCAAACTTCAGACGGGCCTGGACATGTACTGGCTTAAGCAGGGGGACACGTCTGGCACTGCAGGATTTGAGTCCCTGGCGGCGTAGTGTGTTACTGATGGTAGGCTTTGTTACTTTGGTCCCAGCTCTCTGCAGGTCATTCACTAGGTCCCCCCGTGTGGTTCTGGGGTTTTTGCTCACCGTTCTTGTGATCATTTTGACCCCACAGGGTGAGATCTTGCGTGGAGCCCCAGATCGAGGGAGATTATCAGTGGACTTGTATGTCTTCCATTTCCTAATAATTGCTCCCACTGTTGATTTCTTCAAACCAAGCTGCTTACCTATTGCAGATTCAGTCTTCCCAGCCTGGTGCAGGTCTACAATTTTGTTTCTGGTGTCCTTTCGACAGCTCTTTGGTCTTGGTCATAGTGGAGTTTGGAGTGTGACTGTTTGAGGTTGTGGGCAGGTGTCTTTTATACTGATAACAAATTCAAACAGGTGCCATTAATACAGGTAACGAGTGGAGGACAGAGGAGCCTCTTAAAGAAGAAGTTACAGGTCTGTGAGAGCCAGAAATCTTGCTTGTTTGTAGGTGACCAAATACTTATTTTCCACCATAATTTGCAAATAAATTCATTAAAAATCCTACAATGTGATTTTCTGGATTTTTTTTTTCTCAATTTGTCTGTCATAGTTGACGTGTACATATGATGAAAATTACAGACCTCTCTCATCTTTTTAAGTGGGAGAACTTGCACAATTGGTGGCTGACTAAATACTTTTTTCCCCCACTGTATGTCCAACCATTTGTTTGAAAGTTTGATTGCATGTGTGTATTAATAGAAAACATTATGAGCAGCAATTAGGCTATTGCGTTTTAGTGTATATGTGGCTGTCAGACACACAAAGCACCCCTGGTTACCATGTAAACGCAGGAGGAGGAGGAGGCAAAAAAAACGTGATAAAAAAACTAACAGAAACTTGATGGACACTATACATTTCCGGGTCGTGTTTTTGAGCAAGTAGGAGGAGGAGGGGAAGTAGAGCACTTTAGTTACCATATTTCCAAACAGCACAGAAACAGAGAGGATAGTTTCCCATTGCCTCATCGTGTGAGAGAAAAAAAAGGTGTTGAATTTGAGAAAGTTGTCACTGTCATTCGGACGTTCACACTATGGCAGGCGGATCGGTATCGGAGTGTAAGGAATACTTGTTCAAAGTAATTGTCATCGGGGAGTTAGGTGTGGGGAAAACCAGCATTATCAAACGATACGTCCACCAGCTATTCTCCCAACACTACAGAGCGACTATTGGGGTCGATTTTGCGCTCAAAGTTATCAACTGGGACAGCAAAACGCTGGTGAGGTTACAACTATGGGATATCGCAGGTAAGACATATGGATGTACATGTTCTATATCAATACTTTTGAGATGCTACAAATGGAGTTACCCTATGCTATGCATTGTTTGGTGAAAGTGTAGCCTGTCCACTTTCTGAAAAGTGCTCGAGTGTGGTGACTGAGCACTTCTAGAGGGGAAGCTTTGGAATTCACACGTGTTCACTGTAATCAATGTTGTTAGCGCAGTAGTAATTACGTTGTTTATTTTTTCTTACATAAGTGAGCTTCATACTATGTACACAGGAGCACGTGCATATTTATATGAAAATTCCTGTTTATATTGGTCTGTTGTGTTTTCTCCCGCCCCGTGCGGAGTGAGTCTGTCGGGAATCCTACGTCAGTCCTTTGCCATTGGCATCTCATTCATACATGTTGAGTTACAGTTGGTTATGCCAGACCAGAAAGAGAGCCTGTTCCACTGTCTCTCAAGAATAGCCTACAGTCTAGTATGTGGGATGTTTTCCAAACGAAGTAATGCATGCAAGCCAGTGGCTGGTCGGTGACGTTTAAGAGGATTATATTTTTTTAAATGAGCATTGTCTTATTTCTACTACAACCGATTGGATGACTGTCATTCATATTCCATTCACCCAGCTCAATGTAACATCAGTAGGTTTAGGCTACTACATAATACTAATATTTTCCCTATACCCATCATGAGGTTGCTACAACCTAGCCTATGAATGAAAGTTTACAATGTAGGTGCACTGGTTGAGAGAAATCAAGGTGACAGACAGTGACACATTCAATACAGCCTTGCACATTCTTGCCTGCATCTAGCTGATCTAGGGTGTAATCATTAGTCCAACAGTTGCAAACGAGAGTTCCTATTGGACAAATTCAGGTATTTTTTATCCCGTTTCGTTCCGTTTGCTTCCGTTTAAGAAATGCTTATCAACAGAATCGGTGGAATGAATAGCCTACACCCCTGATCACACTCAAACACAGTTCACTTTCATAGCAGCCACATACAAACAGCATGATCATTTTGCTCATTGCATAATTCTTTCTGGCATCTACGCGCTCTCCTCCTCTCACCTTTTCCCTTTGCTTGTGGACTTCAGTGCACAACACATCAGCTGTCTGTGACCAGGCGCAAAATCCTTTCCAAGCCAAACCAGCCTACATCGTTGTCACCATATTAGCTATCGTCATAGTCAACATAGCTAATAGAACTAATACGTTAGTAAACCCACTACGATGATGCAAGCAGTTAAGCTGTTACACCGGAGGGCCCTGGTGGCAATAAATTAATAAAACCAAAAGCTTACCTTGACTTGGAAGAGTTGCAGTGTTCGATAGCCATAGCCAGCTAGCTAACATAGCATCCCTCTCTGTTTGAGCGAGAATTTGATTTGTGTTTGAGTAGGCTAAACTAGCTAGCTACATTCGCTAGCTAAGTGAAAGTGGAAAAAAATATACAATGAAATATAGCCAGCTATCTCTCTCTCTTGCTTCTCCTTCATTTTTAAAGAAATTAAATATTGTCTTTCTCTCTCTCTGAGTCAACTAATCACCACATTTTATGCACTGCTAGCTGTAGCTTATGCTGTCAGTGCTATATTCATTCTTTGATCCTTTGATTGAGTGGACAACATGTCAGTTCATTCTGCAAGAGCTCTGATAGGTTGGAGGATGTCCTCCGGAAGTTGTCATAATTACCGTGTAAGTCTATGGAAGGGGGTGAGAACCATGAGCCTCCTAGGTTTTGTGTTCAAGTCAATGTACCCAGAGGAGGACGGAAACTAGCTGTCCACCATGGTTTTACCCATAGAGTGCAGTTAAGGCTACTGTAGATCTTCATTGCAAAACAGTGTGTTTTAATTAATTATTTGGTGACATGAATATATTTAGTATAGTTTTATCTAAAAAGGATAACCTTTTTAATGTTTCACTATTTTTATTAAATTCACTGAGGAGGATGGTCCTCCCCTTCCTCCTCTGAGTAGCCTCCACACTTTCTCTGTTTTCTTTCCGTGACCCTTGTAACCCTCCATGCTCATTTTGTCAACCTTATGACAACCGATTTTGTCAACCTTATGACAAGCCTTTCGATCAGGATCTTATCATTCAACCATCTAAAATTAAAGTGAGAGACATTGCTGCAGGCCACTTGAAACTGTTTACACTGTTTGACTTCTCAAACATTTACAATGGGTTTGTGTACTATGACCTCAAAGCACTTTACTGCCAAATGAGACCTTACTTCTAGTGTGTGATAATATTTATTTTCTCCTTCAAAAAATCCTGCTCCCCAGTCCCTGACAAAAAGATGGTAATGCCATCTGCCAACAGGACTCTCAATGAATGGATACATTTAGTATTGGCTTCCACTATGCGTCACATGTGAGTCCTTTTATTAGGCCAGGCAGGAGTACAGGCAGCAGTATGGACACAGTTGACTCCCTATCAGATTCATGCCAGCTGACTACAAGTTAATCATTAGCCAGCAGTCACAGTCAGGGCCAGGAGTAAGGGCTCTGTGATTCAGTTTTAAGAGATTAAAAGGGTTGTGTTTGTGTGTGTCTGTGTCTATGAGAAAGAGGAAGAGTAAACTATAGGTTTCATATCCAATCATGAGGTTGTGAGATTGGAGTCAGGACATGCACAGTATAACTGTCGTGATTAGAATTTGTGAAGTATGTTGTGACATATGTTAAATCCACTATGAATGAGGTTGAATTTGAAACCAGATATAGGACTAGAGAACTGCAAAACCACTCTGAAAAGACAAGTCTGACACATTAGGGTGGCAGACAGGCAGAGACAGACAGGACAGACAGTTTTCACCAAGACCGTTGAAGGATGACTGCTGATTTATGGTGATCTCACTGGTAGCGCTGAGACAGGCCATCACGACAACCTGCATGTCTGTCACTAGCTCTGATAGGTGACACAGAGAGAGTGGGACAGCGTGCAGATACCCACATTGGTGGGTATGGTACAGTGCAGGGGAGGCTGGTGGGAGGAGCTATAGGAGGACTAGTTCATTGTAATGGCTGGAATGGAATAAATGGAACGGAGTTAAACTTGGTTTTCATATGTTGGATGTGTTTGATACCATTCATTCCATTCCAGCCATTACAATGAGCCCGTCCTCCTATAGCTCCCCCCACCAGCCTCCTCTGGTACAGTGTCTAAGAAGTACACCAGGGGAGGCAGCCTGTCACAGCCGGATTGCACTCTACCAGAGGAGCTGTTAGGGCAAAACACACACAAACACACAGTTCCTCATTCACATTTACTGATATCATTGCTAGAGACGCTGTGAGAGAAAACACACACTCTCACACCCACAGGGGGATGACACACACACACCTTCCCCCACAAACACACACACACACAATATACACACACCCTCCCACACACAGACACACACAGTCATCATTCACACCTGTATACCAAGTCTGGAGACGGTGAGGATGACAAGGAGTCAGAGAAGAGAAGGAATGATGGAGTGAAACAGAGAGAAAGTGAGAGGTGTATTGCCAAGTCATTAAGACCAGTCTTTAAAGAGTGATTGACTGTGTCGATTCCGCATGTGTTTTTCTGTTGTGTGGTTCGATGTGGCAGTTACTGATATTTGTCACCCATGAGACATAATAGGAACAAAGCCAGTGTCACTTCCTGAAAATAGTCAGAATGAATCTAAGGTAAGATCTGTAATTAAAAGCTGTTTTTGCAGAGGTTTTAGTCACGCCATTTTACATCTAGCAATAATGTTTTTGG